>NC_060193.1:37740870-38050870 GCF_021184085.1 Oncorhynchus gorbuscha | reverse complement strand
TAGAAAATATTCCCATTCATGAAAATCACAAGTGAAATATATTGGAACACAGCTTAGCCTTTTGTTAATCACCCTGTCATCTCAGATTTTCAAAATATGCTTTACAGCCAACGGTAGACAAGCATTTGTGTAAGTTTATCATAGCCTAGCATAGCATTATGGCTTGCTAGCAGCAGGCAACCTTGTCACGGAAATCAGAAAAGCAATCAAATTAAATAATTTACCTTTGATGAACTTTGGATGTTTTCACTCACGAGACTCCCAGATAGACAGACAAAGTTCCTTTTTTCCCAAAATATTATTTTTGTAGGCAAAATAGCTCCGTTTGTTCTTCACATTTGGCTGAGAAATCGCCCGAAATTGCGGTCACCACAACGCTGAAAAATATTTCAAATTCCAAAGCTCCATAATATCGACAGAAACATGGCAAACGTTGTTTAGAATCCCTCCTGTTTTTCTAATATCTATTCGATAATATATCCGTTGGGACAATTCGTTTTTCACTAGGACCGATTGGAATAAGGGCTACCTCTGTATTTTACGGGAGAATCTCTCTCGGAGCCACCATGTGACCACTTACGCAATGTGGCCGCCTATGGCTATTCTCCAACAGAAATGCGTAAAACGTCACAATGCTGTAGACACCTTGGGGAATACGTAGAAAGCGTAAGCTTGTTGATGGTACATTCACAGCTGAATAGGGAGTCATTGGAATGCAGCGCTTTCAAAACATGGGGCACTTCCGGATTGGATTTTTCTCAGGCTTTCGCCTGCAACATCAGTTCTGTTATACTCACAGACAATATATTTACAGTTATGGAAACGTTAGAGTGTTTTCTATCCAAAGCTGTCAATTATATGCATATTCTATTATCTGGCCCTGACAAAATATCCCGTTGAAAACGGGAATGTTTTTTTTCTCCAAAAAATTAAAATACTGCCCCCTAACACCAAGAGGTTAAGAGTAGAAAGAACTGTGTGATATGCATCAAATGGCAGCGATAACTCAACTCAAAAGCGGTGGAGGCAGAAGGATGTTTAGACATTGTTTGCAAAAAGTCGCCTCGCTTCGCGTTCTCAGGAAACTATGCAGTATTTTGTTTTTTATGGATTATTTCTTACATTGTTACCCCAGGAAATCTTAAGTCTTATTACATACAGTCGGGAAGAACTTTTGGATATAAGAGCAACGTCAATTTACCAACATTACGACCAGGAATACGACTTTCCCGAAGCGGATCCTCTGTTCGGACCACCACCCAGGACAATGGATCTGATCCCGGTAGCCGACCCAAAACAACGACACCGCAGAAGGGGCAGACGGAGCGGCCTTCTGGTCATGCTCCGTAGACGTGCTCATCTCTCACCGCTCCCGAGTATACTACTCGCCAATGTCCAGTCCCTTGACAACAAGGTAGATGAAATTCGAGCAAGGGTTGCCTTCCAGAGAGACAGAGATTGTAACATTCTCTGTTTCACGGAAACATGGCTCTCTCGGGATATGTTGTCGGAATCAGTTCAGCCACCGGTCTTCTCCATGCATCGCTCCGACAGAGAACACCTCTCTGGGAAGAGGAAGGGTGGAGGTGTATGCTTTAAGATTAACAACTCATGGTATAATCATATCAACTTACAGGAACTCAAAACCTTCTGCTCACACGACCTAGAATTCCTTATAATCAAATGTTGGCCATTTTAACTACCAAGAGAATTCTTGTCAATTATAGTTACAGCTGGGTACATTCCCTCTCAAGCGAACACCAAGACGGCCCTCAAGGAACTTCACTGGACTCTACTTAAACTAGAAACTATATATCCGTAGGCTGCATTTATCGCAGCTGGGGATTTTAATAAAGCAAATTTGAGAACAAGGCTGCCTAAATTTATCAGCATATTAATTGCATGACTCGCAGGGCTAATACTCTTGACCACTGCTACTCTAACTTCTGCGATGCATACAAAGCCCTCCCGCGCCCTCCCTTCAGAAAATCTGACCACGATGTCATCTTGCTCGTTCCATCTTATAGGAGGAAACTCTAACAGGATGTACCAGTGACGAGAACCATTCAAAGCTGGTCTGACCAATCGGAAGCCACGCTTCAAGATTGTTTTGATCACACGGACTGGACTATGTTCCAGTCAGCCTCAGAGAACAACATTGCCACCATTGCGGCTCGCTAACAAAGACGGCATCCTCCCCTCTCCTTCTCCGTGGCTGACGTGAGTAAATAATTTAAACTTGTTAAGCCTCGCATGGATGCTGGCCCAGACGGCATCACTAGCCGCATCCTCAGACATACGCAGAGCAGCTGGCTGGTGTGTTGATGGATTTATTCAATTGCTCCCTATCCCAGTCTGTTGTCCCCACATGCTTCAAGATGGCTACCATTGATCTTGTACCCAAGAAGGCAAAGGTAACTAAATTAAATTACTACCGCCCCGTAGCACTCACTTCTGTCATCATGAAGTGCTTTGAGATGCTAGTCAAGAATCATATCATTGCCACCTCACTGGCCACACTAGACCCACCTCAGTTTACATACCGCTCCGTGTTGAGGATCAGTGGGGTGGAGATGTTGTTACCTACCCTCACCACCTGGGGGCGGCCCGTCAGAAAGTTCAGGACCCAGTCGCACAGGGAGGGGTCAAGGCCCAGGGTCTCAAGCTTAATGACGAGTTTGGAGGGTACCATGGTGTTAAATGTTGATCTGTAGTCGATGAAAAATATTCTCACATACAGTGCCTTGCGAAAGTATTCGGCCCCCTTGAACTTTGCGACATTTTGCCACATTTCAGGCTTCAAACATAAAGATATAAAACTGTATGTTTTTGTGAAGAATCAACAACAAGTGGGACACAATCATGAAGTGGAACGACATTTATTGGATATTTCAAACTTTTTTAACAAATCAAAAACTGAAAAATTGGGCGTGCAAAATTATTCAGCCCCTTTACTTTCAGTGCAGCAAACTCTCTCCAGAAGTTCAGTGTCCCACTTGTTGTTGATTCTTCACAAAAAAAATACAGTTTTATATCTTTATGTTTGAAGCCTGAAATGTGGCAAAAGGTCGCAAAGTTCAAGGGGGCCGAATACTTTCGCAAGGCACTGTAGGTATTCCTCTTGTCCAGATGGGTTAGGGCAGTGTGCAGTGTGGTTGCTATCGCGTCATTTGTGGACCTATTGGGGCGGTAATATCCATTCTGTTTTTATGTAATTCTGTGTGATTATTTAGGTATTTAATAAATAAATAATTAAACCAAAGTTTGTATTGCTGATTCAACTTGTTAGCCAGGATTTGTGAAGATAACCAAGAATTCTACGATGTTCAGATGAGACTGAAATAAGGTGACGGTTAATATTGACTGCAATTGATGTGAAAGATTTCTAGGTCTTTAAGAGTTTATTCAGAAGATAACAGCGCTATAAACATTATTTTGTGGTGCTCTGACTTTCTAGTTAATTATCTACCTGATTACCTTAATCAGGTAATATTAATTACAAAAAAATATTTTATAGAATAGCATGTCATATCACTTAATCTGGCATAACCAAAGACACGACAGTGTGATAGAACCAAAGCTTGAATCACCTGATTCAGAATGCTGGATATTACATACTCAGAAAATGTTCTTGTTATAGTAATGACCTTACCAATTTTATTTACAATGTTATCTATATGTTCAGACAAGGATAAAGCTGTGTCCAACATGACGCCAAGTACTCTGGATAGATAGCTTTCCATCCAGGATAGAGCAGCAGACACCATTAGTGGAAAAATGCTAAAACTGACACACTCTAAACCTGTATGTCCAGGGGCCATCAAATCCAAAATGTCTGCTCGTTTCCCTCTCTCTTCGCTAGGCTACTGATCAGTTGCTTTATGTTGGCTCGCTAGAGTCCACATACCGTGTCTAATCAACAATTCCAAGTTCGGATTCCAATTTCTAAATAGGTTGCTGGCAAAAAAGGCAAGGAAGGAAACCAGTGGGTATTAATGGTCCTTCTGTAGCTCAGTTGGTAGAGCATGGCGCTTGTAACGCCAGGGTAGTGGGTTCGATCTCCGGGACCACCCATACGTAGAATGTATGCACACATGACTGTAAGTCGCTTTGGATAAAAGCGTCTGCTAAATGGCAAATGGCAATGGACTCATCAGGATCATGGAATCTGGGCGTAATGACTTAACTCATTAAGTGTAGCAACCATGTAATGTTCAATACCATTGGATTATTTTCGTACCAAAAACTAATGTCAATGGTTGCATCCTAAATGACACTATATTCCCTGTATAGTGCACTACTTTTGACCAGATCCATATTAGCTCTGGTCAATGTAGTGCACACTATATAGGGAAAAGGGTGCCATTTGGGACACATCCAATGTCCCATGTTTAGCATGTCTACAAATAACTTCAAACCAATTTGTCAGTCAACAAAAGCTATTTAAGAGATGATTTGGGCAAGAAATGCCAGAGATGCTAAATGAGGGACACTGACTTACATTGGGTTTTGGCCCAAAAATGCTAAAATAAGCAGTTGGTGGCATCAATAAACAAAGTGCGGATTGTAGTCTCCTCACTGATGAGTTGAAGAAAAGTCTGAAACCGATGCATTACCACTGATACTACAGTGGAAGTGCTGCTTTAAATAAATTGTACAGATCGGAAAATAAACTGAGTTAGAAACCATAATGGAAAAATCTGAGATTAATTTAAATATGTGTAACAGAGTTGAGATTGTACCGTATTCTCACTCCACAGCGTGAAATGTTGGTATCTTTTCTTTGGTGCAACTGGTTTGTACGTTGTCAAGCAGGGTGGTCGTGTCTGTTGGCAAGCAGACGATCACTCGTTCGACTGTCCACGGACAGGGACAGTGACAGTGAAGGATGTGATCCTGATAGCAGCACGGTGACACCTGTTACATAAGGTCACTATAACAGATAGTGGCAGTGTAATCTATGGGGGGAGTAATGTGCCAATCACAGCCATGGAAATGAATCTCATTAGCAGCGTGACTTAGTGCTACTTACAGGATCATTTGGTGGATAGTATTACAGGCATTCGAGGACATGGTCATGGAGTGGAGAACTTTGTCAATCTTGCCAATGCTTCACATAAGGCTGTCTTCTACCATATCGTTATTCAACTGCATAGGTGCGTGAGTTTGAAAATAAAAATAATAATAATCACCTTTACGATAAAGTATTGTATGCATCAATCATCGTATTTGCAGATTTAATGTAAGATAGCATACTGTTCCTAATTTGATGAGTAGATTGGATAGTCATAAGTTATTCAACAGACTCACTGTTTGCAAAAAAGACCATTCTGCTTTTCTTCTTTCTTTATACACATCCGAATCAAAAGAATTGGTCACATACACATGGTTAGCAGATGTTAATACGATTGTTGCAGCCACAGCTAGAGGGACATTTTTAAGGAGGATCCCGAGAAAAATATTTCCTTTTACATACACATTTCATGCAATTCTACGACACATTACTCTCCATAACTGGAGACAATAGCATCATTTTTAATACCACAAAAATGACATGGTAGGCTACTCTGCTGAGAATGACATACTGAGATAAATAAAAAATGACCTGGTTTTGAATGCAACAAGCTATTCGAGGCCTATGAAAAAGGGGAAACACATAATGTAGGCAATGGCGTCCATCTAGCCTGGTGGGGGAAAATTCTGTGTCCGAATACTCATACTAGCGTACTACATACTTAAAACTGTATACTATGTACTTGCAATACTGGAGTGGACAACATTATATATCTTTTTTTTAAATCCATTCGGATGTCCACATAGTCCTAAAGCGCACTGTTGCCTAATTTTGTATCACATTCCAATGATAAAACTGGGGGACAAAAATGCTATTTCAGAATGTGGGGGAGAGGGGGTATGTCCCATCCCCAGTGAAAGTTGCACCCTTGCACAATACTATTTAGCACATAGCATTTAGTAAAGAGTCGCCTATGCAGTAAGCCACAACCACAATGCAGTAATGAAGGCAGGTGGATTTTTCCAAAGTGCAGTAACTTACATAAATTAAATCAAATAGCTTAGTACACACACCAAATCCTCAAATGTTCAAATCAAAAGGTGCTTTGCAAATTCAGAACCGCTGGAAAGGAACACAATAATCAAAACCACTGATCAGAATGACCCATTCAGAAATCAAAATATGGTTAATTATTTAGTTTAAAAGCTCTGACGAAGGCCAAGAGAACAATAAATAGAAATCCACTGTTTTTTTACCGAGAACTTTCATTTTCAAAGAAAGATGTATCCTACGATGAAATACTCGTGATCATTTTAAGGAGAACAAAAACTACTCAGCCTATATTTAAACACCACCACAGAAGCTTCACTATTTGGCATCTTCCCATTTAAGTAGCCTAGTTGTGTTGTTTCCCTACTTGAAGAGAACTACTATAGGGCCTATAACTCACAGCCCAACTCTTCCAATGCACTGTGGAAAAGTGTGCATAGAATTCTACTAGATGAAGAGCCAAAATAAGTATAACATCCCGGCATTTAAACCATATTCGATTTTCATACCATAAAACAAAACGTTTTCGCATACTGAGTTTGCAGTATGCATCTCTATATCTAATTGATCAGCTGTGGTGAAAGCCAGAATCAATATGACATCCGGGCATTTAAACCATATTTGATTTTCATACCATAAAACATAACTTTTTCGCATACTGAGTTTGCTCTATATCTAATTGATCAGCTGTTTTGAAAGCCAGAATCAATATGACATCCGGGCATTTAAAGTATCTTTCTTTGTCGCCGCTCTTTTCAGCCTGATCTCATAGACTAGACATAGTAAATATCAATCCTGGACAGTGAAATTAGTATGGCATTTTATGTTTGGTTGGGGCGGATGTGTAGGCGTATAACGCAAACTTCCAGCAACCCAAAGCTTGCATGTTTAAATCTCATCACGGACAGCTTGAGCTTTTTTTAAACTAATTAGCAACTTTGCAACTACATATTACTTTTAAGCTACTTTGCAACTATTTAGTATGTTAGCTAACCCTTTCACTAACCCTAAATCTTAACACTAACCTTAATCCTAACCCTAAACCATAACCCCTAGCTTAGCTAATGTTCGCCACCCAGGTAACGTTAGCCACAACAAGTTGGAATTTGTAACATATCATACAAAAGGGATGGTAGACATCCACAAATGAATGCATAGAAATGCATACAAAATGGAACAAATCTTACTAATTGGATTGTCCTGGATTTACTTTTACGTTCTGTCTACCCCTGAGTCCAGGTTGCTCTTTTGTGTTTTTTCCAGAAATTTTCATGAGCCTATTTTTGATGATTTTCTCACATGTATTATTGGACAAGTCCAGGTAGTCCCTTCCTGTTTCAGTATGTTTGCTTCCATTTGGTGCCAAATTAACATGACTCAGGTCAAGGCCCTGTCTTACCCCTAGGGGGAGTGCCCCGGCACCCCATGTCAGCAGATCAAACGGGTCTACATGCCAAGGATTACTGCTCCTGGCTGATAGGATCTTGCCTGACTCAAATTGAATTCCTCCACTGCTCTATGTTCTCTACATACTTCAGTCTGAGATTGCCATCGTTGAAGTAATTTGTGGTGACGTCAACATGAGGGGTGTTGTACAAAAAAAAGTCATCAGCGATTGGGTATCAAAGCCAATGACGATTTTCAAAACGCTGCTTTACCCATGTGTATTCTTGCTCTGGCCCAGCCAATCAGTTGGTGGGACCAATCAGAATGTTTAGAATGTGTTTGCATTCGAGAAATTGTCAGGGAGGTACTCCGATCCAGATTCACTGCGGAGAATAAACTAACGTCCTTGGGTGTGGCGTAGCGTTTGGCCAGAGCAAGGAGTTTGAGTACACAGGCAAGACAGGAACCATGACACAAAAAAACGGCAACTGTTTATTTGATTACAAAATCATTTTTGGTTAAAAATATGATCTACCTTCACTTGCACCAGGTTGGGAGTGCATAACCAAGTGTTTATGGAAGTCAGACTCAATTGCATTTTACCAGTTACTTTTGACGTTTATTCCATTATTGACAGGCTCTTCTATTCTCGAAGATCCTGAGATGCCATTTCCTTCATTGAGTGCCTTCACGTTAGAGGACTCTTAATATCCGTCAAAGGTATTCATTACCCAGAGCCTACACTTAGCCGCCATGCCACCCAGCAGTGGAGTCGGGTGGGCCCTCATGCTCCCATCAGGAAAAAAGCCCACGTCTATATCAAAAGGCCACCGAGGCCGTTAGCATGCTATCATGCTCCGAGGGGATAATCTTGAACACATTAGTCATCCTATTAAATGGTTATGCAGGGCAAGTGTTGTTAAAGATTTTTAATTGAAAGAGAAGTCCATGGAGAGAGCAGGAAGTCCTTGTGATCATATTTTAGCCTCAATGGGGAGATTCCAGGATCATAGTAGTAAACAAATACTGGCCACATTAACCTGTTGGTGTGAAGTCTCGTGGAGTGGAATGAGTCATCGCCATTGGACAATGCGGTTCGGTGGGTCCAACTTTATATTGACTAATAGTGGCACGGCCCCAAATTATGATATTTTACTGCAAAAGTGGTTAAATTGATAGACATTGTGACACACACCCTTAAAACTTCTTAGGTCTCGGCCCCTTTTTTTCTCAATTTCCTGCCTGAATGACGTGCCCAAAGTAAACTGCCTGTTGCTCAGGCCCTGAAGCCAGGATATGCATATAATTGGAACCATTGGAAAGAAAATACTTTGAAGTTTGTCGAAATGTTAAAATAATGTTGGAGAATATAACACAATACATATGGTAGGAGAAAATCCATCGAAAAACCAACAAGTTAATTTTTTTGAGAGAGAGACCATCCTCTTACAATGGCAAGTACAAGGGCATACTGAAAATTAGCTCCAAAAAATTAGCAGTCTACGTTCAAGGTTGCAGGCTTGTAATTTCAAAAACAAATAAGAAATGTCAGTTTTAGTACAGGGACATAATCTTGGATATTTATATTTGCACGCGCCATGAAAAAAGCACACACCCGCTAAAATCTGTATCCTATTGAACATACATAGATATTATAGTTTGATTACAATTTAGGGTAACTGAGGAGTAAAGAGAAATGTATTTTGACTTGTTGAAACAAAGTTTAGGGGTAGATTTTCAGATTCCTTTCTCTGCATGTTGAATGAGTGGAGTACTCTTAATCGATGGTGCCAACTAAACAGACTTTTTGGGATGTAAAGAATGATTTTATATAACATAACGACACTACCTGTAATAGCTGGAACCCTTTGGATGACAATTCAGAGCAAGATTTTTTTTAAAGTAAGTGAATATTTCATCGCAATTTGTGAATTTATGAAACCTGTGCCGGTGGAAAAATATTTTGATGTGGGGCGCTGTCCTCAAACAATTACATGGCATGTTTTCCCTGTAATAGCTACTGTAAATCGGACACCGCAGTTAGATTAACAAGAATTTAAGCTTTCAAGCGATATAAGACACTTATTTTGTTATGCTGGTGAATGAGGACCCAAAAGCGACTTAACGAAAACAGAGTCTTTATTCCAGTATAAGACAAAAGTAATAATCCTGGATATAACAAGGAGAAAACAAAACAGGAAAAACTTAAATCCACTCGTAGTAGCGAGGACTGACTGGAGACTCGACCATAGACTGCAGGTTGCTTAGGGAAGGCACCGACCGTAGCAGACTAAGACACCTGCTCACACGCAGCATCTGAAGAAGACAAAACACGACAGGGCGAGACCAGGACACAGAACAGCGAACATCATACAAGGATCCGACAAGGACAGAAGCGGAAAACAAGGGGAGAAATAGGGGCTCTAATCAGAGGGCAAAATAGGGGACAGGTGTGAAAAGAGTAAATGAGTGAGTTAGGAGAATGAGGAACAGCTGGGAGCAGGAACGGAACGATAGAGAGAAGAGAGAGAGGGAGGGGGAGAGAGAGGGATAGAAAGAGGGAACGAACCTAATAAGACCAGCAGGGGGAAACGAACAGAAGGGAAAGCACAAGGACAAGACAATATATGACAAAACATGACAGTACCCCCCCACTCACCGAGCGCCTCCTGGCACACTCGAGGAGGAACCCTGGCGGCAACGGAGGAAATCATCAATCAGCGAACGGTCCAGCACGTCCCGAGATGGAACCCAACTCCTCTCCTCAGGACCGTAACCCTCCCAATCCACTAAGTACTGGTGACCACGTCCCCGAGAACGCATGTCCATGATCTTTCGTACTTTGTAAATAGGTGCGCCCTCGACAAGGACGGGGGGGGAGGGAAGAAGAACGGGGGCGCGAAGAAAGGGCTTGACACAGGAGACATGGAAGACAGGGTGGACGCGACGAAGATGTCGCGGAAGAAGCAGTCGCACAGCGACAGGATTGACGACCTGGGAGACACGGAACGGACCAATGAACCGCGGAGTCAACTTGCGAGAAGCTGTCGTAAGGGGAAGGTTACGAGTGGAAAGCCACACTCTCTGGCCGCGACAATACCTAGGACTCTTAATCCTACGTTTATTGGCGGCTCTCACAGTCTGCGCCCTGTAACGGCAAAGTGCAGACCTCACCCTCCTCCAAGTGCGCTCACAACGTTGGACAAACGCCTGAGCGGAGGGAACGCTGGACTCGGCGAGCTGGGACGAGAACAGAGGAGGCTGGTACCCCAGACTACTCTGAAACGGAGATAGCCCGGTAGCAGACGAAGGAAGCGAGTTGTGAGCGTATTCTGCCCAGGGGAGCTGTTCTGCCCAAGACACAGGGTTTCGAAAAGAAAGGCTGCGTAATATGCGACCAATCGTCTGATTGTCCCTTTCTGCTTGACCGTTAGACTGGGGATGAAAACCGGAAGAGAGACTGACGGAAGCACCAATCAAACGACAGAATTCCCTCCAAAACTGTGACGTGAATTGCGGACCTCTGTCTGAAACGGCGTCTAACGGGAGGCCATGAATTCTGAACACATTCTCAATGATGATTTGTGCCGTCTCCTTAGCGGAAGGAAGCTTAGCGAGGGGAATGAAATGTGCCGCCTTAGAGAACCTATCGACAACCGTAAGAATCACAGTCTTCCCCGCAGACGAAGGCAGACTGGTAATGAAGTCTAAGGCGATGTGAGACCATGGTCGAGAAGGAATGGGAAGCGGTCTGAGACGACCGGCAGGAGGAGAGTTACCTGACTTAGTCTGCGCGCAGTCCGAACAAGCAGCCACGAAACGGCGCGTGTCACGCTCCTGAGTAGGCCACCAAAACCGCTGGCGAATAGATGCAAGTGTACCCCGAACGCCGGGGTGGCCAGCTAACTTGGCAGAGTGAGCCCACTGAAGAACAGCCAGACGAGTAGAAACAGGAACGAAAAGAAGGTTACTAGGACAAGCGCGGCGACGCAGTGTGAGTGAGTGCTTGCTTAACCTGTCTCTCAATTCCCCAGACAGTCAACCCGACAACACGCCCATCAGGAAGTATCCCCTCGGGATCGGTAGAAGCCACAGAAGAACTAAAGAGACGAGATAAGGCATCAGGCTTGGTGTTCTTATTACCCGGGCGATAAGAAATCACGAACTCGAAACGAGCGAAAAACAACGCCCAACGAGCTTGACGCGCATTAAGTCGTTTGGCAGAACGGATGTACTCAAGGTTCTTATGGTCAGTCCAAACGACAAAAGGAACGGTCGCCCCCTCCAACCACTGTCGCCATTCGCCTAGGGCTAAGCGGATGGCGAGCAGTTCGCGGTTACCCACATCATAGTTGCGTTCCGATGGCGACAGGCGATGAGAAAAATAAGCGCAAGGATGGACCTTATCGTCAGACTGGAAGCGCTGGGATAGAATGGCTCCCACGCCCACCTCTGAAGTGTCAACCTCGACAATGAATTGTTTAGTGACGTCAGGAGTAACAAGGATAGGAGCGGACGTAAAACGCTTCTTGAGGAGATCAAAAGCTCCCTGGGCGGAACCGGACCACTTAAAGCACGTCTTGACAGAAGTAAGAGCTGTGAGAGGGGCAGCAACTTGACCGAAATTACGAATGAAATGCCGATAGAAATTAGCGAAACCTAGAAAGCGCTGCAACTCGACACGTGACCTTGGAACGGGCCAATCACTGACAGCCTGGACTTTAGCGGGATCCATCTGAATGCCTTCAGTGGAAATAACAGAACCGAGAAATGTGACAGAGGAGACATGAAAGGCGCACTTCTCAGCCTTCACGTAGAGACAATTCTCTAAAAGGCGTTGGAGTACACGTCGAACGTGCTGAACATGAATCTCGAGTGACGGTGAAAAAATCAGGATATCTTCAAGGTAGACAAAAACAAAGATGTTCAGCATGTCTCTCAGTACATCATTAACTAATGCCTGAAAAACAGCTGGAGCATTAGCGAGACCGAACGGCAGAACCCGGTACTCAAAATGCCCTAACGGAGTGTTAAACGCCGTTTTCCACTCGTCCCCCTCTCTGATGCGCACGAGATGGTAAGCGTTACGAAGGTCCAACTTAGTAAAGAACCTGGCTCCCTGCAGAATCTCGAAGGCTGACGACATAAGGGGAAGCGGATAACGATTCTTAACCGTTATGTCATTCAGCCCTCGATAATCCACGCAGGGGCGCAGAGTACCGTCCTTCTTCTTAACAAAAAAAAAACCCGCTCCGGCGGGAGAGGAAGAAGGCACTACGGTGCCGGCGTCGAGAGAAACAGACAAATAATCCTCGAGAGCCTTACGTTCGGGAGCCGACAGAGAGTATAGTCTACCCCGAGGGGGAGTGGTCCCCGGAAGGAGATCAATACTACAATCATACGACCGGTGAGGAGGAAGGGAGTTGGCTCTGGACCGACTGAAGACCGTGCGCAGATCATGATATTCCTCCGGCACTCCTGTCAAATCACCAGGTTCCTCCTGGGAAGAGGGGACAGAAGAAACAAGAGGGATAGCAGACATTAAACACTTCACATGACAAGAAACGTTCCAGGATAGGATAGAATTACTAGACCAATTAATAGAAGGATTATGACATACTAGCCAGGGATGACCCAAAACAACAGGTGTAAAAGGTGAACGAAAAATCAAAAAGGAAATGGTCTCACTGTGGTTACCAGATACTGTGAGGGTTAAAGGTAGTGTCTCATATCGGATACTGGTGAGAAGACTACCATCTAAGGCGAACATGGGCGTGGGCTTCCCTAACTGTCTGAGAGGAATGTCATGTTTCCGAGCCCATGCTTCGTCCATAAAACAACCCTCAGCCCCAGAGTCTATCAAGGCACTGCATGAAGCAGCCGAACCGGTCCAGCGTAGATGGACCGACATGGTAGTACAGGATCTTGATGGAGAGACCTGAGTAGTAGCGCTCACCAGTAGCCCTCCGCTTACTGATGAGCTCTGGCTTTTACTGGACATGAATTGACAAAATGTCCAGCAGAACCGCAATAGAGGCAAAGGCGGTTGGTGATCCTCCGTTCCCTCTCCTTAGTCGAGATGCGAATACCTCCCAGCTGCATGGGCTCAGTCTCTGAGCCGGAGGGAGGAGATGGTTGCGATCCGGAGAGGGGGAACACCGTTAACGCGAGCTCTCTTCCACGAGCTCGGTGACGAAGATCTACCCGTCGTTCTATGCGGATGGCGAGTGCAATCAAAGAGTCCACACTGGAAGGAACCTCCCGGGAGAGAATCTCATCCTTAACCTCAGCGTGGAGTCCCTCCAGAAAACGAGCGAGCAGCGCCGGCTCGTTCCAGTCACTAGAGGCAGCAAGAGTGCGAAACTCTATAGAGTAATCCGTTATGGATCGATCACCTTGACATAGGGAAGCCAGGGCCCTAGAAGCCTCCCTACCAAAAACTGAACGATCAAAAACCCGTATCATCTCCTCTTTAAAGTTCAGGTAATTGTTAGAACACTCAGCCTTTGCCTCCCAGATAGCTGTGCCCCACTCTCGAGCCCGACCAGTAAGGAGTGAAATGACGTAAGCAATCCGAGCTCTCTCTCTTGAGTATGTGTTGGGTTGGAGAGAGAACACAATATCACACTGGATGAGAAAGGAGCGGCACTCAGTGGGCTGTCCAGAATAACATGGTGGGTTATTAACCCTAGGTTCCGGAGACTCGGAAGACCAGGAAGTAGCTGGTGGCACGAGACGAAGACTCTGAAACTGTCCTGAGAGGTCGGAAACCTGAGCGGCCAGGGTCTCAACGGCATGACGAGCAGCAGACAATTCCTGCTCGTGTCTGCCGAGCATTGCTCCCTGGATCTCGACGGCAGTGTAACGAGAATCCGTAGTCGCTGGGTCCATTCTTGGTCGGATCCTTCTGTTATGCTGGTGAATGAGGACCCAAAAGCGACTTAACGAAAACAGAGTCTTTATTCCAGTATAAGACAAAAGTAATAATCCTGGATATAACAAGGAGAAAACAAAACAGGAAAAACTTAAATCCACTCGTAGTAGCGAGGACTGACTGGAGACTCGACCATAGACTGCAGGTTGCTTAGGGAAGGCACCGACCGTAGCAGACTAAGACACCTGCTCACATGCAGCATCTGAAGAAGACAAAACACGACAGGGTGAGACCAGGACACAGAACAGCGAACATCATACAAGGATCCGACAAGGACAGAAGCGGAAAAACAAGGGGAGAAATAGGGGCTCTAATCAGAGGGCAAAATAGGGGACAGGTGTGAAAAGAGTAAATGAGTGAGTTAGGAGAATGAGGAACAGCTGGGAGCAGGAACGGAACGATAGAGAGAAGAGAGAGAGGGAGGGGGAGAGAGAGGGATAGAAAGAGGGAACGAACCTAATAAGACCAGCAGGGGAAAACGAACAGAAGGGAAAGCACAAGGACAAGACAATATATGACAAAACATGACATATTTATGCCTAAATGTTTAATATCCATAATATATATGATGATTTGAATTGCGCGCTCTCCAGTTTCACAGGAAGTTGTCGGGACGCCTAGCCCTATTAACGCAAACAGTGCAGAATAATGCCTGGCTCAAATTTGGAATACAAGTAGTCAGCTGTCTGCCTTAAATACACAAACAAACAGCACTGGGATATCTTCATGTATCTTGTAAACCTGTAATCACACAGATACAACAGGCATAAATATCAACTATGAATATTTATGATGAATGCAAATTTCAATAGAGAACTTTCAAAGTCAAATGTGCTCTCTTTCAGTGCTGTATGGTTCTGCCTGACAAAAATGCACACAGTTAGATGTTTTTTTTAAATGTTGTGACATGTCTGAGAACAACCCCTTGCAGGCAATGAGCATCCCTGACCTTCCCAAGATGCTGGTCCTGCTGCCAATCTTGTAGAATGGGAGTGAAAAGTTGAAGTTGAGGAGAATGGTCCCCACTGCTGGAGATCCTGTCACTTCACACCATCAGAGATAGACTTCAATGACACCCTGTTTGGTTTACAAAGCACCCTGCCTATCCCCTCAGAGAAAGTTTTTTAAACTGTTCCTTAATGAGGAATTGTTGGAAAGTGTGGTGCAGGAAACTAACTGGTTTGCGCATTACCATATTACAGAAAACCCAAGGCTCTCTTCAAATGTATCAAAATTCAGAATGCCTTTAGCCTACTGAATATGTGACCGACTGGCTCAAATCGGTAGCAAAATCCTATTTTACATTGGATAAAAGTGGAGACTCAGAGCTACAAAATGGTATATTATCACTACAGTTGAGGGACAATGGGAAATTAATTTTGCTTTAAAAGTTGATAAACTTGTAAATGCACTTTTGAGAAAATGGTCTTCGAATGTTTTGGTTCTTTTTTTCTTAAGCGCACCCGACACGCAGGCGTCCCATCTAGCCATCTGGAAATGCAAATGCACTACGCTAAATGCTAATAGCACTCGTTAAAACTCAAACGTTCATTAAAACACACATGCAGGGTACTGAATTAAAGCTACACTCGTTGTGAATCCAGCCAACAAGTCAGATTTTTTAAATGCTTTTCGGCGAAAGCATAAGAAGCTATTATCTGATAGCATGCAACACCCCGAAAGAGCCGAAGGGGAGGTAAACAAAAGAATTAGCATAGCCGGCGCTACACAAAACGCAGAAATAAAATATAAAACATTCATTACCTTTGACGTTCTTCTTTGTTGGCACTCCTAGATGTCCCATAAACATCACTATTGGGTCTTTTTTTTATTAAATCGGTCCATACATACCCTAGATATCGATCTATGAAGACTGTGTGATCAAAGAAAAAACATCGTTTTAAAACGCAATGTCATTTTTTAAAATTAAAAAAGTAGACGATAAATTTCACAAAACACTTCGAAATACTTTTGTAATGCAAATTTAGGTATTAGTAAACGTTAATAATCTATCATGTCCGGATATTTCTCATCCAAAACATCCTGTCGGAGACCGGAAGAAATGGGCTGTCTCTCACTCGTTTGACCAAAAAACAAAGCCAAGGCAAACTATAACTAGTCAAGCGAATGTGTCTGAGATACGAAAAATAAAATCATACACATAGCGCTAGCTAGTGAGCCAGCCAGCTAATGTTAGCTAGCTCACAGTACACTTTCACTTGAAATTAAACCACTTTCTCTCAAAATTAGAAATGAGTAATATCTGAAAATGTAGCTAGCTAGACTATCTTACCTGTAGATATCATGTTTGGACGCGTGTCCTTGTCGGATGACATGATTGCCCTTAGTTTGAAAATGTCAGACAGGATTACCTGGACATACTGACCAACTCAAATAGACAGAAGCATGCTATATGGCAGACCAATCCAAACTCATCTCTCGGCATTTCTAGCCCATTCGTTATCTTAGCCAATCATGGCTAGCGGGAAGGTTGCTTCCTTTTTCTGTGGCTAAACCAACTAGGCTCGTATTTTTGTACATTTATTTGTATTTACAGATGGCATACAAGTTTGTTATTAAGGCACATGAAAGTTTACATGTTCGAGAATGTTGTGTTCTGAAAAAAAAACACATTTTGATCAACAACAAAAAAGTTTATGTTCAAGTGGCTCTCCTGTGAAGTAGTGACCAGCGACATACGCCTAGTTTCCTGAAATGGGTCACATATGCATATTTGTTTGCAGGTATGGAAATGAAAGAGAAGACTACTGTAGAAGGGAAAAAGGAAAGCTCTCAAAATATGTAAACCAATACCATCAGTGAAACGTATAGCTTCCTGGTCATGGTCCTGCTGATGGGGCTAGTAAAGAAGGGTTATGTGAGGGACTGCTAGACGATTGACCCCATGCTGCAGACCCCTTTTTCCCAACCCTTTTCTCCCAATACCGCTTCCTTGTCTTGCTGAGAGCGCTCCACTTTATCAACAACGCCATTGCCAACCTTGCCGACCCGATTCACACAATTATGAATATCCTGGGCAGCTTGACCAGGGCATTTGCTAGTGTTTGTGCCTCACAATGACTTGTGCATTGATTAGTCTCTCATGGCTTGGAAAGGGAGGCTTGAATTCCACCAATACTGTACATCCCATCAAAGCAACACAGATTTGGAGTCAAAGTCTTTATTTTACGTGAGTGTCTGACAGAATATGTACAGGACCTGATCTTCTACACCGGCAACACCACAGATATGCCAAGACCCTCAACATGCCTTATATCTGGGTCAGTGGTGATCATCAAGCTTCAGAAGGGGCACACTGTATTCGTAGACAGATGGTAGAGTAGCCCTACCCTTTTCCAGTACCATTTGAGGGAGAACACGGGCCTGTGGCACAAAGAGATCCATCAGGAAGTAGATGACTATTCAAAAAGAATAGTTCCAAACGGGCAGTGAACTGGCACGACAAACGCAATATCCATGTTCTGTCCAATGTGCTGTTATAAAAATTAATGTAATGGTAAAATGTATTTAAATGTATGACTTGTCAGCAGAGTAGGCTACCTTGTAATTTTATATCCTATTAAAAAAGTTTGTGCTAATATCTCCAGTCATGTAAAGTGTAATAGAATTGCATGAAATGTGTTCATAAAGACCAAGAAACGTATCTGTTATAGCCTAGGCCTACTCTACGCCACTACGCGCTCAGCGAGTCATTGAACAGTCTTTTTGGCAAACAGTGATTGAGTTATATTATTAGCGTAAATTATGATGATCCAATCTACTCATCACATTAGGAATTGTAGGCTATCTTACATACATTAAGTCTGCAAATGTGATGTTGTGTGCTTTACTATAAAGGTTCATTGTTATGGTGAAAATTAGCTTCCCCAAACTTTTCCCCAAATTCACGTGCTGCCTATGGCTACAGAAACACCGCCAGCCAAACATTACAGTATGGCTGGTGCACACCTGAATTAAATGGTAACTACTCAAAAAAAATCGACATTTCTCAGATTTTTCCCAGACATAAAAAAAATGCCACCCCAGAGGTAGTTTTAAGCATTTTTGTGGACGTACAACATTTAATGTTGTTGTTTATCAGTAAAAAATGTGTGATTTTGACAGCGAAAATCTGTTAAAACTGGGGGATATTACAGTCCTCCCAGTTGTTTTTGCTGCGGTATCATTTTGTTATCAAATATAGTTTTTTTCAAATTGTGCCCTCTAGAGGAGTTAGCAGAAAATAACACATGAAGGCCTCCCGGAAGGGCGCTGTACATTCAGAGACTCTGGGTTCGCGCCCAAGCTCTGACGTAACCGGCTGCGACCGGGAGGTCCGTGGGGCGACGCACAATTGGCCTAGCGTCTTCCAGGTTAGGGAGGGCTTGGCCGGTAGTCATGTCTTTGTCTCATCACGCACTCCTGTGGCGGACCGGGCGCAGTGCGCGCTACTCAAGGTTGGCACGGTGTTTCCTCTGACACATTGGTGCGGCTGGCTTCCGGGTTGGATGCACGCTGTGTTATGAAAAAGGTATTAGGTGAACTGTGGGGATGAGGTAGGTGAAAATGGGTGGGCTATTTACCAATAGACTATGTACAGCTGCAGCAATCGGTTAGCTGCTCAGATAGCTGATGTTTGAAGTTGGTGAGGGAGATAAAAGTCTCCAACTTCAGAGATTTTTGCAATTCGTTCCAGTCACAGGCAGCAGAGTACTGGAACGAACGGCGGCCGAATGAGGTGTTGGCTTTAGGGATGATCAGTGAGATACACCTGCTGGAGCGCGTGCTACGGATGGGTGTTGCCATCATGACCAGTGAACTGAGATAAGGCGGAGCTTTACCTAGCATGGCCTTGTAGATGACCTGGAGCCAGTGGGTCTGGTGACGAATATGTAGCGAGGGCCAGCCGACAAGAGCATACAAGTCGCAGTGGTGGGAAGTATAAGGTGTTTTAGTAACAAAACGAATGGCACTGTGATAAACTGCATCCAGTTTGCTGAGTAGAGTGTTGGAAGCAATTTTGTAGATGACATCGCCAAAGTCGAGGATCGGTAGGATAGTCAGTTTTACTAGGGTAAGCTTGG
The DNA here is from genome assembly GCF_021184085.1 of Oncorhynchus gorbuscha. Lineage (NCBI taxonomy): Eukaryota > Metazoa > Chordata > Actinopteri > Salmoniformes > Salmonidae > Oncorhynchus > Oncorhynchus gorbuscha. The sequence goes on along the minus strand of NC_060193.1, from coordinate 38,031,402 downwards.
CAGCGTGAGTGAAGGACACTTTGTTGCGGAATAGAAAGCCGACTCTTGATTTGATTTTCGATTGGAGATGTTTGATATGAGTCTGGAAGGAGAGTTTGCAGTCTAGCCAGACACCTAGGTACTTATAGGTGTCCACATATTCAAGGTCGGAACCATCCAGGGTGGTGATGCTAGTCGGGCATGCGGGTGCAGGCAGCGATCGGTTGAAAAGCATGCATTTGGTTTTTACTAGCGTTAAAGAGCAGTTGGAGGCCACGGAAGGAGTGTTGTATGGCATTGAAGCTTGTTTGGAGGTTAGATTGCACAGTGTTCAATGACGGGCCGAAAGTATATAGAATGGTGTCGTCTGCGTAGAGGTGGATCAGGGAATCGCCCGCAGCAAGAGCAACATCATTGATATATACAGAGAAAATAGTCGGCCTTAGAATTGAACCCTGTGGCACCCCCATAGAGACTGCCAGAGGACCGGACAGCATACACTCCGATTTGACACACTGAACTCTGTCTGCAAAGTAATTGGTGAACCAGGCAAGGCAGTCATCCGAAAAACCGAGGCTACTGAGTCTGCCGAAAAGAATATGGTGATTGACAGAGTCGAAAGCATTGGCAAGGTCGATGAAGACGGCTGCACAGTACTGTCTTTTATCGATGGCGGTTATGATATCGTTTAGTACTTTGATTGTGGCTGAGGTGCACCCGTGACCGGCTCGGAAACCAGATTGCATAGCGGAGAAGGTACGGTGGGATTCGAGATGGTCAGTGACCTGTTTGTTGACTTGGCTTTCGAAGACCTTAGATAGGCAGGGCAGAATGGATATAGGTCTGTAACAGTTTGGGTCCAGGGTGTCTCCCCCTTTGAAGAGGGGGATGACTGCGGCAGCTTTCCAATCCTTGGGGATCTCAGACGATATGAAAGAGAGGTTGAACAGGCTGGTAATAGGGGTTGCGACAATGGCGGCGGATAGTTTCAGACACGTCAAAATGCTACAAACACGTCACAATGCTGCAGACACCTTGGAGAAACGACACAAAGGGCAGGCTCATTCCTGGTGCATTGACAGCCATATAAGGAGACATTGGAACACAGCGCCTTCAGAATCTGGGGCATTTCCTCTATGAAGCTTCATCTTGGTTTCGCCTGTAGCATTAGTTCTGGGGCACTCACAGATAATATCTTTGCAGTTTTGGAAACGTCCGAGTTTTGTCTTTCCAAGGCTGTCAATTCCATGCATTGTCGAGCATCTTTTCGTGACAAAATATTGCGCTCAAAACGGGCACGTCTTTTTATCCAATAATGACATAGCGCCCCCATAGGTTGAAGAGGTTAATAAGCACAATGTCTTGAGTAAAAGCCAAATTGGATTTATACCAAAACATCGCACAATCGATCATATTTACACCCTACAGTACACAGCCTGATAGATAAACATATACCAAAATAATACTAAAATGTACGTGTCACGGATTCCCCTGGTACTGCTGCTCATTCTGTGCACCAGTTCCGGAGGTCTATGTCACCGGCCTCTAGGTGTCACTGAACTGTTTCATTACACACACCAGGTTCGCATTTCCCCTGATTAGTAATGGAATATATGTGCCCTCTGTTCACCATTGTCTTGTCGGTTATTGTTCCTTAAATTTTCTCACAGACCAGATTTGCCCTCACGAAAAATGCCCCTTAGGTATTAATTTAGAATCCACTAAATGTAATTATTGGCGGAGAGTCACGTTATTGGCGGAGAGTCAGGCAGAGAGTGACCTGTTTAAAAAAAAACAATTATATTTGGAATGGCAAGCCAGACAAAATTAAAAGGGACTGTTGTCTCACCCCATGTTCAAGAATGGCCTTGTTTCTCTTTATTCAGATTACAACAGCTCACTTTTGGTTATTTGAAAATGAAATACTCTCCAAAATATCGTTATTTTTTAAAACAAGGACTTGAAAATGAGATTGTGAAATCTGCAAACAACGTTTCCAGTCCGAGAATGAGAATGGTAAATGACTGTAATTAATAAATTCATTCAATAGATTGGAATACAAAAGTAGCCATCCATCCACCCATTATTGTCATGTTTTGTCTTATATTGTCTTGTCATTTTGCTTTTCCTTCTGTTCGTTTTCCCCCTGCTGGTCTTTTTAGGTTCGTTCCCTTTTTTCTCTCTCCCTCTCTCTCTCTCTTCTCTCTATCGTTCCGTTCCTGCTCCCAGCTGTTCCTATTCCCCTAATCAATCATTTAGTCTTCCCACACCTGTTCCCTATCTTTTCCCCTGATTAGAGTCCCTATTTCTCCCCTTGTTTTCCGTTTCTGCCCTGTCGGATCCTTGTATATTGTTCACCGTGCTGTGTCTTTGTATCGCCCTGTCGTGTCGTGTTTCCCTCAGATGCTGCGTGGTGAGCAGGTGTCTGAGTCTGCTACAGTCAAGTGCCTTCCCGAGGCAACCTGCAGTTTATTATCGAGTCTCCAGTCTGTTCTCGTGATTACGAGTGAAATTGTTTCTTATGCTTTATTTACCGCTCCGATTTGTCTAGGAGTATTGCTATTTCCTTAAACTGGATTAAAGACTCTGTTTTCGCCAAGTCGCTTTTGGGTCCTCATTCACCTGCATAACAGAAGGATCCGACCAAAGAATGGACCCAGCGACTACAGACGCTCGTAACACTGCCGTCGAGATCCAAGGAGCCATGCTCGGCAGACACGAGCAGGAATTGTCTGCTGCTCGTCATGCCATGGAGAACCTGGCCGCTCAGGTTTCCGACCTCTCTGGACAGTTCCAGAGTCTTCGTCTCGTGCCACCTGTTACTTCCTGGTTTGCCGAGCCTCCGGAACCTAGGGTTAATAACCCACCTTGCTACTCCGGGCAGCCCAAGGAGTGCCGCTCCTTTCTCACCCAGTGTGATATTGTGTTCTCTCTCCAACCCAACACATACTCTAGAGAGAGAGCTCGGGTTGCTTACGTCATTTCACTCCTTACTGGCCGGGCTCGAGAGTGGGGCACAGCTATCTGGGAGGCAAGGGCTGATTGTTCAAACAATTACCAGAACTTTAAAGAGGAGATGATTCGGGTTTTTGATCGTTCAGTTTTTGGTAGGGAGGCTTCTAGGGCCCTGGCTTCCCTATGCCAAGGTGATCGATCCATAACGGATTACTCTATAGAGTTTCGCACTCTTGCTGCCTCTAGTGACTGGAACGAGCCGGCGCTGCTCGCTCGTTTTCTGGAGGGACTCCACGCAGTGGTTAAAGATGAGATTCTCTCCCGGGAGGTTCCTTCCAGTGTGGACTCTTTGATTGCTCTCGCCATCCGCATAGAACGACGGGTAGATCTTCGTCACCAAGCTCGTGGTAGAGAGCTCGCGTCAACGGTGTTTCCCTGCTCCGCATCGCAACCATCTCCCTCCTCTGGCTCAGAGACTGAGCCCATGCAGCTGGGAGGTATTCGCATCTCGACTAAGGAGAGGGAACGGAGGATCACCAACCGCCTGTGCCTCTATTGCGGATTTGATGGACATTTTGTCAATTCATGTCCAGTAAAAGCCAGAACTCATCAGTAAGCGGAGGGCTACTGGTGAGCGCTACTACTCAGGTCTCTCCATCTAGATCCTGTACTACTATGTCGGTCCATCTACGCTGGACCGGTTCGGGTGCTACATGCAGTGCCTTGATAGACTCTGGGGCTGAGGGTTGTTTCATGGACGAAGCATGGGCTCGGAAACATGACATTCCTTTCAGACAGTTAGACAAGCCTATGCCCATGTTCGCCTTAGATGGTAGTCATCTTCCCAGTATCGGATTTGAGACACTACCTTTAACCCTCACAGTATCTGGTAACCACAGTGAGACTATTTCTTTTTTGATTTTTCGTTCACCTTTTACACCTGTTGTTTTGGGTCATCCCTGGCTAGTATGTCATAATCCTTCTATTAATTGGTCTAGTAATTCTATCCTATCCTGGAACGTTTCTTGTCATGTGAAGTGTTTAATGTCTGCCATCCCTCCCATTTCTTCTGTCCCCACTTCTCAGGAGGAACCTGGCGATTTGACAGGAGTGCCGGAGGAATATCATGATCTGCGCACGGTCTTCAGTCGGTCCCGAGCCAACTCCCTTCCTCCTCACCGGTCGTATGATTGTAGTATTGATCTCCTTCCGGGGACCACTCCTCCTCGGGGTAGACTATACTCTCTGTCGGCTCCCGAACGTAAGGCTCTCGAGGATTATTTGTCTGTGTCTCTTGACGCCGGTACCATAGTGCCTTCTTCCTCTCCGGCCGCGGCGGGGTTTTTTTTTGTTAAGAAAAGGGACGGTACTCTACGCCCCTGCGTGGATTATCGAGGGCTGAATGACATAACGGTTAAGAATCGTTATCCGCTTCCCCTTATGTCATCAGCCTTCGAGATTCTGCAGGGAGCCAGGTGCTTTACTAAGTTGGACCTTCGTAACGCTTACCATCTCGTGCGCATCAGAGAGGGGGACGAGTGGAAAACGGCGTTTAACACTCCGTTAGGGCATTTTGAGTACCGGGTTCTGCCGTTTGGTCTCGCCAATGCGCCAGCTGTTTTTCAGGCATTAGTTAATGATGTTCTGAGAAACATGCTGAACATCTTTGTTTTTGTCTACCTTGACGATATCCTGATTTTTTTCACCGTCACTCGAGATTCATGTTCAGCACGTTCGACGTGTTCTCCAGCGCCTTTTAGAGAATTGTCTCTACGTGAAGGCTGAGAAGTGCTCTTTTCATGTCTCCTCCATTACTTTTCTCGGTTCCGTTATTTCCGCTGAAGGCATTCAGATGGATTCCGCTAAGGTCCAAGCTGTCAGTGAGTGGCCCGTTCCAAGGTCACGTGTCGAGTTGCAGCGCTTTCTAGGTTTCGCTAATTTCTATCGGCGTTTCATTCGTAATTTCGGTCAAGTTGCTGCCCCTCTCACAGCTCTTACTTCTGTCAAGACGTGTTTTAAGTGGTCCGGTTCCGCCCAGGGAGCTTTTGATCTTCTAAAAGAACGTTTTACGTCCGCTCCTATCCTCGTTACTCCTGACGTCACTAGACAATTCATTGTCGAGGTTGACGCTTCAGAGGTAGGCGTGGGAGCCATTCTATCCCAGCGCTTCCAGTCTGACGATAAGGTTCATCCTTGCGCTTATTTTTCTCATCGCCTGTCGCCATCTGAACGCAACTATGATGTGGGTAACCACGAACTGCTCGCCATCCGCTTAGCCCTAGGCGAATGGCGACAGTGGTTGGAGGGGGCGACCGTTCCTTTTGTCGTTTGGACAGACCATAAGAACCTTGAGTACATCCGTTCTGCCAAACGACTTAATGCTCGTCAAGCTCGTTGGGCGTTATTTTTCGCTCGTTTCGAGTTTGTGATTTCTTACCGTCCGGGTAGCAAGAACACCCAAGCCTGATGCCTTATCCCGTCTTTTTAGTTCTTCTGTGGCTTCTACTGATCCCGAGGGGATTCTTCCTTATGGGCGTGTTGTCGGGTTGACAGTCTGGGGAATTGAAAGACAGGTTAAGCAAGCACTCACGCACACTGCGTCGCCGCGCGCTTGTCCTAGTAACCTTCTTTTCGTTCCTGTTTCCACTCATCTGGCTGTTCTTCAGTGGGCTCACTCTGCCAAGTTAGCTGGTCATCCCGGTGTTCGAGGCACTCTTGCTTCTATTCGCCAGCGCTTTTGGTGGCCGACTCAGGAGCGTGACACGCGCCGTTTCGTGGCTGCTTGTTCGGACTGCGCGCAGACTAAGTCAGGTAACTCTCCTCCTGCCGGTCGTCTCAGACCGCTCCCCATTCCTTCTCGACCATGGTCTCACATCGCCCTAGACTTCATTACCGGTCTGCCTTTGTCTGCGGGGAAGACTGTGATTCTTACGGTTGTCGATAGGTTCTCTAAGGCGGCACATTTCATTCCTCTCGCTAAACTTCCTTCCGCTAAGGAGACGGCACAAATCATCATCGAGAATGTGTTCAGAATTCATGGCCTCCCGTTAGACGCCGTTTCAGACAGAGGTCCGCAATTCACGTCACAGTTTTGGAGGGAGTTCTGTCGTTTGATTGGTGCGTCCGTCAGTCTCTCTTCCGGGTTTCATCCCCAGTCTAACGGTCAAGCAGAGAGGGCCAATCAGACGATTGGTCGCATACTACGCAGCCTTTCTTTCAGAAACCCTGCGTCTTGGGCAGAACAGCTCCCCTGGGCAGAATACGCTCACAACTCGCTTCCTTCGTCTGCTACCGGGTTATCTCCGTTTCAGAGTAGTCTGGGTTACCAGCCTCCTCTGTTCTCATCCCAGCTTGCCGAGTCCAGCGTTCCCTCCGCTCAAGCGTTTGTCCAACGTTGTGAGCGCACCTGGAGGAGGGTGAGGTCTGCACTTTGCCGTTACAGGGCACAGACTGTGAGAGCCGCCAATAAACGTAGGATTAAGAGTCCAAGGTATTGTTGCGGCCAGAGAGTGTGGCTTTCCACTCGCAACCTTCCTCTTACGACAGCTTCTCGTAAGTTGACTCCGCGGTTCATTGGTCCGTTCCGTGTCTCCCAGGTCGTCAATCCTGTCGCTGTGCGACTGCTTCTTCCGCGACATCTTCGTCGCGTCCATCCTGTCTTCCATGTCTCCTGTGTCAAGCCCTTTCTTCGCACCCCCGTTCGTCTTCCCTCCCCCTCCCGTCCTTGTCGAGAGCGCACCTATTTACAAGGTACGTAGGATCATGGACATGCGTTCTCGGGGACGGGGTCACCAATACTTAGTGGATTGGGAGGGTTACGGTCCTGAGGAGAGGAGTTGGGTTCCGTCTCGGGACGTGCTGGACCGTTCACTGATTGATGATTTCCTCCGTTGCCGCCAGGATTCCTCCTCGAGTGCGCCAGGAGGCGCTCGGTGAGTGGGGGGTACTGTCATGTTTTGTCTTATATTGTCTTGTCATTTTGCTTTTCCTTCTGTTCGTTTTCCCCCTGCTGGTCTTTTTAGGTTCGTTCCCTTTTTTCTCTCTCCCTCTCTCTCTCTCTTCTCTCTATCGTTCCGTTCCTGCTCCCAGCTGTTCCTATTCCCCTAATCAATCATTTAGTCTTCCCACACCTGTTCCCTATCTTTTCCCCTGATTAGAGTCCCTATTTCTCCCCTTGTTTTCCGTTTCTGCCCTGTCGGATCCTTGTATATTGTTCACCGTGCTGTGTCTTTGTATCGCCCTGTCGTGTCGTGTTTCCCTCAGATGCTGCGTGGTGAGCAGGTGTCTGAGTCTGCTACGGTCAAGTGCCTTCCCGAGGCAACCTGCAGTTTATTATCGAGTCTCCAGTCTGTTCTCGTGATTACGAGTGAAATTGTTTCTTATGCTTTATTTACCGCTCCGATTTGTCTAGGAGTATTGCTATTTCCTTAAACTGGATTAAAGACTCGCCAAGTCGCTTTTGGGTCCTCATTCACCTGCATAACAATTATGGGCTATTCACAGGACAATAGACTCTTGCCAAGAAGGAGGGCAGGGGGAGAATTGTATCATCAATTTCTCAAGCCAAAACGTCTTGATGGCCTTCACCAGTTCATCTTTGCTTGTAGGCTTGGCTGAGTTACAGATGAATGTTTTCAGTTGAAGCCAAACAAGTTTGATTTAAATCAGGAGACCTACATGTAGAGATGAAAAAAACTATTTTTTTAGATATACAGTAGGCCTACCGTAGGTGTTGTAGGCCTTTTTATTTATTCTTTGTTTTACTACATAAAGGTCTACTTGCTGGCATCTTGGCCCAGTTCATGCACTCATTTGCAATGCAAAAGCTCAGTGGACAAAGGGCTGGACAACAGGTCGCACTGAAAAAAACGCATGGTTCCACAGAATACCAACTGGAATGGATTCCGAGGCAAATGTGGCTTACCAGTGAACCTCTGGGTGTTCATCATTAATACTGTGTCTCAGAAGTTTCTGTCCATGACTGATGCATCCCGAAAAAGAGTTAATGAGTACTTGAGGTCACCGAGAAAGTCTGGACATGACCTGCTCTCCCTTATGAAAGGAATTAGGCACTTTACCATGTTTACTATGTACTGTAGGCTATGTTTACTTGTCAGACTACACTGCCTAATAAACATATGCAGGCGGCTTCTCTCTTCAATATGATTTAAATGCGTTATTATCCAAATGTTTAAAGTGTGTGTGGGCGACCTCATGCAACAGCAAAATGTCGGATGAAGCATATACTGTACAGTACCTCTTCATCAACATCTTTATGCTTTCATTAATAAAATAATGATAAAAATACTTTGAAAAAGCAGACATTTCTTTCTTTATGGATCCATAACAAATTACTATGGGAATAAATATGACTGAATGACAGAAATATTGGAATAAAGTAGGCTAATGAAGGCAACAAATTGTTGCTTACTGGAACACCCAAAGTCATCCAATTATTATAATAGGATTTGAAGCAATAGCCTACCCGCGTGTGGTCAACTTTCAGCACCATTTCGCGCTGCTCTGAGACCAGCATGGGGACTGGTCTTGATAAATCAAGGAGATTTATCACTTAGCTAAAAAGTTGTGAAGAGATTTTTGATGTACCGATTCCATGGCACATGATTTATGAATAGACACACAATTTTCCGTTCCTCCTGAAAACCCTAATCTGCTCACTTAAATTAATAGAGATCCTGGTCATGGTGTTTCCGTATCTTGTTACAGCATGATCAAAGTGATAATGGACTATTAGCAGGACAGTATACTCTTCAACCTTTACAAAAGCAAAGCTCGGCTGGGTGTAAAAAAATAAATAATTCCAATTTGCAATGTATTGAAAGTACTCTAAAGTTGAACATTTTATCTCCAAACCTCATGCAACCGCAAAATGTTGGATAAAGCATATACTGTACAGTATTTCTTTATCAACATCTTTATGCTTTCGTTAATAAAATAATAGAAATACTCTTTCAAAATTAATGGAAGAGGCAAGTGGAGGGGGGAATTTTTTTTTCAAACACTGTTTTTCATAAGGGCTATTAGCAGGACAATAGACACGATGTGGTCCCAAAAACACCTCTCTGACATAGAGTCCAGCATATCTCTTGATGTCTTTGAAAGTCTCGCCAGCTTCAATCCATATCTGGGCATCCAGCACGCAAAGGTCTTTGTTTGTCAGAGGAATCATATATATTTGTCAGACGAATCAAAAAATAAATATATTGGTCATACTGGTCATGGCTCCCTAGTGGTGCAGCGGTCTAAGGCACGAGGCATCACTACAGTCCCTGGTTCGAATCACATCTGGCTATGATTGGGAGTCCCATAGGGCGACGCACAGTTAAATAAAGGCTAAATAAACATACAGTATATCCACAGTCAAACAAGTCCTATATTGAAATAACCAGAAAGGCCGCTCAGCAAGGAAGAAGCCACTGCTCAAAAACCGCCTTAAAAAAGCCAGATGTTTTGCAACTGCACATGGGGACAAAGATCATACTTTTTGGAAAAATGTCCTCTGGTCTGATGAAACAAAAATAGAACTGTTTGGCCATAATGACCATTATTATTTTTGAAGGAAAAAAGGGGGACGCTTGCAAGCCGAAGAACACCATCCCAACTGTGAAGCACGGGGGTGGCAGCATCATGTTATGGGGGTGATTTGCTGCAGGAGGGACTGGTGCACTTCACAAAAGAGATAGCATCATGAGGAGGAAACATGTGGATATATTGAAGCAACACCTCAAGACATCAGTCAGGAAGTTAAAGTTTGGTCGCAAATGGGTCTTCCAAATGGACAATGACCCCAAGCATACTTCCAAAGTTGTGGCAAAATGGCTTAAGGACAACAAAGTCAAGGTATTGGAGTGGCCATTACAAAGCCCTGACCTCATCCTATAGAACATTTGTGGTCAGAACTGAAAAAGCGTGTTCGAGCAAAGAGGCCTACAAACCTGACTCAGTTACACCAGCTCTGTCAGGAGGCATGGGCCAAAATTCACCCAACTTATTGTGGGAAGCTTGTGGAAAGCTACCCGAAACATTTGACCCAAGTGAATTTTTTTTAAGGCAATTATGCCAAATACTAATTAGGTGTATGTAAACTTCTGACCCACTGGGAATGTGGTGAAAGAAATAAAAGCTGAAATAAATCATTCTCTCTACTATTATTCTGACATTTCACATTCTTAATATAAAGTGGTGATCCTAACTGACCTAAGACAGGCAATTTTAAAGAAGGATTAAATGTCAGGAATTGTGAAAAACTCAGTTTAAATGTATTTGGCTAAGGTGTATGTAATCTTCTGACTTCAGAAGTGGAGGCTCCTCATAGGAGGAAGGGGAGGACCGTCCTTCTCAGTGAATTTCATACAAATAAAAGATAAAACTACACTAAATATATTAATGTCACTAAATAATTGATTAAAACTGTTTTGCATTGAAGGTCTACAGTAACCTAAACAGCACACTGTAGGGTAGCCTGAGGACAGCTATTTTCTCACCACCTTCCATATACTTACACAGTAATTATGACAACCTCTGGAGGACGTCCTCCAACCTATCAGAGCTCTTGCGGCATGAACTTTAATGTTGTCCACCCAATCAAAGGATCAGAGAATGAATGTAATACTGAAAAGGAACATTTTATGAACGTCTGAATTAGGGGTATGATTGAAGGTGATGTGCTGCTGTGCTCCCTACATGGTAGATGGCATCAGTGTCTGATTCATATATTTTGGTCAAGGTGTTTGAGACAGACTCGATGCAACCTGTGCTGAACGGAATACACATTGTCTCATTTGCATTAAAATTAGTTAATTATGCCTTGCACAGTGATGAGTTTGAACAGCCTGACTTGAACTCTAGGGGGTAACATACAATGATTATCAGATACAGGATACCTTTATGACGTCGACCTCCTTGAAATGGGCCAACAACAGAGTCCTATAACCAATGGTCTTTTAGCCTATATTTACTGTATTAATACACTGATTCATAATTTGATTATTATCTCAGGTCAAAATGTCAGGACAAGTCCACCGCCCAAGTGGAGAGTGTAATCCCTCAAAAGCATGAAGTAATCATAGTAATCATATATAAAATCATATTAATTATAAATCAACACACAGGATTAGCCTATACTTTTGTGTCTTGACTAATCAACTGAATGATTAAGCTATCCTTCAATAAGTATTTTGAAATCCACAATTTACTGTTTATGTAGCCAAATGTCTACAGATGTCAATGTATTCTCATGCCTCCCCTTTATTCTGCAAAATCTTGTCAAAGTCTTTGTAATCACAAATCTTGAAAAAGTATAAGTGAAATTGAGGATTGAAGTCAGTAAATAGCCTAGTATAAGCAACAGCTCACAGAGAGAGTAAGCCAGGGAGCAATAAATAGGCATATTTGTGCAATAATGAAGCATTCAATTTTACATCACAAAGAAATGGTAAATTGAACACAAAATAAATATTTTGCAATAGCCATCTCAGTCTCCGGACTTGAACCCCATTGAAAACGGGGTGGCAGGTAGCCTAGTGTTTAGAGCGTTGGGTCAGTAACTGAAAGGTTGCTGGTTCGAATCCCCGAGCTGACAAGGTTAGTTAGTCCACTGTTCCCCGGTAGGCCGTCATTGTAAATAAGAACTTGTTCTTAACTGACATCGCTAGTTAAATAAAAAAATATTAAAAAAATAATAATAACCTGTGGTTTGAATTGAAGAGGGCAGTCCATAAACGCAGATGAAGGCTATCAAGGATCTGGAAAGATAATTTATGAATGGCTTAAGAGCTCATAACATTTTTAGTAAAATGCTCAGTGCTGTTATCGTGCAAAGGGAGGTTTTGAAAACAGAGGTGCTAATAATTTTGATCCCTATGTGTTTATTTTGTATTTTTTATTACTTGTTAAACAAAATCTCGTTATTTGTCTTCTATTGTATTAGTATAAAATAATATAATTTCCCCCCAAAATATTAGCATACAATATGCATTGTATTATTTATTTTATACAATATTTGTTGCTTATCTTTATCAAGGGTGCCAATAAAATCTCACTTTTGACATAGGTTATCAAAGCGCGGGAAGCTTTCATTGGGCGCACGAAAGGCTACTCTTTTTTTAGGAAGCAGCCGCACTTTCGGCATCAGAAGTGAGTGTCAGCACTGGAGAAAGAATAGCTCGCACACTGTCACGTCTTTCTTCTGCCCCAGCACAGCGGAATATAAGACTCCAACACAGAGATAGAGGTTCAAACGTCGTGTCGGAGCGGCAGGTAGGCTTTAGGGAACGCGGGGACATCGGAATGTACTGCCACTCTCCTTGCTCTTCTCTATCTGTTCTCAACTCCGCTTGCCATCAGTTACTGATTGAAGTCATACAATCAACCGGGATTGCTGTCTACTGCCTTTCAGTAGGTCTACTCCCTCACTGCAATACCAATGCGAGGGTACTGTCAGTGTATACAGTCAGCGAGTAAACGGACGGGAGGCGCGCATGTAAAATAGTCACTGACAAAATGGACAAAGGGAACTACATCATTGCTTCGCTTCTTTTTCAACTGCTGGACTTAATATGTGGACAGTTCTTTCCAGGTAAGTGTATTCTTGTTTCTCGGAAGTGCTTAGAAGCCTATAGGCTACTTTCATCTCAGTAGAGTCTGCTTTGGAGATGGCGATACGCAGGGACTGTGGGCAGGTGCATGCGTAGGAGTTAATGCTGCGTCTCCAACTTTTATTTTCGAATATTGTAGGCTACATAATTGAACCCGCACGCACGTACGCTCCCAACACACGCACACGCACACACACACACACACACACACACACACACACACACACACACACACACACACACACACACACACACACACACACACACACACACACACACACACACACACACACACACACACACACACACACACACACACACACACACACACACACACACACACACACACACACACCCGGTATCAAAATGCACGCCCGTCAAGCACTTGTTACTCAAAGCGCAATTTGGGGAGCTTTTGGTCAAGATGTTTTTAACATGTAGCCTGGGCTATAAAACATGACATTGACAAAGTCGAGAATATTGACGTGTATCTGTAATGCAGACTCGTTATGACACAGATAGGCTAAACTATCCAACACATAACCATTACACAAAGCAGCGGTTTTAACGTGATAATAAGTAAACTACGCATAACGTTGAATAGGCTATACGTGGACCAACTCGAATAAACTCTGCTTTTATTTATTTTTTAAACAACATTTCACTATACACGAGGCCAATTCCTATAACCTAACCTAGGCTATGTACGGATATAATCTACCTCCCATATTCATACTCGCGATTCGAAATGAGGTTTTAATTGGAAATAAGTGAGACAGAACCATTGCTACATTGTGGTAAAAGTTTTCGTGGAAAATATATTTGTGCTGTAACCTATATTTAAACAGTTTAACATGACGGTAGTTGGACGAAATTTTTAAATAACTTGATACCACGGAACAGACTGCTGTCTCAGTCACCTTAGCTTTTTCTTGCTCTCAAACTGTATCTAGTTGAATATCTGATAGTAGGCCTAATGAAGAAAATCATTAAATACATGTAGGCCTTCTTCAAATCCACTGTTAATAAACAGAAAAACGAATCTAAATAAGAAAATAACATTAATAATCGTGATATTTGTGAACGTGGTTGAAATCCATAGATTGAAAGGCCAAATGTCAAAGATTTTATTTTATTTGTTTTACAATTTTTATCATACTTTTTCAGTGCCATTGACTTTCTTATCTCGTCTATGAGCAAGGCTACAACAAGTATTCATTCACTGGCTGTTATTTTCTGGGGGGTTTTCTGGTTAAATGAAAGTCAATGAATTATTTAGACCAGAACCTGCTGCTATTGCCTTGGGTGTCTATGGGACACACACTCAGTTAAGTTGACCGGAACTGACCATTTAAAAAAAATATCAATGACCAGAGTGAATTATCTTCATTTATCCACCATCTTCGGTGTTCATGAGTTTGATACGGTCTGCCTGCTGAGTTGTTCACCCGTAAGGTGGCGCTCTGGGCACATCATTATATTACATTCACCCACAAAAGAGGATCATGCGCGCAAGAGAACTTTACTAAACAGTCAAGGACAAAGATAGTTGTAAATCCGAGACTCGTGGAATACCCTTTCTTCATTAAAAAAAATTAAGGCAGTTTATTACTTACGTTTGTGGTTATTTATCGTAGAAATTGATGATCACACTTTATGGATTGGTGTCCATTTTATTTATTTCCGATGCATAACTTCATATGGATTTGGTGGTAGACTGATTTATTTTTTAAATCAAACTTAATTCTTGGACAAAGGCATGGAAACCTCTCTTTTGTTGGTAATGTGCATTAGTTACACAACTTTAATATATAATGTGCAGTAGGCCCTGCTGTAAATCAGGATATTCTGTGTAGATATTTATTTTATTTTTATGAATTGATATGTCATGCCAGTCAGTCATCTGCATTTCAGCACCACTCTCCCAAATAAGCAGAAGAACAGACAACCAACATTATTAATTTCAGTGGGAAATAGTAGTGTTGAATGCAGCCCATGGTGTTTTTTTCATTGGCCATTGCCCCTTTGCCAAGGAAAGAAATCTAGTGGAAAAATGTTGCTTCTCTGCATACATTACCAAGGGCTCCCCACTCCTTTGCATACATCATCCTGCAGCACCCTAACACCTGCATTGTAACAGGAGACATCAGTCACTCTGTATGCTGGAGAGGACACTCGCTCGCCAAGTGCTGCCAGACTAATGGTAATTCCAGGCTGATGCAGTGTCAGTGTTCAAGGCCCCTCTCGCCAGCTCTTCCATTTTAGGGAGCAGGTTCGTGTTTTTCGTCATAAATCTTGTTCTGGAAGCGGCTTTGCAAAGTGGTCACTAGCTGGCACAGCCACAAAGTCATAATATCTTAAGATTTTTAAACTAACCCTAACCTTAGGCATACTGCTAAAGCCAACCTTAAATTAAGACGAAAACGGCCATTGTTGTTTTCATAATTTTTTTTTTTTATATATATATATATATAGCCAATTTTGACTTTGCAGCTGGCCCCACTAAGGGAAAATCACTGTTCTGCCTCCAGGATAAAACTCATGACAATAAGTGTCAACCTGCTGTTAGGGAGGGACACATGTTGGCGGATTAGAGATAGTGTGTGTGTGTGTGTGTGTGTGTGTGTGTGTGTGTGTGTGTGTGTGTGTGTGTGTGTGTGTGTGTGTGTGTGTGTGTGTGTGTGGGGGGGGGGGTGTGTCTCCAGAGTATTCAGTTTGCTCCAGAGTATTTATAAACATTTCCTGTTAGGTTTTGTTGATATTCCACAATGGCTGAAGCCAAAAAGTAAAAGGGGTGTTATTTAGGATTGGTTTGACTTGGGATTTTATTTACATTGAACACAAATATGAACGCAACCATTTCAAAGACGTTACTGAGTAACAGTTCATATGAGGAAATCAGTCAATTTAAATAAATAAATTAGGCCCTATCTATGGATTTCACATGACTGGGAACACAGATACCGTACCTTAAAAAAAGTAGGGGTGTGGATGAGAAAACCAGTCAGTATCTGGTGTGACCACCATTTGCATCATGCAGCATGACACATCTCCTTTGCATAGAGTTGATCAGGCTGTTGATTGTGGCCTGTGGAATGTTGTCCCATTTGTCTTCAATGGTTGTGCGAAATTGCTGGATATTGGCGGGAACTGGAACACGCTGTGTACACGTTGATTCAGAGCATCCCAGACATGCTCAATGTGTGACATGTCTGGTTAATATACAGGCCATTGAAGAACTGGAGCTTTGTCAGCTTCCATGAATTGTGTCCAGATCCTTGCGACACGGGGCCGCGCATTATCATGCTTAAACATGAGATGATGGCGGTGGATGAATGGCACGACAATGGGCCTCAGGATCTTGTCACGGTTATATCTATGCATTTAAATTGCCATCGTAAAATGCAATTGTGTTCATTGTCCGTAGCTTATGCCTTCCCATACCCAGACTGCCACCATGGGGCACTCTGTTCACAACATTGGCATCAGAAAACTGCTCACTCACACAACGCCATACACGCTGTCTGCCATCTGCCTGGTACAGTTGAAACCGGGATTCATCCGTGAAGAGTACACTTCTCCAGCGTGTCAGTGGCAATCGAACGTAAGCATTTGTCCACTGAAGCCAATTACGACTGCAGTCAGGTCAAGACCCTGGTGTGGATGACGAGCATTCAGATGAGACGGTTTCTGACAGTTTGGGCAGAAATTCTTTGTTTGTGCAAACTCACAGTTTCATCAGCTGTCCGGGTGGCTGGTCTCAGATGACCCCGTAGATGAAAAACCTGTATGTGGAGGTCCTGGGCTGGCGTGCTTAAACGGAGTCTGCGGCTGTGAGACCAGTTAGACATACTGCCAAATTCTCTAAAACAACGTATGTGTAAGGGGTGCGTAATCGGTGGCAGGGAAATCAGACGCAGGATAGCAAACTTGGTAATAGCCAGAGCAGTTCAATAGCAAAACCCACAGAATAAAAATAACAAGAATAATTGGGTAACAAAACCCCGTCGCACACCAAACAACACGTGCACAAGCACTTACAATAAACAATGCTACACAAAGACATGGGGGGAACAGAGGGTTAAATACACAACAAATGATTGAGGGAGTTGAAACCAGGTGTTAGGAAAAACAAGACAAAACACATGGAAAATGAAAAGTGGATCGATGATGACTAGAAGTCCGGCGATGCCGAGCGCCGCCCGAACAAGGAGAGGACCCGACCGAGGCAGAAGTTGTGACAGTATGGTAGAGGAATTAACATTAAATTCTCTGGCAACAGCTCTGGTGGACATTCCTGCAGTCAGCATGCCAATTGTACACTTCCTCAAAACTTGAGACATTTGTAGCATTGAGTTGTGGCCGTTTACTGTCCCCAGCACAAGGTGCACCTGTGTGACGATCATGCTGTTTAATCAGCTTTTTGATATGCCACACCTGCCAGGTGGCTGGATTATCTTGGCAAAGGAGAAATGCTCACTAACAAGGATGTAAACACATTTGTGCACCCAAGTTGAGAGAAATAAGCTTTTTGTGTGTATGGAACATTTCTGGGATCTTTTATTTCAGCCCACGAAACATCTGACCAACACTTTACATGTTGCGTTTATTTCTTTGTTCAGTATAGTTATTTTTAATTTCTCTGTCGCTATACTTCCATAATTGTGCTTTATTCCACAGGTAGGCAAACATACACTTGAACTTTTAATTAGGTATTGTGATTGAATAACAATTTCAAAGAGGTCTGAATATTGTAATAGAAGATGGTTAAGGAAACTGGATTTCATCCAAACAAGAAATTGTGTCAAGCAATTCAACTGTGATTGCCCCAGAAAATGTAACTGGCAGTCACTCAAGCACTGATAGGGGAAACGACTACACCTCCAGAACTTCAGAGAGGGGGGAAATGTACTTCAAGTGGTCGAGAAATGAAACACCTGAGAGCACAAATGGGGTTGGGAGGCTGTCAGAGAGTTAATGAATTTCACACGCACACCTATCCTTTGGGCCTTTTAGAAAAAAAGGTTGAAAACAGTCAAAAAGGAGAAAAATATATCTGGAACATGATTTTTCCCAATCAATCCATGAGAACCTGTCAGTAGCCTAATTGTTTCTTTCAACTCACAGTTATCGTCTGGCCCCTTGTGTTGCCGTGGCTACAGCGGGTCAGCAGAGTGGCAGGAGCACTTTGTGACAAGCTGTCTGTCACTCACCGGTACTGTCTGTTTAGTATGCTCACCCACCCGGTCACATTCTCTCTTTTTTTTCCAGAGAAGAGAGCTGCATTTGCTGTGTGAGTGGATGGAGCTGTATTTGCCAGTGGTCTGCTTATCTGCATGACTGTGTCACCCTAATCCACAGCACTTATTCTATTTGCCTGACTAAATGACAGCTTAATCCAGGGGCAGGCCTGTGCCATAGGATGCTAAAGTGCAAGTCGCTTGAAGAATGTCTCTCTCTCTCTCTCTCTTTTTTTCAATGACATACTTAAAAGCTAGATATCATGCCTGAAAACCTTGTTGTGAAGCACAGGAGGAATGCCTGGTTTTATTGCTGACCGAGGCTCATATTCTTTGAGGTGAAAACCAGGGCCCGTATTTATAAAGTGTTTTAGAGTAGGAGTGCGGAACTATCTAGGATCAGTTTTGTCCTTTAAATCATAATTAGATTCATGATAGTACGGGGGGAAATTGATCCGTTGTACTGTCACCTGGGAATTGACAGAGCAGGTCAAGACATAAACCGTAATTTGAGCAAACACCTATCTCGCCATTGTTTGTGGTGTGAGAAAGGGACAAAGAAATTATCAAATTCTGACTGGCGAGGAAGTGACACACAATAGGACTATTATCTAAGAAAAAAACACAAACATTGTTTTCCTCTTTTTTCATGTGTTCTATTCCTACGCCATACAGTATGTGGACATTTTCTTATCAATTGATGGCGATTAGTATAGTTCTCACGTTAAAGAACCTGTTGGACTTGTGTTTGGATGTTATCAAGACTACACAGAAATACCAAATCATCCCTAAAGAGAGAACTCTAGTGTTGCAGCTAGCAGTTAATCAGCGACATCCATCTCATGCTATCATCTTACACTATACTGTGTCTTGCTGGAATTCTATTCAGAGAGGGAAACTAAAGCTGAGGATTTTAAGACCATACACAGGATCAATCTCCCCACACCTTGGGTGTTTTCCAAATGGCACCCTATTCCTTACATAGTGTACTAGTTTTAACCAGTGTCTATTGGCTCTCGTCAAAATTAGTGCAACTATATAGGAAATAGTGTGCTATTTGGGAAGCAGCTCTTCATTACACAGTAGCAGAAACTCTACTACTGAAATCAGAGTGGTGAGCTATAGGGAGATAGAGAGGGAGGGGGAGAGAGCAGGAGAGTGTGGAGGCAAGATAGGGAGAGGGAAGAGTAAGAGGGGAAGGTTCAGGTTAGATAGGAGGAAGAGAGTGTATGAGAGAGAATGGAGAATGAAAGGGATGGATAGACAGAACGAGAACGCTCCTCTGTGAAGACTCAAGAGACTGTGCCAGAATAAGGAAGGTCCCCCCGAGGCTGTGGAAGTTCTGCTTATGGTTTGCTCAACAATCCTCCAGCTCTCAAACAGGCGTCTTTCGACGTGATGTTTGCGAAGTGAGCCTTCAATTCTCCCAGGACTCACAGTACAGTAATCCAGCATCTGCCTCCCATCTCCACTCTGCTCTCCCGTCAGCTTTGACTCTTATCTTTCTTTCTTCATTGTCTCTCTTTCTCCTCATTTTTCTCTTTCTCCTTCACTTTCTCTCACCCACCCTCACACCAACAAATCCGCACCAACTAGCCAGATATCTTCATCGATAATGACATGCACCGTCATTTCTCCATCTCTCCTCCTCAAAGTTTGAGATGGATGGAGAAGTACATGCACATTCCCTTCCCCCATCGTAATTGTCAGGATCCATCAAAAATATTACCGTTAATTGGACAGAGAGGAAGAGAGGGTTAACGTAAATTCAGACTTGATTAATAGATAATTACTTCTGTCATCAACGGAAATAATTACCGGCAAATTGCTGCTCAGATTGGAAGCCTCAAACAAAAAGCTGCTGCACTGCCAGCCGTCTCTGCCTCTCCGTCAAACATTTATTTCAGATTTAGAGGGTAGCCATGGAAAAGTGCTCCTCATATTAGATTTTACAGGTACAGTGCACCAAAAAGTTGGTGACCACTGTATTAGTCTACAGTGCATTCGGAAAGCATTCACACCCCTTAACTTTTTCCATATTTTTTTCCATTATGGAATTATTCTAAAACGGATTAAATAAGAAACGTTCTTCATCAATCTACACACAATACTCTATAATGACAATGCGAAAACAGGTTTTTAGAAATGTTTATTAAATGTATTAAAAATAAAAATCAGAAGTACCTTATTTACATAAGTATTCAGACCCTTTGCTATATGACTCGAAATTGGGGTCAGGTGCATCCTGTTTGTTGATAATCCTTGAAATGTTTCTACCTATGGTAAATTCAATTGATTGGACATGATTTGGAAAGGAACACACCTGTCTATATAAGGTCCCACAGTTGACAGTGCATGTTAGAGCAAAAACCAAGCTAGGAGGTCGAAGGAATTGTCCGTAGAGCTCCGAGACACGATTGTGTCGAGGCATAGATCTGGGGAAGGGTAGTAAAAGAATTCTGCAGCATTGAAGGTCCCCAAGAACACAGTGGCCTCCATCATTCTTAAATGGAAGAAGTAATGAACCACCAAGACTCTCCCTATAGCTTGCCGCCCGGCCAATCTGAACACTCGGTGGAGAAGGGCCTTGGTCAGGGAGGTGACCAAGAACCCAAAGAGGTCCAGAATTTATCTGTGGAGATTGGGAGAACCATCCAGAAGAACAACCATCTCTGCAGCACTCCACCAATCAAGCCTTTATGGTAGAGTGGTCAGACAGAAGCCACTCTTCAGTAAAAGGCACATGACTGCCTGCTTGGAGTTTACCAAAAGGACCTAAAGGACTCAGACCATGAGAAACAAGATGCTCTGATCTGATGAAACAAAGATTGCACTCTTTGGCCTGAATCAGAGCATCACGTCTGGAGGAAACCTGGCACCATCACTACGGTGAGGCATGGTGGTGGCAGCATCATGCTGTGGGGATGTTTTTCAGCGCCAGGGACTGGGAGACTAGTCAGGATCGAGGGAAAGATGAACGCGGCAAAGTACAGAGAGATCCTTTGATGAAAATCTGCTCCACAGCTCTCAAGACCTCAGACTGGGGCGATGGTTCAACTTCCATCAGGGCAATGACTCTAAGCACATAGCCAAGACAACACAGGGGTGGCATTGGGACAAGTCTCTGAATGTCCTTGAGTGGCCCAGCCAGAGCCTGGACTTGAACCCATTATACCCAAGAAGACTTGAGGCTGTGATCGCTGCCAAAAGTGCTTCAACAAAGTACTGAGTAAAGAGTCTGATTACTTATGTAAATGTGATGTTTCTGTTTTTTATTTGTAAAAAACTGTGCTAAAATGGATAAAAAACTGTTTTTGCTTTGTCAATATGGGGTATTGTGTGTAGATTGATGAGGGGAAAAAACAATTGAATCCATTTTAGAATAAGGCTGTAACGTAACAAAATGTGGAAAAAGTCAAGGGGTCTGAATACTTTCCGAATGCACTGTATATAGACAATGGCCTATTATTATGTGTATTAACATATTGCTGGGCTATAATTTCAGTTTCTTTTGATGGTGTTTTAATTTGCAGTGTGTGACCTAATCTAGTTTGATTGGCCTCTGTGCCAGCGATTTAAACTAGAAAAGCAGTCTAATAAATACATTTCATATGCTGTTTACAGCAGCGGAATTGGAAATACCCCCAAAACACTTGAATGGTGTAGACTGCATTTGATAGCGAGGTCGTCAAAATTGGCAAAGGTGCAATCAATATAGAGGTCATTACACTTGATAAGGCCATTCCTCTGCCACAGCATGCAAGTTGAATCCAGTTTAGCTGGAAGGAAGAGGTGATTATGACATATAGGACATTGAATAAAGAAATCACAGAAATAAAAATGTTGATGGAGTTGAGTTCAAAGTTTAAGAGTACTGCTAACAATTGGATTGGATGTGTAGGTTGAAGCTGAGAGAGGAATACTGGAGGTGACTAAAGCTGGCAAAGAGAAACAGGAGTTGGCTTCTGTTGACACTAGTCAGTTTCTGGAGTGTGAAGCCAGTAAATAATGTGTTGTATATTTGCTGCTCAGTAATAATATAATGTATTAAGTTAGGAAGGGCTTGTCCTCCGTGTGTTCTATATCTCTGGAGGAATATTTGACTTGTTCTTGGATTCCCACCACCCCATCAAAAGGAAGATATAAGTTTAACCACTGAAATGAGAAAAGACATGGTTAGAAAAAGAGGGAGACATTGTAACAAATACAGAAATTGGGGCAATACATTTATCTTGATACAATTCACTTTACCAGCTAAAGTAAGGTGGAGAATATTCCATCTCTGAAAGTCCAGACATGTTAATAAGGGGAAATGAAGTTGTCATCATGGAGGGAAGACAAGGTACAGGTGATATTGATCCATAAATATTTAAAGCTAGACATGGTCAAACGAAATGGAATGGTATCCTGCGGAATGTGTAATAATAATTCATTAATAGTAAAACATTCACTTTGAGAATGTATTTTTATGACACGAACAAACACACCAAACCTTCACAGTAGATCCACTATATCCGGGACACACTGATCAGGATCTGATATATAAAAGCAAGTCATCTGCATACAAGGAAACTTTGTGTTCCAGTCCCCATTTGTAAATACTGTGTATTGAGGGTGTGACCTTTAGCATAATAGAAAGGGGTTCTATTGCCAGGGCAAATAACAGAGGGTACATTGGACATCCTTGGCGTGTGGCCCTTGACAATGGGAAACACTTTGAACGCAGTTTGGTTATACTGACGCCTTGAGTAATGAGTAAAACAATCAGATCAAGGAAATGAAGTTCACTCCAAAGCCACATTTTCCCAGTACAGAGAATAAATAGTCCCATTCTACCATGTCAAATGACTTCTCAGCATGTAAAGAGATAATTACTTCAGGAATGTCTGAAGATGCAGGACTGTCTGACATTGAGCAGATGCCGATTGATAGAAAAGGAGTGGCGACCCTAAATAAACCCTGTCTGATCCATTGATAGGAGGTCTGTCATAGTTGACTTTAATCGAGAGGCGAGCCGCTAACATTTTAACATCTGCATTCAAAAGCGAGAAAGGTCTGTATGAGCCACACTCGTATGCATCTTCGCCAGGTTCTCTATCAGAGATTGGGGTAGTCTGGTCCAGGCCATATTTGAAAATTTCAAGAAGGAGTGGTGCTAGTTTGGCAGAAAACTTATTGTAAAATTCGTTTGGCTAGCCATCTTGGCCACGGGATTTCCCTTGCAATTATTAATTTCAATGGGATTAACTATTTGAATACGTGAGGAAGTGTACATTCTGGGAATTAGCTGTGTGGCAGATTTGCACTTGAGCTGTTGAGCTAGAAGTCGATTAGCCTTTTCTCCATGCTTGTAAACAAAGCCACTTGCGTGGAGTAAATGCTCCTTAGTTTTATCTGTGGATAGTATATTGTACTGAGTTTGAAGAAAATTAAACAAAATAGCTGATTAATGGTATTCTGGAATTTGACCAACAATACGCTAAAGGCCTTTCTTTGTAACGTTCTGGTGATGGAAAGAAGTATTGTTAGTCTAGTTCCAGAATGGCATTAGTCATATGTTGTTTTTTTTCTGTTGTTTTTTGAGAAGAGAGTAATAGGAAATGAATTTCCCAAACCATAGTTGGAGAGATCGAATGTGATTTATTTGTCTCAATAAAGACATCAATTGTAATTAATTTTTTTGGGGAAAAAGTGAAGGGGTCTGAATACTTTATGAATGCACTGTTTATTTGAATGAAACAAGCCTCTCCAGAAGTCGAAAAAGTGACAATAGCAATCCAGCTCGGAGGACCTAATTGGCCGTTATGTTGTCGAAATGGGTGTCACAGCACTCATCGCCTTTGATCCCAGATGGTTCCCAGGGACGGGTCCACCTCCTGGCCTCAGTCACATCCACGAGAGGACATTGTGTCATCGTGGGGGGCACATTCAAAGATGCCCTTTTCTAACCTTTCCTGTTACCTCTTGTCAGGCCTTGAGAGACTTCATCGCTTAATTTATTGGCTTCTGAGGACTTGACAGTGCCGTGTCAGAAAGAAATGGTCTATTCTGGAAGCTCGTCTCATGCGGTTGCTCCTTTAGCTTCGCCAGGTGGAGCTTTTTAGCCACCAGTGATAGGCACGTTGTGAAGGAGAACAGTTTCCATCCATGCTTTGGCTTAGGTATGGTTCAGTATGAAGTTAAAAGTGCACACTCAGTTCACGCTGATCAGGGTGGTGTTTTTACTCATGGACTTTCTGGACCATGTCAATCTCCCTTGAACATGTTATTAGGCCCTATAACTGACATACTGTATAACCACCGTCTTCAAATAAGGGATCTCAAGAAGACAAACCAGTCAACCTTGTCTATGCGTCAGTTCTTTGGCTAACAAAAGGGGATTTGAAAAAAAAAAACAGTCTAACCCCCCTTTCTGAGGATTAAAGAAAGACAGCGGCAGACAAATAGGAGGGGAAAGTGAAAGTATTAAATTGCATTAAAGTCAATGTTAGCCCGGCAGAATGAAAGCTGGCAGTAATGAACTGGCTGAGCTCCTTCAAGACCTGGGGCTTTGTCGGAGTAATGCGCCTGGAAGGGTAACAAAGACCCCTTGTGCATTCTCTCCCTCCAGAGAGACCATTAACCTTTCCCCAGCATTCACACACACACTTCCCACAGACACTTCCTCTACCGCCAATGACCCGCTTTGTTTCTTCGCGGGAAGATTAAATGCCCCTAATTGGTTAGGCTAATGTCAATTTGTCGGAGTGTACTAATGCCTGCCATATTATTTAGTCCCTTGTGAAAAGGTCAGGCTTGGGCGCTCGTGTGCCCTGAGATATACTACTACACTACAGTAAGTCTCGACCCTGCCCTGTCACTGGGTAGAAAAAGAAACACTTGAAGTGAGTGTCTTTGTGAGTTCTGCCAGGACCGGTGATAAAGGTGACCAAAGCGTTGTTGTTGACACTGAAGCAGGTGCAGGCTTTGGCTGGAGTTACAAAAAAAAATCTTGTTCCATGTCATAAAGCCGTGAACACAAATGGGCGATATAAGAGGCATAACTAATTATCGCCCTGCTCCAGATTGGCGAGGCGTGATTTGCAGACAATTGCACAGTCTTGCACGAACTGGCACATTTTCTGGCTGGCGCTTGCATTGTTGCATTGTTGTTTTCCTTACAAATAATAACTTAGGACATGTGTGCATTCCTATCAATTTACGTGCCTTATTTTCTGTATATCGTGTTGTCATTTCTACTGTAGCATACAGTAGGTATGTATGTATGGAGCATAATGTATTTACAGTTTTATTCACGTTTTCAAGTACTGGTGACAAATAATTATTGCATTGATGGTAATGGACACCTATGATGTGTGTAAAATAATGTTTTGAAGGTTGTACTGATTATAATGAGCTAATGATAAGCTATTTGCAAGCTATGTGTGGTGCCATGTATGTTGTACCTAACATGGGTTTATTATGATTTTCTTTGAGCTAAGTTAGCATTAGCTAGCTAGCTAGTCATTCACCTTTCTCAAGACTATGTATTAATGCTACAATCTCCCGGTTTGACTCCGGTTAATTGAATGTTTTCATATGCTTTCTCGCAAGTGTAATGCCTTTAATTGTTTCAGTCTGTGTTTATATATATATATATATATATATATATATATATATATATATATATATATATATATTTTTTTTTTTTTTTAATTTTATTTATTTTATTTAAGTCCTTGGTTGGACACTGTTGTTGGCATATTTTTGTTGATATTTTTATATTTGTTTTTTTTTGGTCGTGTTTGCAGGATCGTTCCCATGCTGTCTTTATTGCAGTCGCGCTTTGGTCGCACTGCACCTGAGTATCAGGTTTTACTCCCTGTACATTTACATTTACATTTAAGTCATTTAGCAGACACTCTTATCCAGAGCGACTTACAAATTGGTGCATTCACCTTATGACATCCAGTGGAACAGCCACTTTACAATAGTGCATCTAAATATTTTAAGGGGGGGGGGGGGTGAGAAGGATTACTTTATCCTATCCTAGGTATTCCTTAAAGAGGTGGGGTTTCAGGTGTCTCCGGAAGGTGGTGATTGACTCCGCTGTCCTGGCGTCGTGAGGGAGTTTGTTCCACCATTGGGGAGCCAGAGCAGCGAACAGTTTTGACTGGGCTGAGCGGGAGCTGTACTTCCTCAGTGGTAGGGAGGCGAGCAGGCCAGAGGTGGATGAACGCAGTGCCCTTATTTGGGTGTAGGGCCTGATCAGAGCCTGGAGGTACTGAGGTGCCGTTCCCCTCACAGCTCCGTAGGCAAGCACCATGGTCTTGTAGCGGATGCGAGCTTCAACTGGAAGCCAGTGGAGAGAGCGGAGGAGCGGGGTGACTGTAGTTATGAACGTAGATGTTCGGGGACAAGGCATGGATCACGCCCCTAACACAACCCATGGGCTCAAAGTCTTGACCAACAGAAACCTTTTATTTTACTCTTGCTGTTTGTTAGATAGAGCTAATAGAGGATACAGGTGATCGATTTTTGACAGTAACACTGTTTATGATTGAGCTCAAACTATTTAAAATTGGTGTTGCGAATACTTATCTGTTAATAATTGGGAGCCCTCTTTTGTAGGTTATGTGACAGATGGTTAACCAGGAGTTTGATCTTATTTGGGTAAGCCTGCAGTCCGCCTTAAAGGTGAGCGTATGATAAATGTATTTTGCGCTGTTTTTGATGTATTATTATGAGGGTTTTGTGTAAGGTGGATGGGAGGGGGACGTTTTTTCTACTTCTCCTTCAATAGTATCCTGCCCAACTTTTTGGTACGTGCTTTTTTTAAATCACAGGATATGATTGGTGGTCTAATGCAGGGTTTTCATCTCTACTCCGGACTCAATTTAGTAATCTACATTTCAAATGACTGACATGTCAGATATTGGGGTGGGAGTTGCGGTCAGCTATTATGTTTACAAGCTGGAAAGTCAAAGCAATGAATGGCCCGGTTAAATGAGCTAGAGTATTAGCTTATCTTAAAAATGAAAAAAAAAACGATATAGCATTCCTAGAAGAAACATACAAGAATCTGTGAACAGCAGATCATGGTAGACTCCATAAAGCTTTGGTAGGACAAATATTTGATTCCAAATTCAATGCTAAGGCAACGGGAACAGCAATACTTATTCATAAGAAAGTACAATTTACTGCATATTGAGACAAATAAAATGCATTCCATCTCTCCAGTTACGCTTTGGGAAACACTTAAAGTTGTTCTTATTTCCTATACCTCTTTTCTCAAAAAACAACAGAAAATTAAACGACAACTACAGCTGATTAATGCCGCTCTGGAAGTAGACCAAAAATACTCATTTCCATCACCAGAATGTTACAAAGCAAGGCTTTTAATGTATTGTTGGTCTAATTCCAGAATAGCATTAATCAGCTCTTCAAACTCAGTAAATTGTACTATCCACAGATAAAACTAAGCAGCATCTACTCCTCGCAAGTGGCTTTGTTTATGAGCATGGAGAAAAGGCTGGTCGACTTCTAGCTCAACAGCTCAAGTACAAATCTGCCTCACATCTGATTCCCAAAATGTACAGTACCACACGTATTCTACCAGTTAATCCCATTGAAATTAATAATTGCAAAGTGGGAAATCCCCTGGCCCAGATGGCTACCCAATCAAATTCTGGCACCACTACTTCATGAAATTTTCAAACATGGCCTGGACCAGAGTACCCAGCAAAGATGCATATGAGTGTGGCTCATACAGACCTTTCTCGCTTTTGAATGCAGATGTTAAAATGTTAGCGGCTCGCCTCTCGATTAAAGTAAACTATGACAGACCTCGTATCAATGAATCAGACAGGGTTTATTTAGGGTCGCCACTCCTTTTCTAACAATCGGCATCTGCTCAATGTCAGACAGTCCTGCATCTTCAGACATTCCTGAAGTAATTATCTCTTTACATGCTGAGAAGGCATTTGACAGGGTAGAATGGGACTATTTATTCTCTGTACTGGGAAAATGTGGCTTTGGAGTGAACTTCATTTCCTGGATCTGATTGTTTTACTCATTACTCAAGGCGTCAGTATAAACAAACTGTGTTCAAAGTGTTTCCCATTGTCAAGGGCCACACGCCAAGGATGTCCAATGTACCCTCTGTTATTTTCCCTGGCAATAGTACCCCTTTCTGTTATGCTGAAGGTCACACCCTCAATAAACAGCATTTACAAATGGGGACTGGAACACAAAGTTTCCTTGTATGCAGATGACTTGCTTTTATATATCAGATCCTGATGAGTGCGTCCCGGATATAGTGGATCTACTGTGAAGGTTTGGTGTGTTTGTTCGTGTTATAAAAATACATTCTCAAAGTGAATGTTTTACTATCAATGAATTAGCATTACACATTCCGCAGGATACCATTCCATTTCGTATGTCCAAGTCTGGCTTTAAATATTTATGGATCAATATCACCCGTACCCTGTCTGCCCTCCCTGATGGCAACTTAATTCCCCTTATTAACTCATTTAAACTGGACTTTCAGAGATGGATTATTCTCCACCTCACTTTAGCTGGTGCAGTGAAATGTATCAAGATTAATGTATTGCCCAGATTTCATGTCCCTATATGTAATAATAACCTCTTCCTTCCAGCTACACTGGATTCAACTTTTAGGCTGTGGCAGAGGAATGGCCTCACCAAGTGTAATGGCCTCTATTGTGATGGTACCTTTTCCAATTTTGACGACCCCGCTATCAAATGCAATCTACACCGTTCAAGTTTTTTAAAATAGCTATTTCCACTGTTGTATACAAGTAGGCCTATAGGATAACATAATAACCTGAAAATGTCAGGCTGATGTGTATTTAATTTGTAACATTACATTTTTGTAACTCAATGACTTTTATTTTCTTTTAAGATGTGTTTGAAGGCATTCTGGCTGGGGGGGTGTTATGGGGTGAGGGAGGTTGAGGGGGGACAAAAAGGGGAAAATGTACAGTGTCTTAATGTTTTATTCTCCACAGACCATACCCCCTCCCCTCCCCCCTTTTTATCACGGAATACCGAAACTTGTATTATGGTCTCAATAAAATTATCCATAGCCTATACTATAGGCTATAGCCCTAGGCTATATAAAGACCATGCTCGGAGAAGCACAGGGCAAAGTTATATTTTGAAGAAAATGTACTTCCTTCCCGAGGTTTTGCTTCAAAGGTCTCTTTTACTAGGATGCCCGCACACGTTCATCCACTTGCAACATATTTCCAGCCTCCAAACAGTGGTGAATGGAAAGAGACATCTTTTACACAAAACACCACAAACTGCAGGCCTAATGACATTTGGCAATAGTCATTAGGCCAGAATTTATGTGTCCACTGCTGTCCGAGCACATCTCGGTGTGTCGGGCACTCATCTCTGCCTTGGCAAAATGTCAGTGTTCTCGTTGAACTTGAACAAATTGCCATCGATAAAATGCTACTGTTTTCATTGTCCGTATCTTATTCCTCCCAATACAATAATCCCACCGCCACCATGGAGCACTCTGTTCACAACATTGACATCAGCAAACCGCTCGGCCCGACACCATACACGTGGTCTGCGGTTGTTAGGCCGGTTAGACGTACTGCCAAATTCTCTGACATTTAATTAACTTTAAATTCTCTAGCAACTGCTCTGTTGGACATTGCTGCAGTCTGTACGCTCCCTCAAAACTTGAGACATCTGTGGCATTGTGTTGTGTGACAAAACTTCACATTTTAGAGTGGCCTTTTATTGTCCCCAGGTTTAATCAGCTTCTTGATATGCCACACCTGTCAGATGGATGGATTGTCTTGGATAATCTAGTCTTTGATAATGAGAAATGCTCACTAACAGGGGTGTAAACAAATTTGTTCAAAACATTTTAGAGAAATAACCTTTTTTTGTGGAAAGAACATTTCGGTGATCTTTTATTTCGGCTCATGAAACATGGGACCAACACTTTACATGTTGCGTTTATATTTATGTTCAGTGTATGTTGGTTGGTGATACGGGTTCGGACCCGCACTTTGAAAGCCATGATGTCAAGCTGAGTGAACAGCAGATATGTTTGGTGTTTTTGATGTTTGATGCTGTGGAACTTGGGGAATACCTCTGAGATTAGTAAATCCTGTCATGATCACTTGGTTGGTACAGGCGAGCACATCAGCGGTGAAGCAGGAGCTCGAATGATTCCTCTCTGTCTCATGGAAATAGTTGCAATGTTTTAGCTGTATATAGTCAGCTAACTAGTTGGTTGTTTTGTCTTGTTTTAACCCATGTAATTTACATGGAAACGGCCCAAGCTGCTTGCTATAGCTAGCTAACTAGCTGGTCTGTCATACAAGGAAAGTTGTGTGTGGCTGTACATTTGGGCTGTGCTTGCAAAGTCTCAACCTCAGCTGTCACTGTCACTAGCTGGCGATACTGACACCCAGCTAAATAGCCACCGAAATGGAGATTAGAATACTTTGTGTTTATCTTAGGTCATGGTTGCTAGGTACATGGAGAGGAGGAGGAAGGGGGAGAGGAGGAGGGAGTGGAAGAGGGAGAGCACACCAGAGAGCCTACATTTCCATGGAGTGACTCTGCCCCAAGTCCCACCATTCACCCTTGTACAATACAGCCTGGGCCCCTAAATCAAATCAAATCAAATCAAAATTTATTTGTCACATACACATGGTTAGCAGATGTTAATACGAGTGTAGCGAAATGCTTGTGCTTCTAGTTCCGACAATGCAGTGATAACCAACAAGTAATCTAACTAACAATTCCAAAACTACTGTCTTATACACAGTGTAAGGGGATAAGGAATATGTACATAAGGATATATGAATGAGTGATGGTACAGAGCAGCATACAGTAGATGGTATCGAGTACAGTATATACATATGAGATGAGTGTGTAGACAAAGTAAACAAAGTGGCATAGTTAAAGTGGCTAGTGATACATGTATTACATAAGGATGCAGTCGATGATGTAGAGTACAGTATATACATATGCATATGAGATGAATAATGTAGGGTAAGTAACATTATATAAGGTAGCATTGTTTAAAGTGGCTAGTGATATATTTACATCATTTCCCATCAATTCCCATTATTAAAATGGCTGGAGTTGGGTCAGTGTCAATGACAGTGTGTTGGCAGCAGCCACTCAATGTTAGTGGTGGCTGTTTAACAGTCTGATGGCCTTGAGATAGAAGCTGTTTTTCAGTCTCTCGGTCCCAGCTTTGATGCACCCAGCTTTTGATGTACTGACCTCGCCTTCTGGATGATAGCGGGGTGAACAGGCAGTGGTTCGGGTGGTTGATGTCCTTGATGATCTTTATGGCCTTCCTGTAACAACGGGTGGTGTAGGTGTCCTGGAGGGCAGGTAGTTTGCCCCCGGTGATGCGTTGTGCAGTCCTCACTACCCTCTGGAGAGCCTTACGGTTGTGGGCGGAGCAGTTGCCGTACCAGGCGGTGATACAGCCCGCCAGGATGCTCTCGATTGTGCATCTGTAGATGGTGACAAGCCGAATTTCTTCAGCCTCCTGAGGTTGAATAGGCGCTGCTGCGCCTTCTTCACGACGCTGTCAGTGTGAGTGGACCAATTCAGTTTGTCTGTGATGTGTATGCCGAGGAACTTAAAACTAGCTACCCTCTCCACTACTGTTCCATCGATGTGGATAGGGGGGTGTTCCCTCTGCTGTTTCCTGAAGTCCACAATCATCTCCTTAGTTTTGTTGACGTTGAGTGTGAGGTTATTTTCCTGACACCACACTCCGAGGGCCCTCACCTCCTCCCTGTAGGCCGTCTCGTCGTTGTTGGTAATCAAGCCTACCACTGTTGTGTCGTCCGCAAACTTGATGATTGAGTTGGAGGCGTGCGTGGCCACGCAGTCGTGGGTGAACAGGGAGTACAGGAGAGGGCAGTGACAGTGACAGGGTTTTGGACTGTTTTGGACAGGTTTCTTTTCATTCTTTCAGATGTGGTGTTTAATACCAACCTGTCCGCCACCACATCCAATTCACTGAATTGTTTTGAAACACTTTCTGAATATAATTATTATACAAAATAAATAAAAATGTAATTGCAAGTGTATTTAATTAACATTGTAAAATAAATGGATTCACATATAAGGTGTATAACTTAAGTTGCAACGCATTAACAAGCATTGCAAGGCATTATTCCAGGCATGATCAGAGAGGCCCTGGGGTGGAGAGACAAAGAAAGAGAGAGCGTATCTCACCACAGAATGTCAGGAACAAAGAAGAGAAAGAACAATGAATCTAAGACCTTTCATAACCATTTGTTTAGGTAAAAAAAATCTGAGTTGTTGACCAATAGAATACTGTTGAGTTAACCTACAGGGTGTAAAGGCAACCTACAGGGTGTAAAGGCAACTGAACGGGGGTTGTCAAGAGCAACACAGAGAAGGCTAAATTCCTGAGAAGACAATACATTTTTTTTGCAGACTTTTGAGTCACTTTGGGGGCTTGAAGATGACAATTCCCAATAACTACACTATATATACTACACTATATATACAAAAGTACTTGGACATCCCTTCAAATTAGTGGATTCGGCTATTTCAGTCACACCCGTTGCTGACAGATGTATACAATCGAGCACACCGCCATGAATATTGTCCTCTGGTCACATTTTTTATTATTTTTTAAATAATATGAGTGAGTAATTTAGTCAAATTTACTACAATTGAAATACTCTAGGTTTTTTTGCGTGTTGAGTGTTAATACTTTTTTGATAGTGAGTGAGACAATGGAAAACAAATGGAAAAACAAAATGAGTGTTATTCCTATTGAGATGAATGTGACGTGGTGCTCTTTAAAAGTAAGTCAACTTTGCTTTTGAGCTAGAGTGTGCCTGTTTGTTTGAAATGCGTGAAAAATGTGCTTTATCATCAACATTTCAATAATCTACAGCAGCATTCTAGAAATAAATTGTGTTCTGGACCTCATAATAACCCATATTCGAGTAATTTACATAGCTTACATTACAATTAAGGGTCAGGGGTGCAGCCACAGAGATGAACAGCGTATGGGTGCTCAAACTAGGCTAAAATCCAGAAGTCCTAATTCATTTAAACAGTCCATTTTAATTTTACTTTAGGTTTCAAGTTGTATTTATGCGCACCAAAGAAAAGAAATGAAAGACACAACAGTACAGATAAAAATAACGGGTATAAATGGTATTCAGGTGAGGATGGAAGCCCAAAAGCCCACCACAAATATAAGTACAAAAAAAAAAGTTTGTACAATCAGTCAAACAAAGCATATTAATTATAATTGTACATTATACTGTACACTCAGTATAAAATAAAAACCATTAGGCTACTAACAACAAGAGGGATTTGTGTTGGAGCCTATTTCTTCCTATTCAAGAAATAAGAGGTAGGCCTACTTGTTTGACAGACTGAATTATAGTCTGGAATATATAGATTTTGTCAGCCAATTCCTTCAATCACCATGCACTCCTTAAATACATTATCTCAGTGTCAGTGAAGAGCTTGGTGTGTTAAGTTAAAACCAGGACTCGAATTGAGGGCGTTTGTGAGGGTATTGTGGATTTTGTTAAAGAAAATTACTAAAAGCATAGGCCTACCCCTTGTTATGATAGACCTGGTTATATTAAGCGACCTATAAGGATGCTTTAGTCTGCAATACTAGAAACAAGCTGTAAAATTCCTGGGAAAGACGTGACTCCGATGCATATGGGATATGTTTGGTTTGTCTCTATGACATTCCGAGGCTATACAGTCATTGTAAGCCTTTGAATTAGAAATATGAGTTTGGCCACTGTTTGGTTTGAGGATCATGCAGTGAGATATGCATGCCTAGTTTGCCTAGTTTGTTAATATAACATGACAGATGCTCTTATATTTCCATGCGCTATTCACAGTCAACAGAAATCTATTTTCTGACAATATCATTGAATAAAATAGAATAAATTAGAAAATGATAGTTTCCCAAATGTAAAAAAGTGCATATAGGCCTACCTGATGATTTGCAGCTGCTGTGGTAAACAACTAATGCTTTTTCTCAAATTCATTGATGATCAGATACTTCAGTTGAAAGTGATTATGTTGCTCTCAATTTTTACAGTTCATAGACAACTTTAGCACTGTTTCAAACTTAGACTATCCTTTTTTTTAAACAATAGCCTGTATAGAAATCAAAATGTTTCCGGTGCTGCAGCATGCACTTAGTCGTTGCCATGCTCTGTTGAGGTATTTAAAAGAATTCTGCTTGTCTCCAGTCATGTAGAATTGCATGAAATGCGTTTACAAAAGGAACATCTGATGATAGCTATTATTATAATGAATATCCTTTCCTCCCAATCCTTGTCAGGGTGGTTTGTGAATCCACAACCTTCTGGCTACTTTGCCATGTAAATGCTTACAAAACGAATGCTTCTAAAACTGCATATCTAAGGCTCTGTGGTCTGACCTAGGAGTGAGGTTAAACGATAGGCATGTTCTCTGCTATCCACTATGTTTTAATTATTATTATGAAATATAGGTGAGTTTTTTCCCCCTAAGCATTCAAGGGGGGGGGGGTAAAAATATATTTTACTAAAGGGAGGGCCATCCAGGTCCAATTTTCTCCAGGTGTCCCTCATAAATAAGGTACAGTCCCTTACTCATTGCTAGTCGTCTGTCCTGAGTAACCACTGCACTTACTGGGAGTCTGGGCTGCATCATGTCAACCTACCCACTCATGCTACACAGAAGTTAACACACTTGGATAATGCAACACGGCTTGTATAAATGTCGCAACTGTTACTGTTTGCAAAACAATGTCCATTACAGGCCATAAAACTTTACAATTCAAGAAGATACCGGTAGCTTCCAGCTTTGTCGGCTAACTTTGCTTGCTAGTTTATAGCTTAAGCTAACATGAATTCACTACTCTCGTGATTGGTTTGTGATAATACGCAAACCATAATGCAAAATATGCTGATTTCAAAGCTGATTGTCACCAAAAACCAAAAACAATATTAATTAACTTCGTCTCCCTCACTTCATGTCTCTCATGTCTCTTTCACTGTGTGTGTGTGTTTGTGTAAAATACGTCACATTAGCTCTTACAGTGTCTTGCGAAATGTTTCACCCCCTTGGCATTTTTCCTATTTTGTTGCCTTACAACCTGTAATTAAAATAGATTTTTGTGTGTTTTGTATAATTCGATTTACACAACATGCCTACCAATTTGAAGATGCAAAATATGTTTTATTATGAAACAAACAAGAAATAAGACAAAAAAACTAAACTTGGGCGTGCATAACTATTCATCCCCCTTGGTAGTTTGTAGAGCCACCTTTTGCAGCAATTACAGCTGCAAGTCTTTTGGGGTATGTCTCTATAAGCTTAGCACATCTAGCGACTGGGATTTTTGCCCATTCTTCAAGGAAAAACTGTTCCAGCTCTTTCAAGTTGGATGGGTTCCACTGGTGTACAGCAATCTTTAAGTCTTACCACAGATTCTCAATTGGATTGAGTTCAGGGCTTTGACTAGGCCATTCCAAGACATTTAAATGTTTCCCCTTTAACCACTCGAGTGTTGCTTTAGCAGTATGCTTAGGGTCATCGTCCTGCTGGAAGGTGAACCTTCCGTCCCAGTCTCAAATCTCTGAAAGACAAACAGGTTTCCCTCAAAAATTTCCCTGTATTTAGCTCTATCCATCATTCCTTCAATTCTGACCAGTTTCCCAGTCCCATCCGATGAAAAACATCCCCACAGCATGATGCTGCCACCACCATTCTTCACTGTGGGGATTGTGTTCTCGGGGTGATGAGAGGTGTTGGGTTTGCACCAGTCATAGCTTTTTCCTTGATGGACAAAAAGTTAAATTTGAGTTTCATCTGACCAGAGTACCTTCTTCCATATGTTTGGGAAGTATCCCTCATTCCTTTTGGTGAACACCAATTTTTTTCTTTAAGCTCTGTGGAGTGTACGGCATAAGGTGTAGATAGATACTCCAATCTCCGCCTTGGAGCTTTGCAGCTCTTTGGTATCTTTGTTGCCGCTCTGATTAATGCCCTCCTTGCCTAGTCCGTGAGTTTTGATGGGTGGTCCTCTCTTGGCAGGTTTGTTGTGGTGCCATATTCTTTACATTTTTAATAATGAATTTATTAATGGTGCTCTGTGGGATGTTGAAAGTTTCTGATATTTTTTTATAACCCAACCCTGATCTGTACTTCTCCACAACTTTGTCCCTGACCTGTTTAGAGAGCTCCTTGGTCTTCATGGTGCTGCTTTCTTGGTGGTGCCCTTTGCTTAGTGGTGTTGCAGACTCTGGGGCCTTTCAGAATAGGTGTAGATATACTGAGATCATGTGACACTTATATTGCACACAGGTGGACTTTATATCACTAATTATGTGACTTCTGAAGGTAATTGGTTGCACCAGATCTTATTTAGGGGCTTCATAGTAAAGGGGGTGAATACATATGCATGCACCACTTTTCTCGTTTAGAATTTTTTTTAAACATTTTTTTTCTCATCTTACTTCACCAATTAGGACTATTTTGTGTATGTCCATTACATGAAATCCAAATAGAAATATATTTCAATTACAGATTGTAATGCAACAAAATAGGAAAAACACCAAGGGGGGGCTGTGAAGAGACAGCGCACAGTATCATAAAATAAGATATTGCTTCTTCAATGCACATTCTGTTGATCAGTACAATAAAGGAATTCACAAATGGAAGGGAAACAGATTATTTTTCATCTGTAGCCCCATGAAATTATCTAAAACAAGCTCAATAACTGCACATCATGCACACGCTGCTATTGAATATGCATTCACCTGTACTGTGATATAGGCCTAAGCTACTTGATTTACCCAGTTTATCAATAGAAATGTACCATTCAAAGAAATTATTTCCATTATGTTGTTATTTACACTGAACAAAAATATAATCACAACATTTTTAAAGATTTTACTGAGTTACAGTTCATAGAGATGGTTGTCCTTCTGGAAGGTTCTCCCATCTCCACAGAGGAACTCTGGAGCTCTGTCAGAGTGACCATCAGTTTCTTGGTCACCTTCCTGACCAAGGCCCTTCTCCCCCGATTGCTCAGTGTGGGCGGGCGGCCAGCTCTAGGAAGAGTCTTGGTCGAGCCAAACTTCTTCCATTTAAGAATGATGGAGGCCACTATGTTCTTGGGGACCTTTTAATGCTGCAGAAATTCCCCAGATCTGTGCCTTGACACAATCCTGTCTCGGTGCTCTACGGACAATTCCTTTGACCTCATGGCTTTGTTTTTGTTCTGACATGCACTGTGGGACCTTATATTGACAGGTGTGTGCATTTCCAAATCATGTTCAATCAATTTAATTTACCACAGGTAGACTCCAATTTGTTGTAGAAACATCTTAAGGATGATAAATGGAAACAGGATGCACCTGAGCTCTCATAGCAAAGGGTCTAAATACGTATGTAAATAAGATATTTTTGTTTCTTATTTGCAACAAATTTTCAAACATTTCTAAAAAACAGTTTTCGCTTTGTCATTATGGGATATATTAATGATAAAATATTTTTTTATCCATTTTAGAATAAGGCTGTAACGTAATAAAATGTGGAAAAAGTCAAGGGGTCTGAACACTTTCCGAATGCACTGTAATTTGGTCATTTTAGCATGAACAGGTTCATTTCATAAAGTACAGCAAGAAGAGAAGCTCTTGGTAAAGCTCTTGGTAAAATCCAAACGGTCTAAACCATCTGTTTTAAGAAGGGTGTAAAATCCAAGATGCACTAAATTAATTTGCTAAATGCCATGCTGATTTAAGTTGTTTAAATAGTACTTTCTCAAAATACGTTTAATCTGCAAAAATTACAATCTGATAGTTACAATTACAATCTGATAGTGGTGTGGTAGATACAGTCTGCTCTATAGCTCAGCTCAGGTGGCTACACACACACACACACACACACACACACACACACACACACACACACACACACACACACACACACACACACACACACACACACACACACACACACACACACACACACACACACACACACACACACACACACACACTAACATAAGGCCTCTCAGATTATAAAAGTCACCTTAGATCCAGCTCAGAGGCCCAGCTCCTGAGCTCCCATCAGCAGGAGATATTAATTAAAATGTTCAAATGTATGTGTTCCTGCCAACAAAAAAACGTGCATCAAATCAGACTGAACCTAACCGCATCAATTCATTCCCCTAATCAAACTGAATTGCACAGATTAGTTTCAAACTAAAATGTATCGTTCCTATCATATCGGAGCCAATGTATCTAGATGCGTATCGAATTGTTTATGAAAAGAGAGATGCACTTCCCTATTAAACTGGTATCGGTATCGAAGTCAAAATTCTGGTATCATAACAACACTTAAGTATTTATAAAAATGACAGATACCTAATGCTATTGTATATTTTATGCATTTAAAAAAATATATGTGAATAACGGTTTGCATATGAAACCGGGCAGGTTTATATACATGCTAATGTTTCCGGTTATTTCACATTCTAATGAAGACAGGCCTTGCCATGCTTGATATACTACTTCAAAGTGTACATTTACGTTGAGAAAAGTCTACCTCTGCCACTCAGAAGAGAGCTTTTGATCCTACTGAGATGAGT
The DNA here is from genome assembly GCF_021184085.1 of Oncorhynchus gorbuscha. NCBI lineage: Eukaryota > Metazoa > Chordata > Actinopteri > Salmoniformes > Salmonidae > Oncorhynchus > Oncorhynchus gorbuscha. The sequence continues at coordinate 37,992,958 of NC_060193.1, read as the reverse complement.
GACAGCTTCAATTGGACTGTTTTCACCTCCTTTTCAGTGTCCATGACTTTTCATACGAGACTGATGGCTATTAATTATACAAAATCAAAGTGTTGCAGGAGCACTGTCATTTTAAGTCACGCAGGTAAAACTTATTTTGCTTGAAAATGGTCAATTAGCACTTTGAGGTTGGGTTTTCGTGTGCATTTCTAGTGAAGTAAATCCATGATGCTCGAAAGTAAGAACTCATTGCATACCCATGCCTCATTTAGGAGCAGCATCTGTCTCAGAGTGGCAGCTAGAGTCACAAATAAAGTTAATTGTCACAATAGCTGTGAAGTGTTTTCTAACACGAGCAAATGTGCCCCCTTCCTGTTACCTATTGTTATCAGTTTATTTTCATTGCTTTGAATTAAGCGTCGAGCAAGCTGCCCAGTATATTATATTGTCAAGCGCACTTCATCCCATAGAATAAACTCAAGACCCCTTTTGAGGTCTAAAAACTAACTGAGGAACTTTGACTTGAGGGGGTTAAAGTTTGTGGCCATATCATGGTGCTGCTATGTTCCTATATTTCTCTCATCCCTACACAGGAGTATGTCAAAACTTTCCATTGTATTTTCCCCGAGTCTAATGGTGGTTTGGAGGTGCACCTGCAGACAAGAAAGTAGATGGAGATGTCGGGCTCATTATCTCCCCATCAGAACAAGGATCCTCTTTGATTAATGATGTTTGGGGGAATTGTCTCTCCTAAATCCCTTCTCTTTTGCACGGCAAAAACGTTGGCCGCTGGTGTGTCTTTGGGCTGCGTGCGTTTCTGACTGCCAGGGGCTGCCAATATTACATCCAGAACAAAGCATCTTGTAGACTTTAGTTTGACACGGATTCCACGGAGCACACGGCTACATTAAACAAGTTTGAGGACGTGAAGATCTGACAGGCTACGTAGTCAGTGTGAGAACAAAAACGGGAGAAGGAACCCCTGAATGTCATTGTGCGTTTAGTGCCAATGATGGCCTCATCTGTTGTAGTCACACAGATGTCAGAAGTGAGATCTGACTTGAAAGCTGATTTGGACCAGCTCCTTAAAGTTATCCAGCTGGAGATCCAGTGGAAGACCAAAGGCCTTAGGGTCTTGGCCTTTGTGTTGTATTCTGTTGTCTTGTAGCCTTAAAACCTACCTGTCGACATCAGGACAGGATATCAAAGGCTAGATCATATCCGCCCGAGTGGCACATCGGTCTAAGGCACTGCATCGCAGTGCTAGAGGCGTCACTACAGACCCAGGTTTGATCCCGGTCTGTATTACAACTGGCCGTGATCGGGAGTCCCATAGGGCGGCACACAATTAGGGCGGCACACAATTGGCCCAGCATGGTCTGGGTTAGTGGAGGGTTTGGCCGGGGGGCTTTGCAACTAGGCCGTCATTGTAAATAAGAATTTGTTCTTAACTGACTTGCCTCGTTAAATAAATAAAATAAAAATCCCGTGCTAATACTGAACACTATGCAATTTTAAACCGCCACAGCCGTGGAAGCTGATGAAAACACCATTATGATAATCAAACCAATCAGACCTGTTCGAACAGTACTAATTTGTTTCCCCTTAAGAACTCCTAATCTGCTTTTAAAGGTTTTCTTTTTTTATTCTATAAATATTTATGTTCGGCTGGTGGTTGGTCTCCCAAGACCCGGCTCAATACAGCTGCCATTATTGCCTTTCCCAACAAACAATTTATTTGATGGAACTCGTTGTGTTATATAGCCCTGCCAGACCCTCCCATAATGAGCACCCTAACTCTACCTGCCATAAACATAGCTTTATCCGGGTGAAGAAAGAGAGAACAACAGGGGCCGTCTGGATGTGAGGTGGGTTCTAATGGTACAATACCATTACCTCATCCGTTAACACAGCACCTCTTATTTTAAAGTAGCATTTCTAGCATGAACTGTCATGATTTCCGCCATTCGTCTCCATCCTCTAATGGCTCTGTAATGCTGTTGAACTGCCTCGCATATCTGTCAAGGGTACTAATTCTGAAGACACATTGACCAAGCCAACCATTTCTGGTTTTGCATGACTCGCAAGGGGATTCCTGTTGAACAAATGTGTGGTGCTGACATGTGTGATTTGGCGGATATAGGCGTTGTGTGAGTGTTAGGCATGGGGTCCAGAATACCCTGACTTTGTGATAGCATGAAATAAAACAATAACCCAATATGTATGTCCATGTTTTATGCACTGGTGGCTGAAAGTAAAACTGAATAATAAAGGAGAATGGGACGGATTTCCGGACAATAAAGGGGAGGGTTGGAGTGCTTCTGATAGGGTTCACTCCATCCACCGTGTCTGTGTTGGTGGCGTTGGCCATATGTAGCTCCTCTCTGTGCTTTAGAGAAATACCCAGCACAGACAAACTCCGGCAAGCACATACACACATATGCAGGCAAATGCGCACACACACATGCATGCACATTCGCATGTAGGCCATCACACACTCAGATGAACACACATGTGCACGCACACACAAACGCATACACACACAGCCCATGCAGTCAGTCTCCACACCCTCTCTCTCCCTCTATCCTCATCTCCTACTTATCAGCTCAGCCTTCAAAGTGGCTGCCACCTCTCCTCGGCTAAGCCTAATAGGGTATGAATGAGCTTCGGCGCAGTGCAAAGTGACGCCAATGCAGCATGGCCCTGACAGATATCATCATCATCATCAGCCTCATCACCATGATCATCACCATAACCCTCCTGCCAATCAGTCATCACCACACCGCCCACTGAGAGAGAGAGAGCGAGAGAGAGCATCCCAGCCCTCCACTGTCACCTCACCTAATCTAAACCCCACTACCCCGCCTCAAGGCACTGAGTCTGTCAGTTTGAAATGGGATGCATTTGCATAGTGGATCAACGTGGTCTCAAGGCAATTTGTATTATTGTGTACACAAATCTGTGGCACTCCATTTAGTATGATATGTTTCATTACAGTATGAATGGAATAGTCATACGATATCATACGAATTAGAGGACGTATGGTGTCATACGTTTTACCTGGTCGAACATTAGCATACGACTTGAATTATGTAATTTAGCATACATCTTGGAGGAAGTATAGTATTATATGTCTTCTCTGAGACCAGGTTGCTTGTTGCATCATAACAACAAAAGAGAATTATGCTGACAATTTATGTTGGTGGTTAGGTGAACTAACAACTAACTAACATGAAATTTACATAGCAAGTTAGGTGAACTGGGTTAAGTTTAGAATAAGGGTTAGCTAAAACGCTACAGTTGACCCCGACGTGATTCGAACACATACCTTTTTGAATTGCTAGACGGTCGTGGATAACACTTACCCATCCTCCCTACTTTTGTTTCTGTCTAAAGTAACTAGACCATTAGTACTGTAGGTATCATACGTCTTAGTGGTGCTCAGAAATACGTTAAGTATGTTTCGCATGGCTCCGAGGCCAGGCTGGGTGTATAAGTAACAGCTGTGTATGGTCAGCCCACAATCAGGAAGAATAGTCCAAAATCAAAACAGCCTGTTGAAAGACTAAATAATGTAATAGATAATTTACGCTAGCTAGACCCATTCACTCAGTTTCTATAGAGAAGGATCACATCAGATATTAGGGCAAAGAACACCACGCATAGCAATCAACTTCTTGTGTAACAGACCGAGCATATATTTCCCCCTTGATCAGAGTGAAAGACTTTTGAGTGTTTGTTCGACACCCATTCATGACATTCTCTGCGTCAATCTGACAGGTGATTAATCAACACTTCTTCTATTACAAACATGCTAGCCTGGCAAAGTAGCACCGTGCTAAATCAAATATTTAGAATGTTGAATTATTGAGTACAACAAGCACAAACTACAGCTGCTCCTCTTGCGCAGCCGTGGAATATGAACTTTGTTTTCAAAAGCCAATCCCATCCTCTCCTTTTCACTTCCCATGGCAGGTAAACAATGTCTGACTGTGTTAATGTTTGCCATCTGAAAGCTGATAATGTTTGTTGTCTGACAGCTGAGGCCTTGAAGGACCGGAGCTAGGTTGTGTTCATTAGGGCAAGCAAGGGAAAACATTTTGAAACGTCTTGCAATGGAAAATGCAAATGAGCCTTTCTTATTGTCCACGTAGCCCCTCCCCGTTTCAGTACATTTTCTTTTGTTTGGTGCAGACTAAAAACAACCCATGGTGTCATAGTCAGAAGAGTTTGAGTATGAATGTAATAGTGTAATTAAGACAGTCACAAACACTTGACTTTGGTATCTGAATAGCCTACCATCAGTTGATTGCACATTACAGATTAAAAGTAAATAATTCAAAGGATTCAGTATTGCTTGGAACACTTAGAACAATTTACAACTACTTCCATTAGGTATAGAGAAAAACATTTGTATCAAACATGTCGCTGGTATACTGTATGTTTAGACAGCCTACTTTCAGGCATCTGTTGTAACAGATAACATGTGAGTCATTCATTTTTTACCCCCACCTCTCTTCACATTATTACCACATTGTCAACTGCCTCCCTTAACTTCACAGCCCCCCAGCTTTGCTCTTACCAGCCAATTTCTCGCCTTACATGCACATAATTGCCCCAGTTTATCTGCTACGATACCCTGTCTGTCATTTCCCTTGCTGTGTGTGTTGCTAAACTAATCACTCTTTTAGCAACTCCCAAACAGACATTAGCCCGACAACAGAGACCTTAGCTAGCTAACGTGCTAAAGTGAATCTCTGAACAGACAGGGGGCTTCAGAACAAAATGTCACTTACTGAATGAATTGGATGGACCAATATAGTGGATGATTGTTTATTTTTTTGCTTTGGGGAGGGTTGTGTATGTTTTTTTTTATTGGGCATAGGGGAGGGTCTGTCACAAATATTACCGAAGGTGGCTCCCCTTCTTGTTCGGGTGGGGCTCGGCGGTCGTCGTCGCCGCCGGTCTACTAGCTGGCACCGATCCTTTGTTCCGTGTTCGTTTGGTTTTGTCTAATTGTTTTCACCTGTTCATTGTTTGGTTGTTAGGGTGGTGTTATTTAAGTTCGTTTAGCCCGCTTCTGTTTGTACGGGCTTGTTCTTCTGTATTTTGTGAGAGGTGTTAGTGTTTTGTTGGGTTTTCTCGCTGTCCTGGTATTTTTACCTAAGGGTAATTATTGTAGTAATAGTTACGCCTGTGTGGGTATAACTATTTTGTTCTTTTAGATTTTGGACATTAAAGCGTGTTTTTGCCCGCATCCTTTGCTCTCTGCGCCTGACTCCACACCCATTCACTCATTGAGCATTACAGGGTACTGCATTTTTACCCTTGCCTTTTATAGTCACCTTGCCAAATTTCCGCATCTGCTTGCATGTGCCTCCCCTATATCAAGGTGTTATGGTACGTTCCTTATGCACTATGCTTTTCCATGCACTAACTATTACTATACCACAGGTCAATATAGACTACCAGTCTAAGTGCCTATCCTGCCCTCTATCCATCATTCATAGTGACAATAGTAGTAAGTGGATTGTTTGTCAAGATCTGCAATAGGCTAACTAGCATTCATACCACACATAAAATAATTCAAAGCACAAATTTTCTATATAAATCCACATAACAAAGACGAATATCTGATAGAAAGAGGAGAGGCTAGGTTTGTCATTGTGCAGGAAAGAACAGTCAAGACATGAAAAGTTCCCCTATTGATCTTGTTAAGTGATTATGTTTAGGGATCTTGTTTAGGGGCAGTAATACAATTATCCTACCTAGACTAGCCTACAAAACCACAATACAATGAATAGTAACATCCGGCGCCGACAGAGATGGTCGCCTCGCTTCGCTTCTCTGGTAAGAAGAAGGGCGGGGTTGTATGCCTTATGATAAACGAGACGTGGTGTGATCATAACAACATACAGGAACTCAAGTCCTTTTGTTCACCTGACTTAGAATTCCTCACAATCAAATGCAGATGGCATTATCTACCAAGAGAATTCTCTTCGATCATAATCACAGTCGTGTATATTTCCCCCCAAGCAGACACATCGACGGCCCTGAACGAACTTCATTTGACTCTATGTAGACTGGAAACCACATATCCTGAGGCTGCATTTATTGTCGCTGGGGATTTAAACAAGGCTAATCTGAAAACAAGGCTCCCTAAATTTTATCAGCATATCGATTGATCATAGTTATTCTAACTTCCGCGATGCATATAAAGCCCTCCCCCGCCCTCCTTTCGGAAAAGCTGACCACGACTCCATTTTGTTGCTCCCAGCTTATAGACAGTAACTTAAACAACACTTTAAGATTGCTTCGATCTTGTGGACTGGGATATGTTCCGCATAGCGTCGAACAACAACATTGATGAATACACTGATTCGGGGAGCGAGTTATTAGCAAGTGGATTGGTGATGTCCTACCCACAACTTCTATTAAAACATTCCGCAACCAGACACCGTGGATTGATGGCAGCATTCGCGCAAAACTGAAAGCGTGAACCACTGCTTTTAATCAGGGCAAGGTGACCGGAAACATGACTGAATACAAACAGTGTAGCTATTCCCTCCGCAAGGCATTCAAACAAGCTAAGCGTCAGTATAGAGACAAAGTAGAGTCGCAATTCAACGGCTCAGACATGAGAGGTATGTGGCAGGGTCGACAGTCAATCACGGACTACAAAAGAAAAAACAGCCCCTGCTCGGACCACGATGTCTTGCTCCCAGACAAACTAAACAACTTCTTTGCTCGCTTTGAGGACAATACAGTGCCACTGACACAGCCCACTACCAAAACCTGCGGGCTCTCCTTCACTGCAGCCAACGTGAGTAAAACATTTAAACGTGTTATCCCTCGCAAGGCTGCAGGCCTTGGCATCCCCAGCCGCGTCCTCAGAGCATGCGCAGACCAGCTGGTTGGTGTGTTTATGGGCATATTCAATCAATCCTTCTCCCAGTCTGCTGTTCCCACATGCTTCAAGAGGGCCACCATTGTTCCTGTTCCCAAGAAAGCTAAGGTAACTGAGCTGACTACGGCCCCGTAGCACTCACTTCCGTCATCATGAAGGGCTTTGAGAGAATAGTTAAGGACCATATCATCTCCACCCTACCTGACACCACTAGACCCACTCCAATTTGCTAACCGCCCCAATAGGTCCACAGACGACGTAATCGCAACCACACTGCACACTGCCCTAACCCATCTGGACAAGAGGAATACCTATGTAAGAATGCTGTTCATCGATTACAGATCAGCATTTAACACCATAGTACACTCCAAATTCGTCATTAAGCTCGAGACCCTTGGCACTGCCCACCTGCTTCTCTACAGGGGCAAAAATGTCTCTCTCTGTTATCCGCCCACCACACCAGCCTAGACTAGCTCCAAGTAGAGCACCTGTGTAAAAACAATAGTTTATGTTGTTGGAAGCATTGTTTGGTTTGGGAGATAGTGGCTGATGAGGAGCTTTTCAAGGACAGTGGTGTGTTTGTGATAAATGTATTGGACATTTGACTCCTGAGGTGTTTGGTTCAGATCTGTAGTGGGGCTGTAGCCAGGGTGGCTGAGTTGGTTTATACAAGGTCATCTGCTCCCCCTCCGCTTTCAATGTTGAGGCCTCTATGTGTGTGTGTGTGTGTGTGTGTGTGTGTGTGTGTGTGTGTGTGTGTGTGTGTGTGCGTGATGTGAAAGCATCTGTCTGTGCCAGTTGTATTTTTTCCTCTTCTAAGAAAAACGGATGCTGTTCATATCAGCTCAGTTTGTGTGCGGGCACACTGTCCGCTCTGTGTCTGTACGAGTGACCTGAGGGGAGAAAAGGAGCACAGGTAATACATCACACATCAGGCTGTGCTGCTAGAATGCTGAAAGACACTAATTGCTTTGTGAATGTCACAGGGCTCCGGCTCCCAATGCTTTATTTCTGCCGTATGAATGTTGTTTAGCTCATTACTACGCAGAGGCAGCTGTTGTTGTTACTTATTCCCCATTATTAAAACAGAGCTGTTACTATTGGTTGTACTGAATGATCCTCTAATTACACAAGTTGCTTTAGTTGTTGTTGTTGACATTGTGAATATATTGTTTACATTGTGAACAAAGTCAATGTAGCTAGCTAGCTAGAGTTTCTTCTAGCTAGTAGGTTCTTGACTTCATAAATTTACACATTTAAGTCATTTAGCAGACGCTCTTATCCAGAGCGACTTACAAATTGGTGCATTCACCTTATGACATCCAGTGGAACAGCCACTTTACAATAGTGCATCTAAATATTTTAAGGGGAGGGGGGGTGAGAAGGATTACTTTATCCTATCCTAAGTATTCCTTAAAGAGGTGGGGTTTCAGGTGTCTCCGGAAGGTGGTGATTGACTCCGCTGTCCTGGCGTCGTAAAATAAATCTTAGTACAATAACCAGTGGTGTATAGTCAAGGCTATATGCAACCAAAATCAACTTTATTTCTTAATATTTCAATTCACAAGATAGAATGAACACATGGGTCAGCCATCGAGAATTTAAGCTCTGTAATTCTTTAGCTTGTCATTGGACGTGACGCAACGCGAGCCCAACACAGGAAGTACAGCAGAAATCTTTGATTTCAAAGGAAGCATTTCTCGATGGAGAAAGAGAGCGCAAAAGAGAGAGTGAGAAAAAGCGAGAGAGTGAGCCAGAGAGATGGGGAGTGAGGCGCTATTTGCATTCCAAACCTATTTGTTCTCATTACGCCCAGCCCCGCTTGGGAAGCCATCTTTGATTTTTCTGCCTGGCACCCGCAGGGCCCCCGCGCCATAGGACAAGGTCCCCGTCTCGCCTGGGCAATGCGGCCAAGCACTTAAATTAATTCATTAATAAAGCCTCTTAATGACTGCGAGCCCAACGGGCACGGCAAGGAAACAAAAGGTGGTGACAGATGACCTTGGCTCCCACCGCAGCAGCGGTGGGAGCCTGCTTGCTGGACCTGCTTGCTGCCGACAGGGATTTGCCTCTGTGTAGTGTGTGTGTTCCAGGGGTTTGCCCAGAGGGTGTGCGAGTGAACTGTATGCACTCCAGAGGTCTTAGAGCAGGGATCATCAACTAGATTCAGCCGCGGTCAGATTTTTTACAGTCCTTTATGTCCAACAATAAAACATTATTATTTTTTTAATTGCTCAGAAAACTTGGGGGGGGGGCACATAAAACCACTGCTGCTTGTGGGGGAACCCTGTCTGAGATTGTGTGTAGCTCCTACTGCTGCATCCTCCAAAGTTTAGAGGACTGGAGCTAAATCGAACCACGTATCTCTGTATGCTACAGTATCAGCCAGCTGTGTATCTTTGCATTTATCCAAGAAACTCTATCTACATTTCTATATATTTTAAGTGTGCATCTTTCATCGGTCTCTCTGTCTATTGGCAATCTTTCTGTCTGTCTTCATTTTTCTTTCCAACTCATTGGCTATTTCTAAGACAGCGTTTCCTGAGCAACACTCTTTACATAGTGAAAGACAGATGAAGCTCCATCTGCTGTAATTTCCACTGTCCACGGGAGAATGACAGTCTTAATTGGAGTCTGCAATAAAAATAGATAACAGAGCCTGAAAACAATGCAGGATTACTAAAGCCAGGGCAAGTATCTGGCGGCACTGACTGCACAGGATGCCAATGTTCTAAAGATACCTCCTGTTCTTGTTGGTTTGAACAGCAGCGGTGCCACAGTGGGGGGGGGTGTAGAGGCGGAGCACATTAGCAGAGAGACACATTCTCTTTATTCAACCTGTTTTGTATGTATATGAGGGTTGTGGGGGACCATGTTGTGGGCCTTAGGGTCAAGCCATGTGAGATTCCTTCCTCTCTGTTTTCTCGTAAAGGGATAGTGAGAAAGACTGCAGGCTACATGAACGGACGTCTCTGGTACAGGCCTTTTTTCATAATTTTTTTTCAAAGTGGACACCAGTGGTATAGGTGTCTGATCTGCATCGGATTGATGTTGTGTGTGCTGTGGGTTAAGTAGTTGGATGCGTTTTGTTTATAACTTTACGTCCATATATGTAATTCAGGCCTAATTCATGATATTACCTGTGAACCTAGGGTGGAGTGTTACGTCATGGTAGTGCTGAGCAATAAGTGCTTTTAAGGTTGTCTCTTATGTTACAAAAAAATGCATTATGGGTTCAGTGCTGTAACACAGAATAAAACAGTTGATGGTAGTGACAGCCGTTGCTAATTAGGCTCTAACCATTTATTTACATGACTACTTAAAATATTTTAGTTGTGTATTTCACATATTGGTTTTTGTATGACTTTGTTTCATGTATAAAACCCCCATAATAGTAGTGACTGCCCATTACATTTCCTTTATTAATAAGCCATTCTTTATTCACATATTTCAGTTGTGTATATTATATTTTTGTTGTTTGATGACGTATTTTATTCCAAGTCATTGTAATGATACTCAGGGAGAAAAAGGTGTAGATTCACACACAGAGCGCATCTGTAACGATTGTCTGTGGTGGAAGAAGGTGAGGACCAAAGTGCAGCGTGGTAATGGTTCATGTTTTTAATAAAATAACTGAACACTGAACAAAACAACAAGCGAACAGTCCCGTAAGGGGAATGAAAAACACTAAACAGGAAATAAACACCCACAACTCAGAAGTGAAACAGGCTACCTAAGTATGATTCTCAATCAGGGACAACGATTGACAGCTGCTTCTGATTGAGAACCATACCAGGACGAACACAGAAAATCCCAAATTATAGGGAAAAAAAGGACAGCCCACCCAACTCACGCCTTGACCATACTGAAACAAAGACATAAAAGAACTAAGGTCAGAACGTGAGAGTGTCAGGTGTTTATTTCACCTTTCACCAGGAATCGTGGTCGCAGGCAGGCAGTGGTTATACACAGGTAAGGAAACCAAAACAAGGACTGTAACTGGTTCTCACAAACGAGCTAGGACAAGGCTTAGTAGAGTCAAAGACAAACATTACCTCAAAGGCACAAACAGAATGAGCAAACTAAATAAGGAGCTGATGAGACCAGGTGAGTAACTAACACAGGTGAATTCAATGAACAAAAATGAAAGACAGGGCTATGTTCAAGAACACAAAGAAACAGGGCTACGCTCAAGAACATAACGAAACAGAACACAAGGTTGACCAAGAAAATAAATACAGAACTTCACAACCATCTCATCTCCAGCCAGTTATCTATCTCTGTGCTCCCCAAAGAGTCATCCTAAGTTCAGGCTAAGAGGCTAGCCTAGCTGCCTACCGTCTGATGAAATCACCATTTCAGTAGTTCGTCAAAGTAGAGAAGTCATACTTTTAAGACTGCTAAATGACATCAACTACAACAACTATTAATGCGCCGAATACAAATCAATTCAAATTTATTTATATAGCCCTTCGTTGATATCTGATATCAGCTGATATCTCAAAGTGCTGTACAGAAACCCAGCCTAAAACTCCAAACAGCAAGCAATGCAGGTGTAGAAGCATGGTGGCTAGGAAAAACTCCCTAGAAAGGCCAAAACCTCGGAAGAAACCTAGAGAGGAACCAGGCTATGTGGGGTGGCCAGTCCTCATCTGGCTGTGCCGGGTGGAGATTATAACAGAACATGGCCAAGATGTTCAAATGTTCATAAATGACCAGCATGGTCGAATAATAATAAGGCAGAACAGTTGAAACTGGAGCAGCAGCACAGTCAGGTGGACTGGGGACAGCAAGGAGTCATCATGTCAGGTAGTCCTGGGGCATGGTCCTAGGGCTCAGGTCCTCCGAGAGAGAGAAAGAAAGAAGGACGCACACTTAGATTCACACAGGACACCGAATAGGACAGGAGAAGTACTCCAGATATAACAAACTGACCCTAGCCCCCCGACACAAACTACTGCAGCATAAATACTGGAGGCTGAGACAGGAGGGGTCAGGAGACACTGTGGCCCCATCCGAGGACACCCCCGGACAGGGCCAAACAGGAAGGATATAACCCCACCCACTTTGCCAAAGCACAGCCCCCACACCACTAGAGGGATATCTTCAACCACCAACTTACCATCCTGAGACAAGGCTGAGTATAGCCCACAAAGATCTCCGCCACGGCACAACCCAAGGGGGGGGGGGGCAACCCAGACAGGATGACCACAACAGTGAATCAACCCACTCAGGTGACGCACCCCCTCCAGGGACGGCATGAGAGAGCCCCAGTAAGCCAGTGACTCAGCCCCTGTGATAGGGTTAGAGGCAGAGAATCCCAGTGGAAAGAGGGGAACCGGCCAGGCAGAGACGGCAAGGGCGGTTCGTTGCTCCATATAAATATACAACAAGTGTAGACTTTACCATCATATGCTTACTTACGAGCCCTTTCCCAACAATGCCATTAAAAAGTAAGAAAATGAACAAATACTGTAGATAAAAAGAAAACAGTAACACAATAAAATAACAATAAAATTACAATAATGAGGCTATATGCAAGGAGTGCAGGTACGGAGTCAGTGTACTGGGATACGAGGTAGTTGGGGTGATTGAGGTAATTACAGTCCATGACCAAATGTATGTGGACACCTGCTCGTCAAACTTCTCATGGGCATTACTATGTAGTTGGTCCCCACTTTTCTGCTATAACAGCTGCCACTCTTCTGGAAAGGCTTTACACTAGATGTTGGAATATTGCTGGGGGGACTTGCTTCCATTCAAACACAAGAGTATTAGTGAGGTCGGGTACTGATGTTGGGCGATTAGGCCTGGCTCGCAGTCTTCGTTCCAATTCATCCCAAAGGTGTTCGATGGGGCTGAGGTCAGGGCTCTGTGCAGGCCAGTCAAATTCTTCGACACCGATCTGGACAAGCTAATTCTGTATGGACTTCGCTTTGTGCACGGGGGCTCCCGAGTGGCGCAGCGGTCTAAGGCACTGCATCTCAGTGTAAGAGGCATCACTACAGTCCCTGATTTGAATCCAGGTTGTATCACATCTGGCCATGATTTGGTGTCCCATAGGGCGGAGCACAATTGGCCCAGCGTCATCCAGGTTTGGCTGGGGTAGGCCGTCATTGTAAATAAGAATTTGTTCTCAACTGATTTGCCTAGTTAAATAAAAAGATAACAAACCAAAAAATACACCAATTAAAAAAATTGGCACGCTAAAACAGAAAAGGTTCTTCCCCAAACTGTCTCCAAAGTTGAAAGCACAGAATCATTTAGAATGTCATTGTTTGCGTTAGCGTTAATATTTCCCTTCACTGGGACTAAGGGGCCTGAACCATGAAAAACAGCCCAATACCATTATTCCTCCTCTACCAAACTTTACAGTTGGCACTATGCATTGGAGCAGGTAGCGTTCTAGCCGCCAAACACAGATTAGTCCGTCAGACTGGTGATGGTGAAGCGTGATTCATCACTCCAGAGAACATATTTCCACTGCTCCAGAGTCCAATGGCGGTGAGCTTTACACCACTCCAGCCGACGCTTGCCATTGCAAATGGTGATCTTAGGCTTGTCGGCCATGTAAACCCATTTCATGAAGCTCCCGACGAACAGTTCTTGTGCTGACCTTGCTTCCAGAGGCAGTTGGGAACTTGTTAGTGAGTGTTGCAACCGAGGACAGATGATTTTTACGTGCTCTGCGCTTCAGCACTCGACCCCATTCAGCATTCGGCCCCATTCTGTGAGTTTGTGTGGCCTACCACTTCGCACCTGAGCCGTTGTTGCTCCAGGAAATTTCCGCTTCACAATAACAGCACTTAAAGTGGAACAGGGCAGCGCCAGCAGCGCAGAAATTTGACGAACTGACTTGTTCGAAAGGTGGTATACTATTACTGAGCCATGTTGAAAGTCACTAAGCTCTTCAGTAAGGTCAATCTACTGCCAATGTTTGTCTATGGAGATTGCATGGCAGTGTGCTCGATTTTATACACTTGTCCATAGCCAAATCCACTAATTTGAAAGGGTGTCCAAATACTTTTGTATATATAGTGTATAGTGTACAGTACATGTCAGTTTGGTTAAGATGAGTTGGACAACATGTTCCATAGAGGAATCTCTCTAGAGAAACTGTACAAACGGTGGTTGAGCGGACAGGAGAGAAAAAAAAGAAAAAGGTCGTAGTCAGTCAATTAGTTATTTAAAAATGCATTTGGTTAAACGTTTAGCTCTATGTCATGGTTATTCTGTGTTTCTGATGCTGTCATTCTCAGTCATGCCCCCCTCCCTTAGACCTGCCCCTCTAAACCCCCCAAATCTCAGCCAGTCCATCAATTGTCAGGCGGACCTAAATCAATTCACACTATCTGATCCCTGTCCTTCTGTCTGTCATCATGCTATCATCTTCTTCTTAATTGCTCTATTTTCTGTTCTCTAGCTTATTTTGGCCTCATTTTCCCTCTCCAACTTTCGTCTGCTACTCCTCACACCCCTCTAATCTCCCACTGCCCTCCCCTATTCAGTCCCATGTCCTTAAAGGCTAAATATTCCATTATCCAGCGAACTGCTAATATTCAATTTCTCTCAATCGTCCCTCTGTTCATTCATTCCTCACACTGCTTCCCGACGCTAACTGAGCTAATTGCCTCAAAGCTCAATTTTAAAAGGGGACCCAGCAGATTGTTAGCAATTGTTAGCTTTGCAGAGCAGCGAAAAGGTTAGGATACATTAGCATTTAAATTAGCTAGAGAGGTGAAGTTAAAAAAAAGGTATGTCTGAAGCTTTTGGTATGCTCTGATAGTAGAGTACAGTTCCTGATCTCACCTCTGTGTGTTTGTCTGGTCGGTGTGAGAGTGTGTGTCTGTGCGTTCGTATATGTGCAAGTGTTTTTTCTTTCTCAGCCATCCAGTATCTCTGCGATAATGTATGCATCTTGCGTTGTCTGTGCTCGTGTGTTTCTGCTCCCGATTGTGTTATGTTGGTTATTGGCAGGACATGAAGCGGTCTATCCCTGCTCCGCTGCTCCAACTGTTCCTCCTCAGCTCTCTCTGACTGCATCCCAAGGGGCACCCTATTCTGGTCAAAAGTAGTGCACTATAAAAGGAATATAAAGAGAAAGGCCATGTGAGATTTATCCTTTATCCTGTGACGGAGGTGTTTGGTGTACACAGGAGGTCTGATCAAAGCAGACATCAGGCCCGTGACAGGCCCACTGCCGCTGGAACTGACACCCCGCCTCCAGCCACATCCATCATCGTAAAGCATGGCAGTTGTTCGTCCGTGAGGAGGGAGATTTATATTATTAATCTCAAATCAAATCCTATTTGGCACATGCTTCATAATCAACAGGTGTAGACTAACAGTAAAACGCTTACTTACAGGTCCTTTTCCAACAATGCGGAGGTAAAGATAAAGATCGAAAATACAATAGTGAGACAATTAATAAATACACAGTACCGTAAATAACAATAACGAGTAAAAATAAAATGGCTAGATACTGCGAGTACCAGTACCAAGTGGATTATGCAGGTAGCTACAGTGCCTTGAGAAATTATTCACACCCCTTGGCATTTTCCATATTTTGTTGTGTTACAAGGTGGGATAAAAAGTATTTAATTATACAATTTTTTTGTAAATAATCGAATACATCTTGATTACATGAGTATTCAACACCCTGAGTCAATACATGTTAGAATTACCTTTGGCAGCGATTACAGCTATTAGTTTTTCTGGGTAAATCTCTGAGCTTTGCACACCTGAATTGTACAATATTTGCACATTTATTATTTTAAGACTAATTCAAGCGCTGTCTAGTGTGTTGTTGATCATTGCTAGACAGCCATTTTCAAGTCTTGCCTTAGATTTTCAAGACGATTTAAGTCAAAACTGTAACTAGGCCACTCAGGAACATTCAATGTCTTCTTGGTAAGCAACTCCAATCTATATTTGGAATGGTGTTTTAGGTTATTGTTCTGCTGAAAGGTAAATGTGTCTGTTGGAAAGCAGATTGAACCAATTTTCCTCTATGATTTTGCCTGTGCTTAGCTCTATTCCGGTCCTTTTTTAGGTCCTTTTTATCCAAAAAAACTCCCTAGTCCTTGCCGATGACAAGCATATGACAAGCCACATGATGAGGCCACCACCTTGCTTGAAAATATGAAGAGTGGTACTCAGTGATGTGTTGTGTTGGATTTGACCCAAACATAACACTTTGTATTCAGTAAAACATTTTTCATTTTAACCTTTATTGAAGAACATTTATCTGCCAATTGTTGGATCCATGTTTTGGAATATTTGAACTCTATTCAGGCTTCCTTCTTTTCACTCTTTAATTTAGCTTAGTATTGTGGAGTAACTACAATTTATTTGATCCATCCTCAGTTTTCTCCTATCACAGCCATTACTCTAGAACTGTTTTAATGTCACCATTGGCCTCATGGTGTAATCCCTGAACAGTTTCTTTCCTCTCCGGCAACTGAGTTAGGAAGGACGCCTGTATCTTTTTAGTGACTGGGTATATTTATATACAATTTATACACAATCCAGGCCTTTATGGTACAATGTCCAGACGGAAGCCACTCCTCAGTAAAATGCACATGACAGCCCACCTGGAATTTGCCAAAAGGCACCTAAAGGACTCTGACCATGAGAAGAAACAAGATTCTCTGGTATGATGAAACCAAGAAGTCTTCGGCCTGAATGCGAAGCATCACGTCTGGAGGAAACCTGGCACTATCCCTAAGGTGAGTTATGGTGGTGGCAGCATCATGCTCTGTGGATGTTTTTCAGCGGCAGGGACTGGGAGACTAGTCAGGATCCAGGGAATGTACAGAGAGATTCTTGATGAAAACCTGCTCCAGAACGACAACCCTTACCACACAGCTAAGACAACGCAGGAGTGGCTTGGGGACAATTCACTGAATGTCCTGGAGAGGGCCAGCCAGAGCCTGGACTTGAACCCAATCGAACATCTCTGGAGGGACCTGAAAATAGCTGTGCAGCAACACTCCAGAGAAGAATGGGAGAAACTCCCCAAATACTGGTGTACTTTAGATTGTAGCGCAATACCCAAGAATCAATTTTGTAATCGCTGCCAAAGGTGCTTCAACAAAGTACTGAGTAAAGGGTCTGAATACTAATGTAAAATGTGATATTTCCGTCAAAAAAAAATGTTTTGCTTTGTCATTATGGTGTATTGTGTGTAGATTGATGAAGGAAAAAACGATTTAACCCATTTTAGAATAAGGCTGTAACGTAACCTTGACCTTTTAACGTAACCTCCATATTTTGTTACAACCTTATTTTAAAATAGATTATATTTTTTCCCCTCAATCTACACACAATACCCCATGATGACAAAGCAAAAATATTTTTTGGGTAATTTTGCCAAATTTATAAAACAAACTATCACATTTACGTAAGTATTCAGACCCTTTACTCTGCATTTTTTTGAAGCACCTTTGACAGCGATAAAAGCCCTAAGTATTCTTGGGTATGACACTACAAGCTTGGCACACCTGTATTTGGGGAGTTTCTCCCATTCTTCTCTGCAGATCCTCTCAAGCTCTGTCAGGTTGGATGGGGAGCGTTACTGCACAGCTACATTCAGAGACTTGTCCCGAAGCCACTGCTACATTGTCTTGGCTGTGTGCTTGGTGTCGTTGTCCTGTTGGAAGGTGGACCTTTGCCCCAGTCTTACGCCCTGGAGCAGGTTTCATCACGGATCTCTCTTTACGTTTCTGTAACGTACCAAAATGTTGAGAAAGTCAAGCTGTGTGAATACTTTTGGCAAGTCGGTTATGACTTCTACTTTGTGCGTGACACAAGTAATTCTTCCAACAATTGTTTACAGACAGACATCATTTGAGTCAATTGGAGGTGTACCTGTGGATGTATTTCAAGACCTACCTTCAAACTCAGTGCCTCTTTGCTTGACATCATGGGAATATCAAAAGAAATCAGCCAAGACCTCATAAAAACAATTGTAGACCTCCACAAGTTTGGTTCATCCTTGGGAGCAATTTCCAAAAGCCTGAAGGTACCATGTTCATCTGTACAAACAATAGTATGCAAGTATAAACACCATGGGACCACGCAGCTGTCATACCTCTCAGGAAGGAGACTGAAAAAGCTACCTAAGTATGGTTCTCAATCAGAGACAACGATAGACAGCTGCCTCTGATTGAGAACCACACCGGCCAAACAACAAAGAAATACAAAACACAGAAAATGAACATAGAATGCCCACCCTAGTCACACCCTGGCCTAACCAAAATAGAGAATAAAAGCCTCTCTATGGCCAGGGCGTGACAGTGGAGGCTTGTAAGCTGAAGAACACCATCCCAACAGTGAAGCACTGGGGTGACAGCATCATGTTGTAGGGGTGCTTTGCTGCAAGAGGGACTGGTGCACTTCACAAAATAGATGGCAACATGAGAAAGGAAAAGTATGTGGATATTTTAAAGCAACATCTCAAGACTTCAGTCAGGAAGTTAAAGCTTGGTCGCAAATGGGTCTTCCAAATGGACAATGACCCCAAGCATAATTCCAAAGTTGTGTCAAAATGGCTTAAGGTCAACAAAGTCAAGGTGTTGGAGTGGCCAAAATTCACCCATCCTCTTGTGGGAAGCTTGTGGAAGAATACCTGTTTGACCCATGTTTGACCCAAGTTAAACAATTTAAAAGCAATGCTACCAAATACTAATTGAGTGTCTGTAAACTTCTGACCAACTGGGAATGTGATGGAAGAAATAAAAGCTGCAATAAATCATTCTCTCTACTATTATTCTGATATTTCACATTCTTACAATAAAGTGGTGATCCTAACTGACATAGGGAATTAGGGATAGGGAAATATCAGGAATTGTGAAAAACTTGAGTTTAAATGTAGTTGGCTAAGGTGCCATCTTCACAACTGTTTGGGTGCGTGTAGACCATGTTAATTCCTTAGTGATGTGGACACCGAGGTACTTAAATGGGGGCGTGCTCGCCAGTTCATTTCCTGTAGTCCACGATGAGCTCCTTTGTCTTGTTGACACTGAGATAGAGGTTGTTGTCCTGGTACCACACTGCCAGGTCTCTGACCTCCTCCCTATAGTCTGCCTCATCGTTGTTGGTGTTCAGTCCTATCCCAGTGGTGTCGTCAGTAAACGTGATGATGCGGTTGGAGTCATGTGATGCCACACAGTCATGGGTGAACAGGGAGTACAGGAGTGGACTAAGCACGCAACCCTGAGGGGCCCCCGTGTTGATGGAGCATGCATGATACATGTACACAGTCTGTGATGCAATATTTATTAGGATACTTGATGTGTTGGTAACTCAACACTTTGTGTTGAATGTAATGTAATACTTATACTTAGCAAGATTTTAACAGACAGCCACACAATTCCAACTGGGCACACACTGGTTGAATCAACATTGTTTCCACGTCAGAATAACTGACGACTTTACGAACGGTTAACACCTGTTGAATATGCCCAGGGTCAGTAAATGTCGGCAAAAAAGCATAATTACATTGTTGCCAGCAGCACAGTTACTGTCACCAATGCTCTGGATGACAAAAACAGGAGCGGTACATACTGTTATTGTCAAAGAAGCCCTTGGAACCGGCCACCTTTTGACGCACGCTCTGTGCCGTAGTTAAAAACATCACTTTTTTTCTCTAAGGCTTGCTTTTTGGAGCTTCTGCTTCAGAGAGAGGGTCTGCCTCCCAAATGGCACTCTATTCCCTACATAGTGCACTACTTTTGACCAGAGCACTATGGGCCCTGGTCAAATGTACTGCACTATGTAGGGGATATAGGGTGCCATTTGTTACGCAGATAGTGGGTTCAAAGTATAGGTTTATGCGAGGAGCATAAAGAGGTGAGCTGTGTAGAGTACTACATTGTGAATCATAATACCAATAAAACCTAGCTGTCAAGCACAGAAATTGTTCCAATTGTTTTTCCACCATTCATTTTTCCCATAGGGGATTTTAGAAACACTTAAAATAAGGAAATAATAAGTGTTTTGTGTAGGCCTACCCCGTCATGATGCTTTGATAACTCTCTCGGACAAGGTGACTTTTATCAATATATTCTCCTGTATTTACCCCCACAAATGTAAATGATAATTAGCTGCTGATGTGGCTCTCATACATAACTACAAATGCCCGTCTCAAGCTTCACATCACTCAGCAGGGCCATGATGATCTGGACGACTGCCAAATTGAGGCAAAGGTAAGAATATCTGGATTAACTATCTAATGTTAGGCAAAATTAGTCTGGCTAAATGACTACATTAGCCATCTATTTGTCTAGCCATTTAAAAGGCATGAAAAATTCATAAAAACTAGCTTAGCGTTCTTTGGCTTTTGAATTTAACTAGCTAGCTAACTTAAATGGTGAAGCTAGGGCTAGGTGTTCTTGATAATGTTTGTGCCTGTGGGTGAGGTGTGGGTAGCCTTCTTCAAGTACTACTTGAAGCTACACTAGCTAGCTGTATTATTTTTCTTCTAGCTTTTTGAACGGTTTCAAAGTTGGACTGATTAGCATCTTCTCTTGAGTCAATAGTGTGCTTACTTTACTGCAGGAAGATATTGATCTGTTTGCTGTTACCCCTTGGACAGCAGATCATTAGTATAGCTAGTAGGCAAGGTTACATTATGCAACATTATTTAGTCCTATCTGCTATGGTGGGTTTTAAATTAATTGGTATTCACACAAGTTTGTCGTTGAGGTAGAATTACTATCATATTGATGCCAAATTGCAAACCTTATTTGCACCTTCTCTATTTCAGGCCAATGGGTGTGCCTGAGTCTTATCACTAAGCTGTTTCAACCTGGAACACTATTCTCCTGCTTTGGTCTGTGTGTCATTGCAGGAAGTACTGTATAGCAGGGGTGTGTGAAAGGTTTTGTCACAGCCCAGCTATTACACCTAACTTTAATAATCAATATAACAAATCCCAGCGATGGGCTATGATTTGTAATCAGGACTGAACTGGGCTGGAACAGCCAGCCAGCTATTACACCTAACTTTAATAATCAATATAACAAATCCCAGCGATGGGCTATGATTTGTAATCAGGTATGAACTGGGGTGGAACAAACGCTTACACACACTCCTGACAGATCTGGAGCTGCCCACCCTTTTAGTTATTATTCTATACTATGGATATAACTTGAGCGCATGCTCCACTCTCAAGTTTAAGTTGAATTTTTGACTATGCAGCTGCAGACCAGAAGACCGCAGCCAAGGCAGCGCTGGACCACACCTGCCCTGTCTGTCAGGTTTGTAATATTGGTTGGTACTGTATGTGCCTTTAGGTTCCTCTCAATGTGTAGGCTATTGTATAGGCCTGTGTGATAGTCTTTCACATGTGTAGTAGTTTGTTGCTTCTTATTGCTTAGTTTACATTTGTGTCAACTTTGAATTCAGTCTAAGCCACAGATTAACTTCCTTTATTATGTACTTGACCTTTATAGAAGCAGGACCGAAGACATTCAAGCAGGACTTTGAGAGCAAGCATCTCAATATATACATTTTTTTACATTGGAATCAAAGACCCAAGAGTTTGAAAATTGTATATAATACACTACAGTTGAGGAACAAGGGGAAAGTAATTCTGCTTTGAAAATTGATAACCTTGTTACTTCACTTTTGAGAAAATGGCCCTTGAATGTTTTGGTAAACCTACTGGAGAGTTCTTCTTTGTCTACACCAATTCAGCATAGTTCACACCCTCTTAAGTCTTAGCCCCACCCATCTCTTGAGGGACTCACATGTGAGGCCATGTTCTAAACAACCAAAGATTTCAAGACTAATGGCTGGGTTATTCTATGGGTGTGTTTGTAAATTCAATCTGGAGTGTCAGAGTGCGCTCTGGAGTGTTGTCAGGTCGTCCGTTCGGAAATTCAGAGTGTTTCACTCTCGGAGCTTTCAGAGTGCACACTGGACTGTTGATACAAGCATTCTGACCTAACAATAGCAGTCAAGCACCCAAGCTCACTGGCTAACGTTGGCTAGCTTGCTAGCTATTTCCAGACACAAATGAGTGATCAGCTCACTCTGTGTAACCGCTCTCGTTTGTTGAATGAAGAGTGGACCAAGATGCAGCGTGGAAAGTGTTCATGATTTTAATATTCAAAAAACACTCAAACAAAATAACAAACGTGAAAACGAAAGCCAACAGTTCTGTCAGGCAAAAAACACGAAACAGAAAACAAGATCCCACAAAACCCAAAAGGAAAATTACAACTTATATGTGATCCCCAATCACAGCTGCCTCTGATTGGGAACAACACAAAGGCCAAAAACAAAGAGATAGAAAACATAGACTTTCCCACCCGAGTCACACCCTGACCTAACTAAACATAGAGAATAGAAAGAATCTCTTAGCGTCAGGGTGTGAAAGTACCCCCTCCAAAGGTGCGGACTCCGGCCACAAACCTGAACCTATAGGGGAGGTTCCGGGTGGGCATCTACTCTCGGTCGGGGCTCCGGTGCTGGACGCAGTCACCGCTCCGCTTGAGGCTCCCCCCACTTTGGTGGCAGGTGTTAAGACAGGAACAGTCACCAACAAAACCCAACACAAAACAGGCTACCTAAATATGGCTCCCAATCAGAGACAATGACTAACACCTGCCTCTGATTGAGGACCATATCAGGCCCAAACACAGAAACAGACAAACAAGACATATCCAACATAGAATGCCCACTCAGATCACACCCTGACCAAACAAAACATAGAACATACAAAGCAAACTATGGTCAGGGTGTGACAGTACCCCCCCCCCCCCCCAAAGGTGCGGACTCCGGCCGCAAAACCTGAACCTATTGGGGAGGGTCTGGGTGGGCATCTGTCCACAGTGGCGGCTCTGGTGCTGGACGTGGCCCCCACTTCACCATAGTCTTAGTCCGCCCCATTGTCCGCTTCCGTGGCCTCTTAACCACGGCGACCCTTCTAAATGAACCCGCTGGACTGAGGGGCAGCTCGGGACAGAGGGGCGGAAGCTCTGGCGCCTCTGGGCTGAGGGGCTCTGGCGCCTCAGACTCCGGCAGCGCCGGACAGGCGGGAGACTCCGGCAGCGGCGGGCAGGCGGGAGACTCCGGCAGCGCTGGAGAGGAGGGAGGCTCCGGCAGCGCTGGAGAGGAGGGAGGCTCCGGCAGCGCTGGAGAGGAGGGAGGCTCCGGCAGCGCTGGAGAGGAGGGAGGCTCCGGCGGCGCTGGAGAGGAGGAAGGCTCTGGCGGCGCTGGGCAGATGGCCAGCTCAGGCGGCGCTGGGCAGACGGCCAGCTCAGGCGGCGCTGGACTGAGGTGCTCTGGTGCCTCTGGACTGAGGGGCGGAAACTCTGGTAGCGCCGGACAGGCAGGAGCACCTGTGTTGATGGGACGGAGAGACAGCCTGGTGTGAGGTGCCGGCACTGGTGGTACCGGGTACTGGGGACACACACCTCAGGGCGAATGTCTTGCATACTACGCCAAATCAACTGCTCTCTCTCTTCACACTCCCCCAATTCTACTAACACCTCCTCGAGTGTCTCCTCATCTCCCATCCGTTCACTCTCCTCCATTCTGTCCAATAACTCCTCGACCCTCTCAGACTCAGCCCTCAGCTTCGCCGATAGCTACGACAACATCCATGGCTCCTTACGGTAAACAGGGGGAGTTGGCTCAGGTCTGGCTCCTGACTCTGCCACACTCTCCCTGTTCCTCACCCCCCCAAATACATTTTTGGAGCTGCCTCTCGGGCTTCCAGCCATTCTGCTGTGCTAGCTCCTCATATTGCCGCCTCTCTGCTTTCGCTGCCTCCAGCTCGGCTTTGGGGCGGCAATATTCCCCTGGCACTGCCCAGGGTCCTTTCCCATCTAGGATCTCCTCCCAAGTCCATTTCTCCAAATAGTGCAGCCTCTCCCTCTGCTGCTGATGCCTCTGCTGCTGCTGCTGTTGATCCTGCTGCTGCTGCTGTTTCTCCTCCTGCTGCTTTTTCTGCTGCCTCTGTTTACCACGCCGCTTGGTCCTTGGTTGGTGGGTGATTCTGTAACGGTTTTCTTCTGGTGAAAGAGAGGCGGACCAAAATGCAGCGTGGTTATTTTTATGGTCAGGGTGTGACAGGTGTTGATATAGCTGCGTTTAGGCATGGCTCCTTGTTCTAAGTCTGTTAATTGTGTTTCTCATTGTGCTGGAGTTGACCTAGTAATTTATATAAAATCTACCTTAAGCATCCAGTTTCTCCATTTGTAACCCACCCACCAAAATCACAATATGCTGCTTTACATGTTGTATTGTTTGTGCTGGCCTAATTCCTAAAATGGGATACAATGAAGAATCTGTTCGCTCTCGGATAGTAATAATAGTTAATATTGTGTTCTTCGATGTCCCAGGTGTGTGGCATTGATGAATAAATCATTTCATGTTTACTTCAAGTCAGATGCTTATATTTTATGTTATGCATATGTATGCATTGTTTGCTATTTAGATTTCATTAAAACAATGACATTGTTGGAGCTCAGGTGTTTGATTTGATCGATGGGTGACTTGGTGCATTCTTGTCAAACAAATATGCTTATTCATTTATTATTTAACAAGTTAGTTCTGAATTTCAAAAAATACAGTAGAGCATTCTGACACCATGAATTGAAATAGAGTTCAGTTCGTTCATATAGTTGTTAGAAATTATAAGGGATTAAATATAGACCTAAATGAGAAGAGGATCTGGTAATAAGGGTAGTTACCTTGTCCAAGAGAGATTTACAGGGTTATCAAAAAATCTCCACCTACATGAAACCTGGTTTGAAGTTGTTCTAAAATCCCCTATGGGAAAAATGATTAGTGAACTATTGAAACCATTTCCGTGTTTGACCGCTAGGTTTTATGGATATTATGATGCGTCCATTGTGGGGCTCTATAGATCAGAGCAGACACTGTGTTTGCACAGGAATTACCATCGCCATATGGTCATGCATTATACACTATAAAGCAAATTAACTCAGAAACAGGGAAAATATTTCTGAAACAAACTTGTGGTTAGTATGCAAATAATGTGTGTTACTGTTTATACAACTCATATGTATATTTGTTTATTCTACTGAAGCAATTAGTTGTGTGGTCCCTGCAATGTCTGTTTTCGAAATAATCTGTGGGTCATTAAGATTAAGGGCTCTATTTTCGCCTGGCGTTAAAGGCAGCACTAGTTTCAAAAGTATGTTTGTTTGCAATTTCGTCATGTAAAAACTGGCGCACTGGCATTTTGCAGCCCCGACGCCAGGTTTGGCAATTTACCTGTCTACCATCAGCACACTAATTTCAGGCAGCGCTGGTAGGGATTATTAGAACCAACCAAAAGCTGTTTTTAGTGGTAACGCAGTTACGAAACGTTGGTATATTACATTTTTTCATCTGAGCTCCTAGAGTGTGGCTCTCTTTTATTTTCAAACGCAGTTGTTTATGTCATGAATTTTGATAGCTGAAACCCAGCCTATCCAGACGAGACGCACAGTGCCCATATGCGCATTAAACAAGAGTAGCCTAAGGTGCTTTTTTTGCCTGTATAAATTGTATTTAAAAACCTAAGTTTTTTTCCATTTTGTTTTATTTGGTTAAAAACCAAGCATAGCCTCCCCTCCTCTCAATTAAGGCTTTTTTGTCATGCCCAATGCAATCGCAAAGTAGTCAATAATTTCGATAAAGGGTTTGACTCTTGAGACTGCCTGGAAATAAGACTTAATCACCAAAGCTTTATTAAACTATAACATTTGAGAGGACTAAAGCAGTGAGCTGACGTTCCCTTTTTATCTATGCATTGTAGGCACGCCCACATTATTTTATTTCATGCAGGTCCCATTATGGACATGCGTAAAACCCTCGCTATGATTTAGGCTACGTGTCCATGCCCATCATGAAATGTGACATGAGAACCTCCGTGAATACTGGTGAACCTCGTATTTAGAAGTTATCTGTAACAATTGCTTCCTTTCCGTTTCAAAAGTTCAAAACCCAAGCCCTTCCTTAGGCCTACTATATCGAAGGCTGGTTCAAAAGAAATCCGTGTCTTTTTTAGACTGGCGATTTTGATATCGTTATATTTTACATTTGTAATTGTTTAAAAAACAAACATATTGCTTGTTTTTCGTTTAATTTTATTACAACCAATCTTCTTACACCATGCCCAAACAGCGCGTCCGCGTGTGCCATCGTGCACAAATAGATTTTGTTCCCCCACAACAAACGCGACCATCACACGCAGGTTGAAATATCAAAACGAACTCTGAACCAATTGTATTACTTTGGGGATAGGTCGAAAAGCATTAAAAACATTTATGCAATTTAGCTAGCTAGCTTGCAGTTGCTAGCTAATTTGTCCTATTTAGCTAGCTAACTTGCTGTTGCTAGATCATTTGTCCTGGGATATAAACATTGAGTTGTTGTTTTACCTGAAATACACAAGGTCCTCTACTCCGACAATTAATCCACACATTAAACGGTCAACAGAATCCTTTCTAGTCATCTCCTCCTTCTAGGCTTTTTCTTCTTTGGACTTTATACATGGCGATTGGCAACTAACTACTTACTAACTTTCATAATAAGGTGTATTACCAAAACTGACCTCAGTTCATCTTTCAATCACCCATGTAGGTATAACCAATGAGGAGATGGCATGTGGGTATATGCTTCTAAAAGCCAATGAGGAGGTGGAAGAGGCAGGACTTGCATTGCATTCTGCATTACAGATAGAAGCAACTTCTATTTTAGTGCCTTGCAACGCAGATGCTTGTTGGCGTGTGTGAGCAGTGTGGGTGTAATGATTGAATAACATGTATGTGTACATTGTGTACAGATCTGTAAGATGGTTCTGGTTATCTTCATAAAACATAGGCCTATTTGGGAGCAGTGTAACGGTGAGTGGACATTCTCCCTTTCTATTTATACTGAATCTTTGTCCAGCTACTGTGAAAAGTTTGGATTTGCATACAACCCTCCATAGTCTGCGTTGTTTTAATATTATATGCCCACGGGGAGAAATGATGGTGCCTGTAAGTGTAACATAGCCTATTTAAAACAAGTTTACATTTTTATTTTATTTTAATTTTTATACCTTATCAATAATGAATTTCATCTTGCTTATTGACAATGTTTGCCATAATGCAATTTACAGTAAGCTTAGCATCTATATCAGTGTTAATGCTATTGAAGCCATGCAATTACTTAGAACAATGTGGAATGCAAATGGGTTCAAGTTAACATATTTACCATATTATTTTGTTTCTGTAAGCCATTTAACACACTATAAGGACTAACATTGGAATTGGAGTTGATTCGAAGGCAATACATAAAATACTGTAAACACGCAACTTGAAACAAACACAACAGTGCTTCCAGAAAGTTTTTTGTTACGTTACAGCATTATTAAAAAATGTATTAAAACACATGATTTCAGCAATCTACACACAATACCCCATAATGACAAAGCCAAAACGGCTTTTTAGAAATGTTAGCAAATGTATTAAAAATAAAACACAGAAATATATCTTATTTACATAAGTAATCACACCACTTGCTTTGCGGTCAGGTGCATCCTTTTTCCATTGATTATCCTTCAGTTGTGGAAACATCTCGATTGGAGTCTACCTGTGGTATATTTAATTGATTGAACATGATTTGAAAAGGCATACACCTGTATATATAAGGTCCCACAGTTGACAATGCATGCCAGAGCAAAAACCAATCCATGAGGTCAAATGAATTGTCCGAGACAGGTTTGTGTCGAGGCACAGATCTGGAGAAGGGTTCCAAAACATTTCTACAGCATTGAAGGTCCCGAAGAACACATTGGCCTCCATCGTTCTTAAATGGAAGAAGTATGGAACCACCAAGACCCTTTCTAGAGCTGGCTGCCCGGCCAAACTGAGAAATGGGGGAAAAAGGTCAAGGGGTCTGAATACTTTCACGTTCTGATTGGTCAGTGAGGGGCCAAGCCTCGACACACCTATTACTTGTTTATCCATCAAAACCTAGCTCTTTCGTACCAATGCCAACAAGTGCGCCGATAATTGTGAAAGCGAAAATAGTTAAAATATTGCTTACACACCCCTGAACCTATAGTGCTACCGCCTGCGTTTAGATACCATTCCGTTAGGTTTGTTACAATACAGCGTTTAGTCTGACTGACCACTCCCGCCCACAGCATGGAGAATGCAGACCGCGACTTAGTGATCTCTGCCGGTGCCTGCAGGTCCCACGGGAATGCCGCTCTCTATGCCATGTATTTGCATTGTGAGCAGTGTGACTGTGGCATATTTCAATTTCATTGGTTGGTTGGGATGAATTCATAATTTTGTGATTGGGCCACCCTAGAATCCAATGCAATACACACCAGGGCTGTGTCCCAAATGACACACTATTCCCCACATATTGCATCCTATGGGTCATCGTCAAAAGCAAATGCACAAACACTGTCTTTCTATGTTACCCTTCGCTGCCAAAGATGTGTCTGTCATCTATACCGAACATGTGGCCCCCTTACATTTCTCCACACATCCACTCCACAATTACAAGTTAATGAGATACTGTTTAATGCCAATTGTCCATTTACTTACATGCCCTCCTTCATTAGAAGATCACAGTGACTGCACAGCGGTGTGCCAGTCATGGAAAGGTTAATTGCAATGAACTGATAAATCGGACCTGACTTATTGATTCACAACCTTCTGCTGCTGCTCTCTGCTCTCCGTCTCTCCAAGTTAGTTTTTGCTCTCTGAATATTTAATCTGTTTTACTCAAGTTTCTGTTTAAGTTGGTTTAAAAGTTGTTTTTACAGTGGTTCACTTTCAAGGGGGAAAAAGAGAGGGAAGGGAAATGTAATTATATAGAACAAAATATGTATCTCAATACTCACTTCTAAATGGAAATGAACAACTCTTATATTTTTATTTATTTTTGATTTCACCTTTATTTAACCACATAGGCCAGTTGAGAACAAGTTCTCATTTACAACTGCGACCTGGCCAAGATAAGGCAACGCAGTGCGACAAAAAACAACATCACAGTTACACATGGGTAAACAAAAGTACAGTCAATAACACAATAGAAAAATCTATATACAGTGTGTGCAAAGAATGGAGTTAAGGCAATAAATAGGCCATAGTAGTGAAGTGATTACAATTTAGCAAATTAACAATGGAGTGATAGATGTGCAGATGATGATGTGCAAGTAGAAATACTTGTCTGCAAAAGAGCAAAAAATATGGGGATGAGGTAGGCAGTTGGATGGGCTATTTACAGATGGGCTGTGTACAGCTGCAGCGATCGGTAAGCTGCTCAGATAGCTGATGCTTAAAGTTAGTGAGGGAGATATGTTTCCAACTTCAGCGATTTTTGCAATTTGTTCCAGTCATTGGCTGCAGAGAACTGGAAGGAAAGGAGTCCAAAGGAGGAGTTGGCTTTGGGGATGACCAGTGAGATATACCTGTTGGAGCGCGAGCTACAGGTGGGTGTTGCTATGGTGACTAGTGAACTGAGATAAGGCGGAGCTTTACCTAGGAAAGACTTATAGATGACCTGGAGTCAGTGTGTTTGGCGACGAATATGTAGCTAGGGCCAGCTGACGAGAGCGTACAGGTCGCAGTGGTGGGTGGTATATGGGGCTTTGGTGACAAAACGGATGGCACTGTGATAGACTGCATCCAGTTGGCTGAGTAGAGTGTTGGAGGCTATTTTGTAAATGACATCGCCGAAGTCGAGGATCGGTAGGATAGTCCGTTTTACAGCATGAGTGAAGGGGGCTTTGTTTGCGAAATAGGAAGCCGATTCTAGATTTAATTTTAGATTGGAGATGCTTAATATGAATCTGGAAGGAGGGTTTACAGTCTAGCCAGTATTTGTAGTTGTCCACACATTCTACGTCAAAAAACCTTCCGGAGTAGTGATGCTAGTTAGGTGGGCTGGTGTGGGCAGCGATCGGTTGAAGAGCATGCATTTACTTTTACTATCATTTAAGAGCAGTTGGAGGCCACGGAATGAGTATTGTATGGTTTAGAAGCTCGTTTGGAGGTTTGATAACACAGTGTCCAAAGGAGGGCCAGATGTATACAGAATTTTGTCGTCTGCGTAGAGGTGGGTCAAGGAATCACCCGCAGCAAGAGTGACATCATTGATATATACAAAGAAAATAGAGTCGGCCCGATAATTTAACCCTGTTGTACCCCCATAGAGACTGGCAGAGGTCTGGACAACAGGCCATCCGATTTGACACATTGAAATCTATCTGAGAAGTAGTTGGTGAACCAGTCGAGGCAGTCATTTGAGAAACCAAGGCTGTTGAGTCTGCCGATAAGAATATGGTGATTGACAGAGTCGAAAGCCTTGGCCAGGTAGATGAAGACGGCTGCACAGTACTGTCTTTAATCAATGGCGGTTATGATATCGTTTAGTACCTTGAGCGTGGCTGAGGTGCACATGTGACCAGCTCGGAAACCGGATTGCACAGCAGAGAAGGTACGGTGGGATTTGGAATGGTCAGTTATCTGTTTGTTAACTTGGCTTTCGAAGACTTAAGAAAGGCAGGGCAGGGTGGATATAGGTCTGTAACAGTTTGGGTCTAGAGTGTCACCCTAGCAGAGACTTGTAGTTGACCTGGAGCCAGTGTGTTTGGCGACGAGTATGGAGTGAAGGCCATCCAACGAGAGCGTACAGGTCGCAGTGGTGGGTAGTATATGGGGCTTTGGTGACAAAACGGATGGCACTGTGATAGGATGCATCCAATTTGTTGAGTACATGGATTGTTTAAGTTTTGTAGGCTAGGCTACCTATTTCATTATTTAATTTTCGATCAAACCTTAACAGTCATTCTGATCAGTGGCTTAGATTATTATGTTGATTATTGTGTTGCCTTCCAGCAGTTCTGAATTTGCGATGCACCTGACTGTTCACGTTTTTCTATGCAATTTCAACATTTGAAAAGTGTCGGTGTGTGTACCAGGCTATTTGATTTCATGTATATGTTACAGCATTTTGCTTTCATTTATAAATATGTTGTAAGGGCAACAAATTATCTGTTTCTGTCTTCAGACCTTTTTAATAGTCTAGATGGTCTATATGGCCTACTACGATACAGGTCGAATGTGATAGTCTGTCTATAACCAGCCTGAGTAGGCCTATAACTCCATTCCTATTCTATTCAGAGTATAGAGAAATGAATCAAACTGGAAATGAGCTATTATCAGGCTTGTTTAATGCGATGTTTGTCTGGTGAATTTGGAAAAGTCAACCCGCACGCTGCCCCGCCCCACACACTTAGCCAGTATGGAGCTGCTACAGAGTTGTGAGCATACTGCATACTTTTTACTAAACAGAACTTGCTAAATAGAATGCGATGATGAGTAAATAGTATGCTAGTATGGGTATTTGGATACGGCCAGAGTCTATTATGGAAGAACAGAAAACTGTCTGCAAACAAAGGCAGGCCTTTTTATTCCATTTATCTATAACTGGCGTCCTCACTATCTTTCCTGCAATACAGTCAGTGAACTATGAAAGTAACAATGTTCAATGGTTGTACCAGTTTGAGTTATTTGTGTCACGGGCGGTAAATGTGACACCTGCCACACACAATTGTATAGGCGTTTCTGTTATTGCCGTCTTGCCGTTTCCCTGATTTCCAAACACATTTTATTTTCCCCTAATTCTTGTTGAATAATGTCAACGTTGCTTGGGAAATAAGATGCCCCCTATTCGACATGTGCAACATGTGCATTTCCATGTGAATGTGGGAGGCTTCTTGATTCTGATACAAATACAGAGAACAACCTTGGAATTCATAGAAATATCGAAGATGACTTCGTGCTCCACAATCAGGTAAATTTGCAAGTGGCACACCAGGCCAGTGCCAATTGAAAGCTACTGTCCCGAATGAAAACAATACTGGCCCGGGTCAAGATCTAACTGGAAAGCGAATTACACATTCATAATTTAAATAGCAGGTGATAATATCTAATTTTGCAGGCTGAGCAAGTAACCTATGCAGGATTCATACAGACATTGGCAAGTCATACCCATACTTGCCTTTGCCTTGACTTGCCTTGATGTTCCAAGATAGCGTAGCAGTAGGACGTGTGTGTTTGTCTTTGCCTTATCCAGTGTTGTATCCCGTGTAAATAGCCGGTCTTTTTAATTTGTATCTCACTTTCTATCTACGAACTAAATATTGTGGTACGGTTCTGCTATTTTTATTCCTTATAACTGGAACTTCCATCAGGAGATAGCCAGCTAACTAGCTACCAGTCTTTGTTAGCCATGGCTAGCGGTTTTCACCTTTTTCTCAGTCACCAGCCAGCCTTAACTCGGACAACACCTGCCAGTCTGCACAGCGCGATATCAACCCAGAGCATATCGGACTGCTTCTCTTACCAAATCAATGGATTCCTGCCTCTGTCCCAAAGCAAGCACCTGCTAGCCTTAAGCTAGCCTCGAGCTAGGCCCATATACCAGCTAATTCTAGGGCTACAATACCTCCTTTGCCAATTGGCCTGGACCCTTTATTGTCGACATGGAGCCCCGCCGATCCATCACGACTGGACTGCCGACGTGATCTCAACAGGCTATTCTGTTACGATATCGCCGAAGAACCGGCCCGCTAGCTTTTCTGAACACTGTGTCCCCTGCTCACCTAGCGTAGTAGTGACGACCGAATGGCACCCTGGTTCGCCTATTTCTGCTCTTTTGACCCTACGATCACTCGGCTACACAGCTGATGCCCCCCGGACTGTTTCAATAACATGGTACCTCATTTTTGTTTACCCGTCTCCCCCAGCCTCGAACTCAGGTCCTATATGTACCTAACTGACCCCCTCTGCCCATTCATCACCATTTACCCGTTGTTGTTTTAGCTGTCCTCATCAACACCTGTGATTGCTTTATGCCTCTCTCTAATGTCAATATGCCTTGTCTACTGCTGTCCTGGCTGGTTCTTATTGTTTATTTCACTGTAGAACCCTCCGTCCCGCTCAAAATGCCTTAGATGGCTCTTTTGTCCCACCCTACACACGTGGTGGAGGCTTAACTGGTGCCTCCAGATACGGAACCTCTCTCATCGTCACTCAACGCTTAGGTTTACCTCCACTGTACTCACATCCTACCATACCATTGTCTGTACATAATGCCATGAATCTATTCTACCACACCCAGAAATCTACTCCTTTTATACTCTGTCCCCACTGCACTAGAAAACCAGTTCTTATAGCCTGTAGCCATACCCTTATCTTACTCCTCTGTTCCTTTGGTGATGTAGAGGTGCTATCATTTGTTGACTTCTGTAACCGTAAAAGCCTTGGCTTCATGCATGTTAACATCAGAAGCCTCCCCCCTAAGTTTGTTTTAGTCACCGCTTTAGCAGACTCAGCCAACCCTGATTTCCTAGCCGTCTCTGAATCTTGGCTTAGGAAGGCCACCAAAATTCTGAAATTTCCATCCCGACCTACAACATTTTCCGCCAAGATAGAACTGCCAAAGGGGGTGGAGTTGCAATCTACTGCAGAGAGTTCTGTCATGCTATCCAGGTCTGTGCCCCAACAGTTCGAGCTTCTTCTTTTAAAATCCATCTTTCCAGAAATAAGTCTCTCACTCTTGCCGCTTGTTATAAACCCCCTCAGCCCCCAGCTGTGCCCTGGACACAATATGTGAATTAATTTGACCCCTTTTATCGTCAGAGTTCGTTCTGTCAGGTGACCTATTCTGGGATATGCTTAACACCTCCACAGTCATACAATCTAAGCTAGATGCCCTCAATCTTAAACAAATTATCAGGGAACCTACCAGATACAACCCTTAATCTGTAAACACAGGCACCCTCATATATATCATCCTGACCAACCTGCTTTCTAAATACACCTCTGCTGTCTTCAACCAGGATCTCAGCGACCACTGCCTCAGTGACTGCGTCCATAATGGTTCCACGGTCAAACAACCACCCCTCATCACTGTCAAATGCTCCCTAAAACACTTCAGCGAGCAGGCCTTTCTAATCGACCTAGCCCGGGTAGGGGATGCCTGGTTGTTCTTTAAAAGTGCTTTTCTCACCATCTTCATTAAGCATGCCCCATTCAAAAAATGTAGAACTAAAAACAGATATAGCCCTTGGTTCACTCCGGACTTGACTGCCCTTGACCAGCGCAAAAACATCCTGTGGCATACTGCATTAGCATCGAATAGCCCCCGCGATGTGCAACTTTTCAGGGAAGTTATGAACCAATATACACAGGCAGTTAGGAAAGCAAAGGCTAGCTTTTCCAAACAGAAATTTGCATCCTGTCGCACAAACTCAAAAAAATTATTGGACACTGTAAAATCCATGGAGATTATTAAGAGCACCTCCTCCCAGCTGCCCACTGCACTGAGGCTAGGAAACACTGTCACCACCGATAAATCTATGGTAATCGAGAATTTCAACAAGCATTTTTCTACGGCTGGCCATGTTTTCCACCTGGCTACCCCTACCCCGGTTAACAGCTCTGCACCCCCCCACAGCAACTTGCCCAAGCCTCCCCCATTTCTTCTTCACCCAAATCCAGATAGCTGATGTTTTGAAAAATCTGCACAATCTGGACCCCTACAAATCAGCTGGGCTAGACAATCTTGACCCTCTCTTTCTAAAATAATCTGTCGCAATTGTTGCAACCCCTATTACTAGCCTGTTCAACCTCTCTTTCGTATTGTCTGAGATCCCTAAAGATCGGAAAGCTGCCGCGGTCATCCCCCTCTTGAAAGTGGGAGACATTCTGGACCTTTATCTATCCTACCCTGCCTTGCTAAAGTCAATTTCACTGTTTATCCCCAAAGCCAACTCCTCCTTTGGCCGCCTTTTTTTCCAGTTCTCTGCTGCCAATGACTGGAACAAATTGCAAAAATCACTGAAGCTGGAGTCTTATATTTCCCTCACTAACTTTAAGCATCAGCTGTCAGGGCAGCTTACCGATCATTGCAGCTGTACACAGCCCATGTAAATAGCCCACCCAACTACCTCATCCCCATATTTTTTCTTCTTCTTTGCACCCCAGTATCTTTACTTGCACATTCATCTTCTGCACATCTATCACTTCAGTGTTTAATTGCCAAATTGTAATGATTTCGCCACTATGGCCTATTTATTGCCTTAACTCCCTAATCTTACTACATTTGCACACACTGTATGTAGATATTTATTTTGTGTTATTGACTGTACGTTTGTTTATCCCATGTGTAACTCTGTGTTGTTTGTGTCGCACTGCTTTGCTTTATCTTGGCCAGCTCACAGTTGTAAATGAGAACTTGTTCTCAACTGGCCTACCTGGTTAAATAAAGGTGAAATGTAAAAAAACTAATACAATAATTTACTGGTAGATGTCCTTAATTTGGAACATCTTTCCTACTCTTACCGCTGTAGGTCTTCAGTAAACTGCTCCAAGCGACAATCAGCTATTTAGCTGCTCACTCTCTGCCGAAATATTATTTATAGGCTATACAGTTGAAGTCGGAAGTTTACATACACATAGGTTGGAGTCATTTAAACAAATTGTACAACTACTCCACAAATTTCTTGTTAACAAACTATAGTTTTGGCAAGTTGGTAAGGACATCTACTTTGTACGTGACACAAGTATTTTTTCCATTAATTTTTTATTTAACTTATAAGTCACTGTGTCACAATTCCAGTGGGTCAGAAGTTTACATACACTAAGTTGACTGTGCCTTTAAACAGCTTGGAAAGAATTCTAGTAAACAATGTAATGGCTTTAGAAGCTTCTGATAGGCTAAATGACATAATCTGAGTCAATTGGAGGTGTACTTGTGGATGT
The DNA here is from genome assembly GCF_021184085.1 of Oncorhynchus gorbuscha. Taxonomy (NCBI): domain Eukaryota; kingdom Metazoa; phylum Chordata; class Actinopteri; order Salmoniformes; family Salmonidae; genus Oncorhynchus; species Oncorhynchus gorbuscha. The sequence goes on along the minus strand of NC_060193.1, from coordinate 37,957,276 downwards.
ATTTCAAGGCCTACTTTCAAACTCAGTGCCTCCTTGCTTGACATCATGGGAAAATCAAAAGAAATCAGCCAAGACCTCAGAAAGAAAATTGTAGACCTCCACAAGTCTGGTCATCCTTGGGAGCAATTTCCGAACGCCTGAAGCTACCACGTTCATCTGTACAAACAATAGTACTCAAGTACAAACATCATGGGACCACGCAGCCATCATACTGCTCAGAAAGGAGCTGTGTTCTGTCTTCTAGAGATTAACATATTTTGGTGCGAAAAGTGCAAATCAATCCCAGAACAACAGCAAAAGACCCTGTGAAGATGCTGGATGAAACAGGTACAAAAGTATCTATATCCACAGTAAAACGAGTCCTATATCGACATAACCTGAAAGGCCGCTCAGCAAGAAAGAAGCCATTGCTCCAAAACCGCCATAAAAAAGCCAGACTATGGTTTGCAACTGCACATGGGGACACAGATCATACTTTTTGGAGAAATGTCCTCTGATCTGATAAACAAAAATAGAACTGTTGACCATCGTTATGTTTGGAGGAAAATGGGGGAGGCTTGCAAGCCGAAGAACTCCATCACAACCGTGAAGCACGGGGGTGGCAGCATCATGTTGTGGGGGTGCTTTGCTGCAGGAGGGACTGATCCACTTCACAAAATAGATGGCATTGTGAGTAAGAAATGTATGTGGATATATTGAAGCAACATCTCAAGACATCAGTCACTAAGTTAAAGCTTGGTTGCAAATGGGTCTTCCAAATGGACAATGCCCAAAGCATACTTCTAAAGTTGGGGCAAAATGCCTTAAGGACAACAGAGTCAAGGTATTGGAGTGGCCTTCACAAAGCCCTGACCTCAATCCCTTAGAAAATTTGTGGGCAGTTAAATGAAATAGCCTAGTGGGCCACTGACGAGGATGATTGCCTGGCCCAGAGGGATTCGAAAACCTCCCCAGGCCAGCGGGCAGCCATGTAAGTCAAGCCCTGCCACCATGTGCCAACTACAAAATAAAGGAAGAGCAAGGATTGCTTTGGTCAGTATATTTTTTTTTTAAGCAGAGATACATAATAGTGACTCCCCCTCACTACTCAGTGAAGCATATATCCTCAATTGTCAATGTTAATTTGTAACTTGTGGAGTCATTTTTCACAACTACAACAGTATCCTTAGTTGAATGGAAAATGCATGTGTTTTCAATCATACACCCTAATAATGTAAGTATGTCATGATGACTTTCAACAAGATAGGGAGAATATCCTTTCAATATGTGAATAGCCTTATTTTATAAGTGCTATCACCAGAGGGAATCAGACATAAAATGTCAAACAAAAGGTAAAGTTAAGATTTTAGAAAGTTAACAACGTAAGAAGACAATATCAAGGTTCAGTAAGTAGAGAAATACATTTTTTTCTAGTTTTTATTCCCTGCTGAAATAACAGGTGCAAATGGCACAGGTGCAAACACTTTGTGACAAAGCTTTTCTCTAACAGGCCCATCAAGAGGTATATTTTGTGCTGGGTGAACAAACACTTACTGATTTTCCCTAATTTTATAATTCATTACAATCCAGTCTAATATTTGATCCAATAGCATACTGTTATTACTTAGGTCTTTGTGAGATAAAATCACAACCTGGGAGTTTGAGTTAACAAAACCCATTTGTTCCCATAGGATTAGCATTTTCTTCTTACTGAATTTTACCATCCTCATCAGAAAAAACATGTCCAGGATGACCCAAAACAGACAAATACAAGTAAAAACACAAACAAAATGTCTGACTAAAATAAACTACATTTCAGAAGGGTGGCTGTTTGATCAGACACAGTTTCACACTGTCTTTGTCTCTCAGAGGCTTCTTTAATAACGTGGTTCACATGGAGACCCGCAAGATCTGATGCCAAACATGGATGTGGGGCCTCCACAGATAAGCGCAGAACTCTTGATATAAATAGTATGTTGCATTTTAATGTGATGGCCCTCCTGATGCGGAGGGTGTAATGACTGTGAAATGCATCTGAAAGCCAGGGCCATTTTGCCTTGCCGCTTGATATAACAGCTTAATGATACATCCTGACTCCCAGTCAACAAGCGCTGAAGGAGCGGGGTGGTCAGGCTACAGCTGCCGAGATCCTCCCTCCCTCAAACCACCCACCACCCACCCTCACGCCAACTAGCCCCAATGAGATCTCTTTATTGATAATGGCACACACTGCCATCTCCATCTTGCCATATCTATTTTCTCTCCCCCGTTATATCTCTCTGTCTCTCTTTCCCTCTCTATACTCCTTCCTATCTCTTGGGCCCAGTAATCTATATGGATTTCGCTTATCGGATAGGATTAAATGCATAGAAATAAAATGAATAAAAAGGGAGTCCCCATTCAAGTCAATGATTTGTTTGTCATTCCAAAGACTTGAGGGGATGGATTGGGGCTAAAGCCCTGCGTCAGACTAGCGTCCTGTCCAGGGGTTTCACTTGTACATCAACCTGCCTCACGCTAGAGAAACAGGCTCATGCCCCCATGGGCCGTTCTGGCTCGGACAAGGCTTACTTGCCAAGGCCTACTTACTTTACTTAATATGTGGACACTTTGGCAGAAATGCTGAAATATGTGACTTGTTTCAGGAAACTAGGCGTAAGTCGCGGGTCACTACTTCACAGGAGAGACATTTGAACGTCAACAATTGTTTTAATCAAAATTAGTTTTGGGGCCAAAATGCCTTCTGGAACATGTGAACTTTCATGTGCCTTAATAACAAAATTGTATGCCATCTGTAAATACAAATAAAATGGTTAAATTACAAGCCTAGGTTGGTTTAGCCACAGAAAAAGTGAGCAACCTTCCCACTAGCCATGATTGGCTGAGATAGATTGGCCTGAACATGCCGAGAGATGAGTTCGGATTGGTCTGCCAGATAGCATGCTTCTGGCTATTTGAGCTGGTCAGTATGTGTAGGTAATCTTGTCTAAAGCGTCTTTAAAAAATATATTTTGCGTAGTAGAACTGCATAAGTGATACTCTCTACTTTCTCGGGGAACAAGTATTGAAATCAGAGGAATTAGATGGAGATGGAGAAAACATCTGTCTAGCTAGTTACATTTTCAGATATTACACGTTTCTAATTTTGACAAAGTCATTTTAATTTCAAGTTCAATCAATCAATCAATCAAATTTTATTTATATAGCCCTTCGTACATCAGCTGATATCTCAAAGTGCTGTACAGAAACCCAGCCTAAAACCCCAAACAGCAAGCAATGCAGGTGTAGAAGCACGTTCACGTGTACTGTTAGTTAGCTAGCTAACGTTAGCTGGCTGTCTCGCTAGCTTACGTTATGTGTATAATCTTATTATTCTTATCTCAGAGCAATTTGCTTTGCTAATTATAGCCTAATGTTAGCTAGCGAACATGGAACCTGGTTGGTTAGCTACCTGCAGATTCATGCAGGGTAGTAACATCACAAGTTGGGATTATGGTTCATTGTTTACCGAGCTAGCTAGCTCCATGTCTTAACAAAAGACTCCACTATGCAAGTAACAATTTCAATAGAATGTTAATGATGTCACTGGGACAACTGTTGATAGATGTAGCTGGTAAATTTGCTCTGGTTATCTACTCCGATTTCAGGGCACTCTCATCTGAGTGTGCCAGAGGGCAGAATAACTGACACATTTGCGAATGCTCAACACCTGTTGAATATGGCCGGTGTCAGTAAACATTGGCAAAAAAACGTAAATTGTTGCCAGCAGCACAGTTTCAGTCACCAAAGCTCTGGATATTATCAAAACAGCCTACCCAGCTGTTCTCTCATTTGTGTCTGGAAGTAGCTAGCAAGCTAGCCAACATTAGCTCGGATCAACCCTTAAAGAGATGGTTGCAGCTAAAGCTTAAGAGGGTGTGAATGATGCTGAATGAGTGTAGACAAAGAAGAGCTCTCCAGTAGGTACCAAAATACTCAAAGGCTTTAACCTCTTGCTCCTACCTGACACGCAGGCGTCCCATCTAGACATCTGGAAATGCAAATGCGCTACACTAAATGCTAATAGTACTAGTTAAAACTCAAACGTTCATTAAAATACACATGCAGGGTATTGAATTAAAGCTACACTCGTTGTGAATCCAGGCAACAAGTCAGATTTTTAAAATGCTTTTCGGCGAAAGCATGAGAAGCTATTATCTGATAGCATGTAACACCCCAAAAGACCCGCAGGGGACGTAAACAAAATAATTAGCATAGTCGGCGCTACACAAACCGCACAAATAAAATATAAAACATTCATTACCTTTGACCATCTTCTTTGTTGGCACTCCTAGATGTCCCATAATCACTATTGGGTCTTTTTTCCGATTAAATCGGTCCATATATAGCCTAGATATCGATCTATGAAGACTGTGTGATAAACGGAAAAAAATAGCATCTTATAACGTAACGTCATTTTTTTAAATTAAAAAAGTTGATGATAAACTTTCACAAAACACTTCGAAATACTTTTGTAATGCAACTTTAGGTATTAGTAAATGTTAATAAGCGATCAAATTGATCACGAGGCGATGTGTATTCTATAGGGGTACGTCTGGAAATAATGTCCGGGTAAATCTCAAAATATCCGGTCCGAGACCTGAAGAAATGGGCTGTCTCTTCTTCGTTTGACCAAGAAACAAAGCCTAGGCAAATGACAAGACTGTTGACATCGTGTGGAAGCTGTAGGAATTGCAATCTCGGCTCCAGTTAATTTGCTTTCCCATAGACAATACATGCAAGTGGCGCATTGATATATTTTCCAATTTTCAGTGATCAGATTTCCTGCGCTTTTCGATGAAATGCACGTTCTGTTATAGTCACAGCCGTGATTTAACCAGTTTTATAAACGGCTGAGTGTTTTCTATCCACACGTACTAATCATATGCATATACTATATTCCTGGCATGAGCAGCAGGGCGCTGAAATGTTGCGCGATTTTTAACAGAATGTTCGAAAAAGTAGGGGGTAGGAGTAACAGGTTAATCCAATGTAAAAAACACAATTGAAAATATTTCTACATAAAACCAAATCAAGGCGGTCGGTCACATATTGCAGTGTATACACCTTTGTTAATCTCTTGGAAAGGAATAGTTCAAATGCCAAATTGCCATGAATACGCTATCAGTGATCCCTCTTTAATCTGGGGAACATTGTTTCTTTTGATTAGAAGAACTGATGCCTTTTTAAAGTATTTTTAAAGACCAGTGCCTAGGATGTAGCAACAGCACTCGACTACTCTCAGACACACTTTTAAGATAAATGTAGGGGAACTTTCAAAATCTTCTCAAGACTTTGGAAGTTCTTTGCCTGTTATCATCAGAAACCCCAAGGATTTGCATTCCACTCTAATTAACACATTTGAACATCCAAATCTTACTTCCTTATACTGTGTCCGAACCCTTGAATTAAGAATTAGACAACTAGAGACGTGTAGCAAAACTGTCAAAAGAAATTAAAGCATTTCATTTGAATATTGTGTCTATTCTGAGAAGACTTTCTTCTTGTTTTCTTGTCTTCGCAAAAGCGTACAGTTTCAAGCCTTTCATGTTGTCAGCTTTGACAAATACGGACCAATCTTAGACTTGATGACATAATGGTTCACAATCATTTGTCTGATTAACTTATCTGTCAAGAGGTTTATGTTCCATCAAGTAGTTTCATTTTACTCATCACAATCAATACAGTCCATGATAGAAAAGGCCAACAACCACATCAAGCTTATATGGGTGGATGAGACTTCACACCACCTGGAGCAACTGACCATAATCAATACACTGTACTATAAAACAGTGGCACACCTTTCAGAAGGAACCAAAGGTCATTCATTGTCTATCGCAAAATACCTTATTTTAATAACTGTGTGTCATATTGAGACCAAGGGCTCTATTTTAACAAAGCTATCGTAATGTTAAATCTAAGTGCAGGTGGTAGCGCTATAGGTTCAGGGGTGTGTCAGAACGTACTCGCTGGCCAATCAAGCTCCATGGCGAAATATTTGGTTGCTTCAAGTTGTGTATTTATTTTATGTATTGCCTTGGAAACAACTGCAATTCCAGTGTTAGTCTGCGATACTTTGTTAAATGGATTACAACAACAAAATAACAAAATGTAGATCTATCTTTGATGAATATGTTAATTGTAGACCTATCTTTGCTCAGCAAGAACTTTGTGTCAGAGGAAACACCATACACCTGGTGACTGTGTCAGTGTGCATGCGCCTAGCCCGCCACAGGAGTCCCTACTGCGCGTTAGGACAATGACATATTGAGATATTGAGTGGGCTGAAAATGCCGAGAGATGAGTTCGGATTGGTCTGCCAGATAGCATGCTTCTGGCTATTTGAGCTGGTCAGTATGTGTAGGTAATCCTGTCTAAAGCATCTTTAAAAAATATATTTTGCGTAGTAGAACTGCATAAGTGTTGCTCTCTACTTTCTCGGGGAACAAGTTTTGAAATCAGAGGAATTAGAGGAATTTGATGGAGATGGAGAAAACATCTGTCTAGCTAGCTACATTTTGAGATATTACACGTTTCTAATTTTGACAGTCATTTTCATTTCAAGTTCAAGTGTACTGTTAGTTAGCCATACTTTGTTAAATGGATTACAGCAACAAAATAACAAAATGTGGATCTATCTTTGATAAATATGTTCAATGTAGACCTACCTTTGCTCAGCAAGCACTTTGTGTCAGAAGAAACACCATACACCTGGTGACTGTGTCAATTAACTTTCACCGGAATCGGCCCGAGCCCCAAGTGATACATTTGGGCCAAAAAATAACAATAACAATACTAAATAACAAGAGTTGATCATAAAAAACTAGCACAATCTTCACAATCTTCCACCGCTAATGCTCCAAATTCCCTAAAGGGTACCAGGCCTTCAAGCCTGAGCCTCCTTTGCAACATATTCCACGTCTTTGGAGCATAAAAACTAAAAGCCTCTCTCCCTAAATCAGAAGCCACCCTTGGAATACCTCCAGCACTATCCAATCTTGTGCTTTTGTACTGTATTTTATTGTTTTGACCGTGTGTGTTTTCATCTATCAGTCACTCTTGGATCTTAAATTAATAGTTAATGCAAACAAAACAAAATACATGCTATTTTCCAGTGACCTTGAAATTACTAGCCTGTTTTTAAATATATGTACAAGACCAGTCAAAAGTTTGGACACACCAACTCCAATTCCAGGGATTTTCTTTATTTGGACTATTTTCTACATTGTAGAATAATAGTGAAGACGTCAAAACTATGAAATAACACATATGGAATCATGTAGTAACCCAAAAATATATTTTAGATTTTAGATTCCTCAAAGTAGCCTCTCTTTGACTTGATGAAAGCTTTGCACACTTTGGCATTCTCTCAACAAGCTTCACGCGGAATGCCTTTCCAACAGTCTTGAAGGAGTTCCCACATATGCTGAGCACTTGTTGGTTGCTTTTCCTTCACTCTTTGGTCCAACTCATCATCAACCATCTCAATTGGATTGAGGTCAGGTGATTGTGGAGGCCAGGTCATCTGATGCAGCACTCCATCACTCTCCTTGGTCAAATAGCCCTTACATAGCCTGGAGGTGTGTTTTGGGACATTGTCCTGTTGAAAAACAAATGATAGTCCCACTAAGTGCAAAACAGATGGGATGGTGTATCGCTGCAAAATGCTGTCGTAGCCATGCTGGTTAAGTGTGCCTTGAATTCTAAGTAAATCACGACACTGTCACCGTCAACATTTTTCAGAATGACACAAATATTAACTTTCACAAAGTCTGCTGCCTCAATTTGTATGATGGCAATTTGCATATACTCCAGAATGTTATGAAGAGTGATCAGATGAATTGCAATTAATTGCAAAGTCCCTCTTTGCCATGCAAATGAACTGAATCCCCCAAAAACATTTCCACTGTATTTCAGCCCTGCCACAAAAGGACCAGCTGACATCATGTCAGTGATTCTCTCGTTAACACAGGTGTGTGTTGATGAGGAGAAGGCTGGAGATCACTCTGTCATGCTGATTGAGTTCGAATAACAGACTGGAAGCTTCAAAAGGAGGGTGGTGCTTGGAATCATTGTTATTCCTCTGTCAGCCATGGTTACCTGCAAGGAAACACGTGCCCTCATCATTGCTTTGCACAAAAAGGGCTTCACAGGCAAGAATATTGCTGCCATTAAGATTGCACTTAAATCAACCATTTCTCTGATCATCAAGAACTTCAAAGAGAGTGGTTCAATTGTTGTGAAGAAGGCTTTGGGGTGCCCAAGAAAGTCCAGCAAGCGCCAGGACCATCTCCTAAAGTTGATTGAGCTGTGGGATCGGGATACCACCAGTACAGAGCTTGCTCAGGAATGGCAGCAGGCAGGTGTGAGTGCATCTGCACACACAGTGATGCAAAGACTTTTGGAGGATGGCCTGGTATCAATAAGGGCAGCAAAGAAGCCACTTCCCTCCAGGAAACATCAGAGACAGACTGATATTCTGCAAAAGGTACAGGGATTGGACTGCTGAGGACTGGGGTAGAGTCATTTTCTCTGATGAATCCGCTTTCCGATTGTTTGGGGCATCCGGAAAAAAGCTTGTCCGGAGAAGACAAGGTGAGCGCTACCATCAGTCCTGTGTCATGCCAACAGTAAAGCATACTGAGACCATTCATGTGTGGGGATGCTTCTCAGCCAAGGGAGTGAGCTCACTCACAATTTTGCCTAAGAACACAGCCATGAATAAAGAATGGTACCAACACATCCTCCAAGAGCAACTTCTCCCAACCATCCAGGAACAGTTTGGTGACAAACAAATGCCTTTTCCAGCATGATGGAGCACCTTGCCATGAACAAAACCTCAATATTTTGGGACCATGGCCAGGAAACTCCACAGACCTTAATCCTATTGAGAACTTGTGGTCAATCTTCAAGAGGTGGGTGGACAAACAAAACCCCACAAATTCGGACAAACTCCAAGCATTGATTATGCAAGAATGTGCTGCAATCAGTCAGGATGTGGTCCAGCAGTTAATTGACAGCATGCCAGAGAGGATAGTAGAGGTCTTGAAAAAGAGGGGTCAACACTGCAAATATGGACTCTTTTCATCAACTTCATGTAATTGTCAATAAAAGCCTTTGACACTTATGAAATGCTTGTAATTATACTTCAGTATTGCATAGTAACACCTGACAAAAATATCTAAAGACACTGAAGCAGCAAACTTCGTGAAAATTAATATTTGTGTCATTCTCAAACCTTTTGGCCACGACTGTACTCGTCTGTGAATTCTTACAATTCACCCCACCACGCTCCTTCATTTTCTCTTACTTTTCTTCATGCGGATGACGGGGATTTGGGCCTTGTCTCGACAAAGCAGTATGTCCTTCCTGTCAGACTCATTAAAGAAAAAATCTTTGTTTAGTTTGTGAGTAATTGCTGTTCTGATTTCCAGAAGCTATTTTCGGTCAAATTAGTTACTAATGATACAAAAACAAAATAGCAGTTGGTTAGGAGCCCGTAAAACGCTAGCCATCACCTCGGGCGACATTATATGCCATTATAGTATTGTATAGCTTTGGAATCGTGAAATTACGTACTTTTGAGGAAAATAGGCACGTTTCTCGACATAAACACTGACTTTGAGAAGGGATTGCGTGACAATTATCTTAGCAATCGCGTGACGCGACATGACAACATGAACGCTCCCTTGGTCAACAGTCTGCTGGGTGGGGTGTTTAGATGTTACTTCATAAATTGGATTCCTATCTCGTTTCTATAATGTTTCTGGCAACGGCAGAAATGCAATGCACCCTGGACTAAAGAGGCAGACAAATAGGAAAAATGAGCTGGACTCTAAATTACACATTTCTCAAGGTAGAAATATTGCAAAAATATGATCAATAGCTCATTCGCGAGAAGACATTCTCCTGAGTTATGACATTGGCCAGTAATGAAATCCAATGGTGGAAAAACCACTCAGTTGTCATACTTGAGTAAAAGTAAAGATAACATAATAGAAAATGACTCAAGTGACTCCTTAAGTAGTACTTTTTACTTAGGTACTTTACACCACTGTTGAAATCGTACATGTATGATAGATGTTTTTGCGATCTAAAAGTTGTGTTAACTAACCTCCAGACGAGCTTCAATGCCATACAACTCTCCTTCCGTGGCCTCCAACTGCTCTTAAATGCAAGTAAAACTAAATGCATGCTCTTCAACCGATTGCTGCCCGCACCTGCCCGCCCGTCCAGCATCATTACTCTGGACGGTTCTGAATTAGAATACGTGGAAAACTACAAATACCTAGGTGTCTGGCAAGACTGTAAACTCTCATCCAAACTCACATTAAGCATCTCCAATCCAAAATAAAATCTTGAATCAGCTTCCTATGTCGCAAAAAAAGCATTTAGGTGGCGCTACAAAGTATTAACTTAAGGGGGCTGAATAATTTTGCACGCCCAATTTTTCAGTTTTTGATTTGTTAAAAAAGTTTGAAATATCCAATAAATGTCGTTCCACTTCATGATTGTGTCCCACTTGTTGTTGGTTCTTCACAAAAAAATACAGTTTTATATCTTTATGTTTGAAGCCTGAAATGTGGCAAAAGGTCGCAAAGTTCAAGGGGGCCGAATACTTTCGCAAGGCACTGTATCTGGCAAGGCAAGATTCTGTATTTTCACATAATATTGATGTTTATAGATTGCAAACAAGTTTTTTTATCAAGGAACATGAAAGTTCAAGAAGGCATTTCAGAAAAAAAAGACATTTAGCCTCTCCTGTGAAATAGTGACAGTCCATCACAGCTTTCTGTAACGGGTCACATTTGTTGGGGAGGAGAAAGGAAAGTGCCACCTTTCAGAGATTTGACCATTTTCCAGAACTTAGCTGACAGTCAGGGTGTTTACATAGTAATCAGATTTGGCCTTTTTGGCCACTGTTACTCATAGTAATAGTGATTACTATGAGTTGCCTAAAAGACTACCAAGGCCTAAGCAGCAGCTCTCTTGTGTATAACTTCAGATAAATCAGAAGTGAACGAAGCATAGAGCCCCACGTTGGAGGTGTCATAATACCCATGAAACATTTTTTGTATTTCTTTTTGATGTATTATTAAAAACAAACTGGGTTTCTGGTGGCACAGCTAGCGCTGCGATGCAGTGCATTTTGACACAATGCCCACTTAACACGGAAGCACCAATGCGTCAGAGGAAACAGCGTACACCTGGCAACTATGTCAGTGTGCACTGCATTTACATTTACATTTACATTTAAGTCATTTAGCAGACGCTCTTATCCAGAGCGACTTACAAATTGGTGCATTCACCTTATGACATCCAGTGGAACAGTTACTTTACAATAGTGCATCTAAATCTTAAAGGGGGGGGGGTGAGAAGGATTACTTATCCTATCCTAGGTATTCCTTATTAAAGAGGTGGGGTTTCAGGTGTCTCCGGAAGGTGGTGATTGACTCTGCTGTCCTGGCGTCGTGAGGGAGTTTGTTCCACCATTGGGGGGCCAGAGCAGCGAACAGTTTTGACTGGGCTGAGTGGGAACTGTACTTCCTCAGTGGTAGGGAGGCGAGCAGGCCAGAGGTGGATGAACGCAGTGCCCTTGTTTGGGTGTAGGGCCTGATCAGAGCCTGGAGGTACTGAGGTGCCGTTCCCCTCACAGCTCCGTAGGCAAGCACCATGGTCTTGTAGCGGATGCGAGCTTCAACTGGAAGCCAGTGGAGAGAGCGGAGGAGCGGGGTGACGTGAGAGAACTTGGGAAGGTTGAACACCAGACGGGCTGCGGCATTCTGGATGAGTTGTAGGGGTTTAATGGCACAGGCAGGGAGCCCAGCCAACAGCGAGTTGCAGTAATCCAGACGGGAGATGACAAGTGCCTGGATTAGGACCTGCGCCGCTTCCTGTGTGAGGCAGGGTCGTACTCTGCGGATGTTGTAGAGCATGAACCTACTGGAATGGGCCACCGCCTTGATGTTAGTTGAGAACGACAGGGTGTTGTCCAGGATCACGCCAAGGTTCTTAGCGCTCTGGGAGGAGGACACAATGGAGTTGTCAACCGTGATGGCGAGATCATGGAACGGGCAGTCCTTCCCCGGGAGGAAGAGCAGCTCCGTCTTGCCGAGGTTCAGCTTGAGGTGGTGATCCGTCATCCACACTGATATGTCTGCACCCTGCACGTCACAGGAGTGTGCGATGGGACAAGGAAATCCCTGCCGGCCAAACCCTCCACCAACGCTGGGCCAGGTGTGACAGAGCCTGGACTCGAACCCAGAATCTCTAGTGACCACAGTGCCTTAGACCACTGCGCCACCCGGGAGGCCACCCATAAAACATAGCGGACAAACAGGGAAATGGTTCCAATTATTTTTCTAATTTTAGAAACACTTAAAATAAGGGCTGTATTTCATGTAGGTTTACCCTGGCATTATGAGTTGGGATTATGGTTAATTGTTTAGCTAGCTAGCTACATGTCTAAAGATAAGACTCCACTATGCAAGTAACTATTTCAATGGAATGTTTATGATGTCACTGTGCTCTGGCTATCTACTCCGATTTCAGAGCACTCTCGTCTGAGTGTGCCAGAGCGCAGAATAACTGACGAATATAAAAACGCTCAACACCCATTGAATATGGCCAGTGTCAGTAAACGTTAGCAAAAAAAACGTAATTAAATTGTCGACAGCAGCACAGTTGCAGTAACCAACACTCTGGATAAAATAAAAACAGCCTAACCAGCACTGCTAGTGTGTGTAATATAGTCAGTGAGCTGTTCTGTCATTTGTGTCTGGAAATAGCTAGAATGCTAGCCAACATTAACCAGTTAACTTGGGTGCTTAACTGCTGTTGTTAGGCCAGAATGCTCCGATGAACCCTATTCCTCGGCCAGAGTGTCAGTTTGCGCTCCGAGTGCAAAACGCTCTGAATTTACTAACGTAACAGCCAATCTGACAACACTGTAAATTTACGAACGCCCAGAGCACACTCTGGCACTCTAGACTCAATTAATGAACAAACCCATAGTATCAACCAGCCTTTAGTCTTGACATTTTTAGCTGTTTAGTACATGGCCTCACTTGTGAATCCTTAAAGAGATGGGCGGGGCTAAATCTTAAAAGGGTGTGAACAATGCTGAATGGGTGTAGACAAAGAAGAGCTCACCAGTAGGTACCAAAACAATCAAGGGCCATTTTCTCAAAAGTGAGGTTACAAGTTTATCAACTTTTAAAGCAGAATTACTTTCCCCTTGTTCTTCAACTGTAGTGTATAATATACCATTTTCTAGCTCTGACTCTCTACTTTTATCCAATGTAAAAAACACTATTAGTAGTTTTGCTACATAATACCGAATCAAGCTGGTCGGTCACAAATACATCTCCTGCAGCGCATGAAATGCTCTACTTTTCCTCTGAACAGGGAAGCCTCCACGAGAAGAGACATAGTTTATCGTTAGCAGCAGTGGAATTGTGGTATGTAGCGTGTGATGGATATTCACAGTGTGCTTGTCCTCTCCACTCTACAAGCTAAGGTGGACGTGGGCATGCTAAGTTCAGGCCCATGTCAGGCCAACATGCCAGTGATGGCTGTCATAGGGATACGGGCCGTGGGCAGCCAGCTGAACCGGAGGCCTCTGCTCCGTTCCACTAGAGTGCATGAGTCTGCAGCCCCGGCCGACCCAGCCATCAATCACTCCCATCCCATCCCGACCCACCACACACCACTGAGGCCCTGCTCTTCTGGGTGGGGGGGCATCCTCTCCCAAACAACCTCCCCCAAACAATTACAGGACTATTTTTCATTTAGTACGACTGCTGCTCCTATCAGAACCTTTTGTGGGTTCAAAGTAAATTAGACTGTTTCTCTCTCTCTCCCTGACTCTTTGTCCTCTGCCTTTGAACAGTTCCAACCCTGAGTGCGAAGAGGAGAATTCGAAGACAAGTAGCCTGATTTCTTCCCCATTTTTTTCCCTTCCCATGTCCAATTTAAAAACATTTCCTGCAATGCTCATCTCTTACACCCCACATAACCTCCTGATCAGTCTGGAAGAGCACACCGATTTTCTGGTGTGGAGTGATTACCGCTGCAAATTCTGCCAGATAATAGGAAGAGATTAGAGATCATTAAACAGAGATAACAGTGGAGGTAATTCATATTGCCCTCGTGCCCAGTGACAAGAGAGAGGCATCTTCCCAGGTATTCTCTCGTCTCTCAATCAAGACAGATATCTACCTGCCTAAGGAGAAAATTACACATTCTTTCTTTCCCTTTTTGTCCCCCGTGGTGCAACTTCATCTCCATTGTCTGTTTTTCATAGTTTTTCAGCTGAACGTGATAGACTCAGGAGTCGGATATTGATTATATGCAGGCTTCGGCTGGAGAAGTACAACAATTATCATCTTGAGGTAGATTCAACTAGGTAAGTTCAACTAAAAGAGAAGGACACCATTTTTGCCATTATCTATATAACGGGTAATCAACAATATTTTGTCGGAATGGATGGTCGGAGGGCTGGAACATAATTAAAATAATTTGTAAACTGCAAATTGACCACAACTAAGACCCGAAATAAAATGTAGTTGAAAATAACCATAATTTCATACCTTGATTGCATTGAGACTAGATGTGGGAATACTTGGGAACAAGATTTCCTAAATTAAACACATGTTTTGTTTCGTCTTTTTTTTTTAACCCAAAACTAAAATCCCCCAAAATCTTGCCCTGTTGCAGACCACTGATCTATATCATTCATTCTATTAAAACTCAAACTGAGAAAGATTAGGTATCAAGTGCTAGTCTCTCAAAAAGTAAAATTACTTTCATTACGTTCTCTCATAGACAAAACAACAAAGCACCTTGAGAGGTCTGTACATGCAGCCATACAAACGTTTGCATGCACACACACTCTGCCGAGACCCAGGGGAGGTATACTAGCCTGCATCCTAATCCGTAGAGCTGGCCCCCTGTTGAGTCCCTCTCTGTCTTTGATATATCTGGGTATCTTAACTACCGTCCGTCTACTGGCCCTTGTGACAGCCGCATAATATAAATATCCAGCCGTCTGACTTGAGTAATGAGGCATAATAAATACTTCAGGATCTGGATACAGATGAAAAACAAGAGCAAGCCAAGTGATAGAGAGTTAAACAATAACACAGTAAAAGTCTACCTGTGAGGAAATAGCGGTTTTAATTTGTTCATTTTAAATGCACTTGAATCAGTCCCCGCGAAGCACATTGATTTGAGGGGAAGGCTGCCACTGTGTTGCGGTCCCAGGGAGACAGGAGATGCACTTCTTCCCCGGCTCCGTTTGGGAGTTGGGATGGACCGCTAATCTCTTACCCACCGTGCGGCTCCTTAGGTGTAGCAGTTAAACGGTTGAAGGAGGCTGACATGCTCTCCAGATATCAGCTACGACACAGAAATATCCAGCCCATTTAAGGCTTGGCTTGTTGTGCGTGAAGAATATGTTTCCTGACTCTTCCTAGTGCTCTTCCTCCATTCCGAGATGTCACGCTGACATCCCCAAAGTGGAATTGGAAATGTAGGTGTTAAGGAGAAATGTGAGAAAAATGGGCAAATCCAATAAGTGAATAAAGCACTCACAACATGCACACACATACACACACACACACAAGGAATATCATGCTCCTAAATACAAACACACAAAGTTCTGGAGGTGAATATTGCTTGAATACTCCGGGATGCATTCAGAGACTTCAAAGGTGAATGTACTGTAATAGATCACTTTTTAAAGTGTAAAATTGTTAGATATTGACGTGGCATCAACAACAGATGTGCCAAACCTTTGCGATGTCTACTACAGAACCTACCTTTCATACAGAGAAACACAAACGCAAAATGTTCTGGAGGCAATATTGTTTGAAAACCTTTAGATGCATTTAGAGACTACACTTATATGTCTATCTTTAGCTAACTTCATCATCAGCAACAACAACAGATGTGTCAGAACTTTGCAATAGATAGTGCCGAAATGGCCTTTCATACATAAGTTCTGTGAGAACTTCCTATTGCAACAACTTTGTGGAACGTTAGCTCTCTAGATAGCATTGACAACATTAAGTAACTTTCCAGAGGGTTGTTGATTCAAATTGTCATGAATGTATGCTATTCTGCTATTTGCAAATAACTTTAACTGATGTCCATCTAGCTTTCTATTAGAGGAAGCTAGCTAGCTGTATTTACTGTGTAATAGCATGACTTAGTATAAGTGAGAGGAGAGCGATAGAGAGAAAGGGGGAAGAGAGAGAGAGAGGGGAGGTATAGAGAGACAGAGAGAAAGGAAGTGGTCTGTGGAACAGAAAAGCAAGCGAGAGAGACTGAGACACAGATACAATGAGAGATAGAAAGAGAGAGACTGGAGTCTGTGAGTGAAGGCTGGCCTCTGATCATAGCTGTCTGCCCTTGCTATTCCTGATATATTCCTGAATATTCCATTTATTACCCGCCTTCAAGCCCCCACTAAAGCCTGCATTATGGATGACCATGGAACTGAGACTTGGTCATTCTCGAAGAGCCAGCCTTCGAGCACACCAAACCCCCTCGTTGATATTGTAGTGTCTCCCCCCTCTGTCTTGAGTTCTTTTTCAAGCCATGCGTGTACACAAATGTTGCTCTGTCGGAAGTGTTACCTACAGCTGCTGCTTTGGCAGACCTGAAATGAGGCTTAAGCTCGTGTATGAGATTAGGCTATTGATTTGTGTAACCTCAAACATAAAAGCTCTCCTTTTCAACAACTCCACATTGTGTTGTGCATAGGCCCTTAGCAGTGGTATATTGGCCATATTGTTTATTTATTTAACTAGTCAGTTAAGAACTTATTCTTATTTACAATGATGGCCTACCACGGACAAACCCGGATGACACTGGGCCAATTGTGCACCACCCTATGGGACTCCCAATCACAGCTGGTTGTGAAACAGCCTGTAGTCGAACCAGGGTCTGTAGTGATGCCTCTAGCACTGAAATGCAGTGCCTTAGACTGCTGTGCCACTCGAGAGCCCATATACCACACCACCTCAGGCCTTATTGCTTAAATATACACTGAGTGTTGAAAACATTAAGAACACCTACTCTTTCCATGGCATAGACCAGGCCTTGGTAAAGTCCGGACTGGCGGCCCCGACCTGATTCAGTACAGTCCGTGGAATCATGCTCAGATCACATAAAGAACTTGCGATGGTAAAGTTTAGAAAAACATATTTGTTATTCAAATTAAAAGCTCAATGAATGCTCGTCATTGTGGAATGATTTAACTCCCACTGTGTCACGGAGCTAGGAGTGATGGAGCTACCTTCGGTGGAAGTCATGACAGTAACCCCCCCCCCTGACAATAAAGACAGCAGAAAAGGAAAAGGGAATCGGTGGCAGCTAGTAGACCGGTGATGACGACCGCCGAGCGCCGCCCGAACAGGAAGAGGATCCAACTTCGGTGGAAGTCGTGACAGTAAACCCCCCCTGACGCTCGGCTCCTGCAGCGCGCCGACACAAGCCTCGAGGGCGATCCGGAGGACGAGGCACAGGGCGATCCGGATGGAGGCAGTGGAAATCCCTCAGCAGTGATGGATCCAATATGTCCTCCACCGGTACCCAGCACCCCTCCTCCGGACCGAACCCCTCCCTATCCACGAGGTACTGTAGGCCCCTCGTGGACAGGGAGGCCTCGCGTCTAGAGTCCAGAATGGAACGTACCGTGTATGCCGGGGGCCCCTCGATGTCCAGAGGGGGGCGGAGGGACCTCCGGCACCTCACCTTCCTGCAGGGGACCAGCTACCACCACCCTGAGGAGAGACACATGAAACAAGGGGTTAATACGGTAGTAAGAAGGGAGCTGTAACCTATAGCACACCTCGTTTATCCTCCTCAGGACTTTAAATGGCCCCACACACTGTGGCCCCAGCTTCCGGCAGGGCAGGCGGAGGGGCAGGTTTCGGGTTGAGAGCCAGACCCGATCCCCCGGTGTGAACACGGGGGCCTCACTGCGGTGGCGGTCAGAGCTCCTCTTCTGCCGCCCACCAGCTTGTTTGAGAGATTCCTGGACGACTCTCCAGGTCTCCTTTGTGCGCTGCACCCACTCCTCCACAGCAGGAGCTTCAGTCTGGCTCTGATGCCACGGTGCCAGGACCAGCTGGTAGCCCAACACGCACTGGAAAGGTGACATGTTCGTGGCGGAGTGAGTTCTGAGCCATCACCGCCCATGGGACATACCTCGCCTATTACCTGGCCGGTCCTGGCAATACGACCGCAGAAACCTACCCACATCCTGGTTCACTCTCTCCACCTGCCCTTTACTCACGGGGTGGAAACCTGAGGTCAGGCTGACAAGAGACCCCCAGACACTCCATAAACGCCCTCCAAACTCAGGATGTGAACTGGGGACCCAGATCAGAAACGATGTCTTCAGGCACCCAGGAGTGCCGGAAGACGTGGGTAAACGGGGCCTCCGCAGTCTGTAGAGCCGTAGGGAGACCGGGCAACGGGAGGAGACGGCAGGAAAAGCCGATCCACAACGACCAGGATCGTAGTGTTGCCCTGAGACTGAGGTAGGTCGGTGAGAAAATCAACCGACAGATGAGACCACGGCCGTTGTGGAAAGGGGACAGGCTGTATCCCTCTAGGCAGGTGTCTAGGAGCCTTACTCTGAGCGCACACCAAACAGGAGGAAACATAAAACCTCACTTTCTTAGCTAAGGTGGGCCACCAGTACTTCCCCCAAAGCCCCCGCACTGTCCTCTTAATACCCGAAGATTGTAGCGTACGGGCCCACCGAATCAATTGGTCACGAACACCAAGCGGCACGTACTGAAGACCCGCTGGACAATGTGGGGGCGCAGGTTCCGACCGTAATGCCCGCCCGATGTCCGCGTCCACCTCCCATACCACCTGTGCCACCAGACACGAAGCTGGAAGGATGGGAGTAGGGTCGATGGACTGCTCCTCGGTGTCATAGAGATGGGACAGTGCGTCGGCCTTAGTGTTAAGGGAACCTGGTCTATAGGAGATAGTGAACCTAAATCTGGTTTAAAAAAAACAAGGCCCACCTTGCCTGACGAGGATTCAGTCTCCTCGCTGCCCGGATATACTCCAGATTACGGTGGTCAGTCCAGATGAGGAAAGGGTGCTTGGCCCCCTCAAGCCAGTGTCTCCACACCTTCAGATCCTTGACCACAGCTAACAAGTCCCGGTCCCCCGCGTCATAGTTTCGCTGTGCCGGACCGAGCTTCCTCGAAAAGAAAGCGCAGGGGCGGAGCTTCGGTGGCGTGCCAGAGCGCTGTGATAGCACGGCTCCAACCCCAGCCTCGGACGTGTCCACCTCTACTATGAATGCCAAAGAGGGGACCGGAAGAGCCACCACGGGACCGTCGGTAAATGGCGCCTTCAGACAACAAAAGGCTCTGTTCGCCTTCGCGAACTACCTTAACCGCACCGGCCCCCCCTTCAGCAGTGAGGTAATGGAAGCCGCCACCTGGCCAAAATCCCGGATAAACCTCCGGTAGTAATTGGAAAACCCTAAAAACCACTGCACCTCCTTTACCGTAGTCGTAGTCGAAAAATTACGCACGGCTGTAACGCGGTCGCACTCCATCACCACCCTAGAGAAACCAATAAAGACATAGTCAGCAGAAAAGGAAAAGGGAATAGGCGGCAGCTAGTAGACCGGTGACGACCACCGCCAAACGCCGGCTGAACAGGAAGAGGAGCCACCTTTGGTGGAAGTCGTGACAATAAGTAATGAACGAGGACAGACAATGACTGACAGGCTGACACACGTCACAGCTACAAATAGTAGCTAGCTAGGGGGAAAACAATTTTTTCAAAGATTTCAAAGAAAAGTAAAGTAGACAATGAATGTAGGGTGTTGATGTATCAGGGAAAGCTGTGTGCAAAGAGAGCTTCGCTGTCTTGAAAGACTACAACTAGTCCCAACACTTCCAGACGAAGCATAAAGAGAGATATAGGAATATGTCTTCTGGGCAGAGGGCCAGTGCATCAAAAGAGTTGTTTTCTCAGTTGCAAAAGCAGCAAGGACTTTTCACAAAACTGCATTCAGCAAACGACGGAATTGTGAGAGCTAGCTCGTATGTACTGTCCCACCAAATTGCTAAACATAGCAAGCCATTCGCTGAGGGCGAATTCATTAAAGGATGTTTAATTGACTCCGCAGCAATACTTTTCACCGACAAGAAATAGCTGTTTGAAAATGTTTCCCTGTCAAGACGAACTGTGACACTGCATGTTGAGGACATCGCAGAGAAAATGGAATAACAGTTGAAAAACAAGGTAAAGGAGTTAATCTATTTCTTGCCCCTGGATGAGAGCAGTGATGCACGTAACATGGCACAGTTTTGATATTCTTACGAGGCGTAACCCCAGACTTTGAAATTACAGAGGAGCTTGCTTCAGTGTAGTCAATGAAGAGCACAACCACAGGGAAATATTTATTGGAGGAGGTTAATAAGTGTGTGGCAAAGCTGGGACAGAGTTTTGAAAAGTTATCCAGTATGACCACTGATGGGTGCCCAAATTTGGAAAAAGCATTGGCTTTTTGAAAAGGATACATGATCAAGTAGCTGAGCTGAACCCAGATCAGATTTTTTTCCCTGCGTTGCATTATTCATCAGAAGGTGCTCTGTAAATGGACCTGAAATCGAAGTTTGTTGAGTTTTTGCAAATTAAAGGAAAATTATGTGGATTTCCCTCAACTACAAGATAAAGAATGGTTGGCTGATTTGGCCTTCACAGTGGACATCATGGCCCTCATGAATGAACTGAATTTCAAACTACAAGAGAAGGGCCTTTTTGCTAATCAGATGTACAGCCTTGTCAAAGCCTTCAAGGAAAAATTACTCCTCCTGACCCTCCAAGTAGAAACCAACAGTCTCATCCACCTTCCGACACTACTAGTCAAAAGGAGAACATGGATGTGGTTTATTTCTGTGCATGTTAAAACCTCTTGAGTGTAGGGGGCAGTAGTTTGATGTTTAGATGAAAAACGTTCCCAAATTAAGCTGCCTATTTCTCAGGCTCAGAATCTAGAATGTGCACTTAATTGTCAGATTAGGATAGAAAACACTCTAAAGTTTCCAAAACTGTCAAAATATTGTCTGTGAGTATAACATAACTGCTATTTCATGTGAAAACCTGAGGAAAATTAAACCAGGAAGTGGCTTCTATTTTGAAAGCTCCATGTTTCATAACCTGCCTTCGCTCCATTTAACCAGATTCCTTTTCCTATGGCTTCCCCATGGTGTGAACAGTCTTTAAACATAGTTTAACATCTTATGGTATCGGGGAAGCTTGCGTCCCACTTGGCCTAAAGCCAGGGAAAATGCAGCGCGGCAAATTCAAATAAATTTATATAAAAATCTAACTTTCATCAAATCACACATGTAGGGATACTCAATTAAACCTACACTCGTTGTGAATCCAGCCAACATGTCAGATTTTAAAAAGACTTTTCGGCGAAAGCATAAGAAGCTATTATCTGATGATAGCACAACAGTAAACAAAGAGGGTAGCATATTTCAACCCTGCAGGCGCTACACAAAACACAGAAATAAAATATAAAACATGACGAGCTTCTTTTGTTGGCACTCCGATATGTCCCATAAACATCACAATTGGTCCTTTTGTTCGATCAATTTCATCCATATATATATACAAAATGTCCATTTATTTGGCGTGTTTGATCCAGAAAAAAACAGCGTCCAAAATGCGCAACGTCTCTACAAAATATTTCAAAAGTTGCCTATAAACTTTGCTAAAATATTTCAAACTACTCTTGTAATACAACTTTAGGTATTTGTAAACGTTAATAATCGATCAAATTGAAGACGGGTCTATCTGTGTTCAATAGAGGAAGACAACAAACCAAGCTACTTTTCAAGTCTTGCGCAACTCTCAACAGTGTTACGCAGTTCCTAGATGGCCGTACTTCTTCATTGCCGCAAATGAATAACCTAAACCAAATTCCAAAGGCTGGAGACATCCAGTGGAAGCGGTAGGACCTGAAAACAAGTTCCTAAGAAATATCGTTTGCCAATGAGAATATACTGAACCTAAAAACAAAAATTCTGAACTGTTAGTCCTCTGGGTTTTGCCTGCTACATAAGTTCTGTTATACTCACAGACATGATTCAAACAGTTTTAGAAACGTCAGAGTGTTTTCTATCCAAATCTACTAATAATATGCATATCTTATATTCTTGGCATGAGTAGCAGGAAGTTATAATTGGGCACGCTATTTATCCAAAAGTGAAAATGCTTCCCCCTATACTTTAAGTTAAGGCTTTTAATTTGAAAAAATGTGCGAGAAAGATCACATCGCGTCATTATATGGCTGGGTGCCAGCAGCGTTTTGTATGCGCAACAGCTTGGAGCAACCATTTTCTCTCTCTGAAGAAGCTACATTCCCGGTTGATATATTATCGATTATATATTGTAGAAACAACCTGAGGAGTGATTATAAAAAATGTTTGACATGTTTCTACGAACATTACAGATACTATTTGGAATTTTCATCTGCGATGTTGTGACCGCTCGAGCCTGTTGATTTCTGAACATAACGCGCCAACCAAATGGAGGTATTTTATAAAAATAATCTTTATGGAACCAAAGCAACATTTATTGTGTAACTGGGAGTCTTTTGAGTGCAAACATCCGAAGATGATCAAAGGTAAGCGATTTAATTTATTGCTTTTCTGACTTTCGTGACCAATCTACTTGGCTGCTAGCTGTTTGTAATATTTTGTCTACTGAGAGAGATGTGCTTACATAAACACTTGGTGTGCTTTCGCCGAAAAGCTTTATTGAAATCTGACACGCCCGTTGGATTAACAACAACCTACACTGTGTTTTGCTATAATGCACTTGTGAGTTCATGAAAATTCAATATTTTTAGTGATTTCATTTGAATTTGGCACTCTGCAATTTAGCGGTGGTTGACGAAAATCATCCCGCTAAAGGGAAGGGTGCATCAAGAAGTTAAAAATGTAAAATAAGTAGCATATATGGATGGGATTTACAGTAGAAATATCTGTCAACACAGTCATACACATTATGTATAACCCTGTAATATGATTCTGGCCCGCGATGTCAAAAATATATTCTAATGTGGCCCTCCATAAAAAATAATTGCCCTGACCAGGCATAGGTCTGGGTGAATCCAGGTCAAAGATATGATCCCTTATTGATGTCACTTGTTAATTCCACTTCAATCTGTTTAGATTAAGGTGAGGACACAATTGAGACATGGATTGTGTATGTGTGCCATTCAGAGGGTGAATGGGCAAGACAAAAGATGGAAGTGCCTTTGAACGGGGTATGTTAGTTGATACACTGATTTGTCTCAACATCTGCAACGCTGCTGGGTTTTTCATGCTCAACAGTTTCCCCTTGTGTTTCAAGAATGGTCCACCACCCAAAGGACATCCAGCCAATTTAACACAACTGTAGAAAGTCAACTTGGGCCAGAATCCCTGTAGAACGTTTTTGCCACCTTGCCACCATGCTCTGATGACTTGACGTTGTTCTGAATGCAACTCAATATTAGGAAGGTGTTCTTCGTGTTTTGTACATTCAGTGTGTCTTGATTAGATAAGTATTCACCCCACTGAGTCAATACATGCTATAATCACCTTTGGCACGATTACAGGTGTGAGTCTTTCTGGGAAAATCTCTAAGGGCTATACACACCTCAATTATGGTTGTTGATCCTTCCTAGAAAGACATTTTCCAGTATTGCAATAGATTTTCAAGACGATTTAAGTCAAAACTAACTAGACCACGCGGGAAAATTCAATATGGTCTTGGTAAGCAACTCTTGGTAAGCTGTGTGTTTTAGGTTCTTGTCCTGCTGAAAGGTCATTTGTCTCCCAGTGTCTGGTGGAAAGCAGACTGAACCAGGGTTTTCCTCTAGGATTTTGTGCTTAGCTCTATTGCATTGCTTTTTATCCTTAAAATCTGTATTGTCCTTGCTGATGACAAAACATACACATAGTGATGGAGCCCCCACCATGCTTGAAAATATGGTACCCAGTGATGTGTTGTGTTGGATTTGCCCATAAAATAACACTTTGTATACAGGACATAAAGTAAAATGTTTTGGCACATTTTTTTTGTTTCACTTTAGTGCCTTATTTGCTAATAGGATGCATGTTTTGGAATATTTGTATTCTGTACAGGCTTCCTTCTTTTCACTCTGTCAATTAGGTTAGTATTGTGGAGTAAATACACATTTCTTGATCCATCCTTAGGATAAAACTATCACAGCCTTTAAACTCTTTAACTGTTTTAAAGGCACCATTGGCCTCGTGGTTTCCTTCCTCTCCAGCAACTGAGTTAGGAATTACGTCTGTATCTTTGTAGTGACTGGGTTTATTGATACACCATCCAAGGTGTAATTTATAAACCCCATGCTTAATGGATAGTCAATGTATGATTTTTTTTTAAACTATCTACTAATAGGTGTCATGCTTTGCGAGGCATTGAAAATCCTCCCTGGTCTTTGTGGTTGAATCTGTGTTTGAAATTCACTGCTCGACTAAGGGACCTTTTAATTATCTGGGTGTGTGGGGTACAGAAAATAAGTAGCCATTCAAAAATCATGTTAAACTCCATTAGTGCACACAATGAGTCCATGCAATTATGTGACTTGTTAAGCACATTTTTACACCTGAACATATTTAGGCTTGCCAAAACAAAGGGGTTAAATACTTATTGACCGAAGACATTTCAGCTTTTAATTTTTAATTTCACTTTGACATTATGGGGTATTGTGTGTAGGCCAGTGACATAATAAAATCTACATTTAATCACTTTTAATTTCAGGCTGTAACACAATAACATGTGGAAAAATTCAAGGGGTGTTAATACTTTCTGAAGGCCCTGTAGGTCTTATGTAGGTTAATAGGAAACTCTGGAGCCATAGAAGGGGTTGGAACTGACACAAATAAATCAGGGCAGTAATGCATGATTGCTGGGGGAGAGGTGCACCGGTCTAAACCCATAAACACACACACTGGGTCTCATTGGTCCACTGGTGCCCAGAGGAACGCTTGCCCTTGTGTTCTTCTTGTGTTCCAGGCAAAACGCTGACCTGCTTTCACAACGTACTGCAGTCAACAGAATGACCCCAGGTGTGCCTCCCACACACACCTCTCCCCTCCCCCTTCTAACACACACACACACACACACACATAGAATCACATACGGACACCTATGCAGACACGGACGGACCCCCCCCCCCCCCAACCCCCCGCCCCACCCCCCCCACACACACACACAACCTGGAATTAATGCAAGCGCCCTTGCTGTCTGTTCAAGTCAGTCCAACCTTCCCTGAACCTATTCTGTTCAATTACAGACAAATCTGTCACTGCTTTTCGTCCCTCTGTCTCCCATACATGTTCTCACATTAGGGAGGTTTCGTTCATTACCCCTCTACAATGATGCGAAACCTAGGGGAGGTGAGATCTCAAGTGCCAACCCCCTGACAAATGTTCACCTGACACTCATCTGATGCCTGACTGAGCTGTCCAATAGGACAGCGATCAATCATTGTCAGAGGGAAACTCTGAGGAAAGTGAGCAAGACCGTAGGGACTTGTGTTGCATTTCCAATTCCGACCCGAGTCAGGGCGAATCGATACCCTAGCTGTGGGAATAGATAGCTAATCTAATTTTGATGAGAAGATAAGTCATGGATTAACTGGGCTGTGAGGTTTATGCGCCTCAACAGGTGAGGTTAACCCGGTTCAATCAGGGCTACGAGAGAGTCCCTAGCATACAGAGTGAAGAAGCATTGTTTTTGCGAAGTGGGCAAGCCAAACAAAAGTCAAGGCCTGGGCTGTGACAATGCTCACTTAGTGCTATGCTATGTTGAATTAATTTTTTTGTTTTTTGTTTCAAAGCAATGTAGCCTTTACACTACAGCGCATTACATTGATTGACGCTACATTGATATTGGCACCGCTAATAGGCTGTTGTTTGTTTCCGTAACCGATGGAACCTAATGACGGCCTGTAACCATAAATAACCCAGCAGCAACCTGCAGCATCCCTCTCCATCTGTGGAGCTGCTGCTGCTGTTGCATATGAAGGCAAGGCTGTCACATACATGGGAGGAATATCAAGTCAGAGCTGTAGCCATACAGGGTTCAGTGTTCTCTACTATTCTCACTCTCTCTCTCTCTCCCTCCCTCTCTCCCTCTCTCTCTCTCTTGCTTTCCCTCTCTCAGTGCTGGATACTTTAGCTAGGGATGGATAGAAGTGTGGGGTGGTGGATATTGTAACCTGAATGTTCTGTCTTGCTTTTCACCGACAGAGTGAATAGAAAGTTAGTGCATTCACCTTAAGTGTGGGACAACCACATATCACAGTCATAGACAGACAGACAAGTATGCCCACATATATACACACACCCACGAACACACACACACGTTAAAGTAATGTTCTACTTGTCAATGTTCCAAACAGGAAATTATCTGTTTTCTTAGCTAAACACAGGACTTGACTTGGGCAGGAGCTCAGCTGTTCTTTGTCTACACACATTCAGCATCATTGACACCATCTTAAGCCTTAGTCCCACCCATCTCTTTAAGGTTTCACATGTGAGGCCATCTAAACAGAGTGAATACGGTAGTGTAGTAAACAACTAAAGATTTCAAGACTAAAATTTGTGAATGTAGTAGGCCAAATACACTTTATCTAGTCCTTGGCCTATATCCCAAATCTGACTTTGGTGCAGGTGTGACCTTCCTGGTCCCGTCCCTCATGTGAGTAAGTCAACACAGGAAGGAGCCATGGATGGAGAGTTCATTATTTCCAAAGCTGCAATGATGGGACACACACAGTATAGATGAATGGTAAGTAGTCAAAGATGCATTTTCAAATTAGCTAGCTCTCTTTAAAGTTGGGAGCTAACATAAAACCACACATGGAAAACTGAGATTCAGCAAATAACATATAAAGAGTGGCTTATTTGAAAAAACGCCCTATATCAAATAAAATGTTTATTTGTCACATGCACAGGATACAGAAGGTGTAAACGGCACAGTGAAATGGTTACTTGCATAGTGGAGTCTTTCGTTTAGACATGTAGCTAGATAGCTAAACAATGAACCATAATCCCAACTCATAACACCATGCAGGTATCTGCAGGTAGTTAACTTCTTATGGTATAGAGGATGCTTGCGTCCCACTTGACCAAAAGCCAAGGAAAATGCAGCGCGGCAAATTCAAATAAAATGCTTTCAAACTTACATTATATCACACATGTAAGATACTAAATTAAAGCTACACTCGTTGTGAATCCAGCCAACATGTCAGATTTTAAAAATGCTTTTCGGCAAAAGCATAAGAAGCTATTATCTGATGCTACCCTCTTTGTTTACTGTTGTGCTATCATCAGATGTCAGTGAAGACACTTGACAGTTGGTCCGCGCATGCTCTGAGTACATGTGCTGGTAATTGTTGTTGTTGACCTGTTTAAAGGTCTTGCTCACATCGGTTACGGAGAGCGTGACAACACATGCATGCGTCAGTGTTGCTTGCCTCAAAGCGAGCTTAAAAGGCATTTAGCCCATCTGGTAGGCTTGCGGCACTGGGTAGCTCGCGTCTGGGTTACCCTTTGTAGTCGGTAATAGTATGCAAGCCCTGCCCTGCCACATCTGACTATTCAATCTTAGTCCTGTATTGACGCTTTGCCTGTTTGATGCTTCGTCTGAGGGTATAGCAGGATTTCTTATTGCGTCCAGATTGGTGTCACGCTACTTGAAAGCGCCAGCTCTAGCCTTTAGCTCGGTGCGGATGTTGCTGTTATCCATGGCTTCTGGTTGGGATATGTAGCATTTTCTTGTTTGCTTAAGGCCTCATAAAGCTTGTTGAGTGTGGTCTTAGTGTCAGCATGGTTTGTGGTAGTAAATAGACGGCTACGAAATATATAGATCATCTCTCTTGGTAGATAGTGTGGTCTACAACTTATCATGAGGTACTCTACCTCTGGCGAGCAGTACCTCGATACTTCCTTAATATTAGACATTGCTCACCAGCTGTTATTGACAAATAGACACGCACCACCACCCGTCATCTTGCCGCTGTAGCTGTTCTGTCCTGCCGATGCATGGAAAACCCAGCCAATTGTATATTATCCATGTCGTCGTTCAGCCACGACTCGGTGGAACATAAGATATTACGATCTTTTATGTCCCGTTTGTAGAAAACCAGCAAATCTAAGAAGCGGTAGATCTGTTCTATATGTGCTATTGATATGCTTCCAGTTTTTAAGTTGTATTTCTACGTCTTTTACTTTCAGTTTTACACATTAGCTTCAAAAACTTGAAAGAACAATGTTTTTGGTTATGGAAAATCTGTTTCACTGTGGTTTAGATGATACAATGATTCTCTTCACTATACTAGCTTATTTTGTCACAAACTAAAATGAGGTGAACTATTTCTGCATAGTGAAACTTTTAAGCTAATTTCCTGCAATTCTCCACATTTTGCCATGTCTTGTGTGTTTTCATGTGATATTTGAGTGACTCAAACAAAGACCAATCAGCAAAAAACATTAGCTGACATCGGCTAGTTGATCTGGAGATTTCTGACAAGTTATAAAGAGCTCTCTAAGGTCTGCAATGACTGACATAAGAGGAAAATAGCAAATACCACCTTGCATCCCACTTTCTGGGTTGCTTCTGAAGCTAAGGGTTGATCCTGGATGGGAGACCAGATTCTGCTGGAAGTGGTGTTGGAGGGCCAGTAGGAGGCACTCTTTCCTCTGGTCTAAAAACTATCCCAATTCCCCAGGGCAGTGACTGGCACTGCCCTGTGTAGGGTGCCGTCTTTCGGATGGGAAGTTAAATGGGTGTCTTGACTCTCTGAGGTCATTAAAGACCCAATGGCACTTATTGTAAGAGTAGGGGTGTTAACCCCAGTGTCCTGGATACATTCCCAAGCTGTCCCTCATACCATCATGGTCACCTAATCATCCCCAGCTTACAATTGGCTCATTCATCCCCTCCTCTCCCCTGTGACTGTTCCCCAGGTCGTTGCTGTAAATGAGAACGTGTTCTCAGTCAACTTACCTGGTAAAATTAAAAAATGGTGCTGTTTTTATGATTGTGTTTTATATATTTTTTATTTAGCACTACAACACTTCTCCATTTTTACTCACACTCTCTTCCTCCCTCCAATGTGACTGACCATGAGTCCAGTAAAATGAAATTAACAAGATATTCTATTTATGCCCCAATGTGCCTTGCAAATAATAGGCTACAGCAACTGACGTATTGCCAATTTAAAAACCTTGTTTCACTTTCTCATTATGGGCTGTTGTGTGTAGATCGGTGAGGAAAACAAATCCTTTAATACATTTTAGAATAAAGATGTAACGTAACAAAATGTGGCAAAAATACTTTCCGAATACAGTGGAAGGGATTCAGACCCCTTGACTTTTTCCATATTCTGTTACGTTACAGCCTTATACTAAAATATATATTTTTTATCCTCTGCAATCTACAAAGATTACCCCATAACAACAAAGCATTGTTTGCAAATGTATTAAAAATAAAAAACAGATACCTTATTTACATAAATATTCAGACCCTTTTCTATGAGACTCGAAGTTGAGGTCAGTTGCATCCTGTTTCCATTGATCATCCTTGAGATGTTTCTACAACATGATTTGAGTCCACCTGTGGTAAATTCAATTGATTGGACATGATTTGGAAGGGGACACACCTATCTATATAAGGTCCCACAGTTGACAGTGCATGTCAGAGCAAAACCCAGGTCGAACAATTTGTCCGTAGAACTCCGT
This sequence comes from Oncorhynchus gorbuscha, assembly GCF_021184085.1. Classification (NCBI taxonomy): domain Eukaryota; kingdom Metazoa; phylum Chordata; class Actinopteri; order Salmoniformes; family Salmonidae; genus Oncorhynchus; species Oncorhynchus gorbuscha. The sequence goes on along the minus strand of NC_060193.1, from coordinate 37,927,433 downwards.
GTCGAGGCACAGATCTGAGGAAGGGTACCAAAACATGTCTGCGGCATTGAAGGTCACCAAGAACACGGTGGCCTCTGTCATTCTTAAATGGAGTTTGGAACCATCAAGATTCTTCCTTGAGCTGGACCCCCGGCCAAACTGAGCTATCCGGGCAGGTGACCAAGACCCGATGGTCACTCTGACAGCACTCTAGAGTTCCTCTTTGGAGATGGGAGAACCTTTCAGAAGGACAACCATCTCTGCATCACTCCACCAATCACGCCTTTACGGTAGAGTGGCCAGACAGAAGCTACTCCTCAGTAAAAGGCACATGACAGCCCGCTTCGAGTTTGCGAAAAGGCACCTTAAGACTATCAGACCATGAGCAACAAGATTCTCTGGTCTGATGAAACCAAGATTGAACTGTTTGGCCTGAGTGCCAAGCGTCGCGTTTGGAGGAAACCTGGCACCATCCCTAAGGTCAAGCATGGTAGTGGCAGCATCATGCTGTGGGGATGTTTTTCAGCAGCAGGGACTGGGAGACTAGTCAGGATCGAGGAAAAGATGAACGGAGCAAAGTACAGAGAGATCCTTGATGAAAACCTGCTTCAGAGCACTCAGGACCTCAGACTGGGGTGAAGTTTCACATTCCAACAGGACAGTAACCCTAAGCACACAGCCAAGACAATGCAGAAGAGGCTTCGGGACAAGTCTCTGAATGGCTTTGAGTGGCCCAGCCAGAGCCCGGACTTGAATCCGATCTAAAAATCTCTGTAGAGATCTGAAAATAGCTGTCTAGCAACTCTCCCCATCCAACCAGACAGAGCTTGAGAGGATTTGCAGAGAAGTGTGCCAAGCTTGTACCATCATACCCAAGAAGACTCAATGCTGTAATCACTTTGTTTCAACAAAGTACTGAGTAAAGGGTCTGAATACTTATGTAAATGTCATATAGTGCATTCTGACATCACATGCATAAAACAACTAACACTGGGGATGACTGTTAGAGGTATTCACACACACGTGTGAAAATATATTATTTTCCCCTAACCCTACTACCCCTCCCCTAATTGGAGTAAACTAATGGACAACACCACTTAGGCTTCTACTTACAGCTTGTACATACTATATATATTTCATGGACGCAATGTATTTTACAAGTTATCATTTTGTTTTTAATCCCACCCTTCAGCTCCACTCAACCCCCCCCATCTATCTCTTAACACCATCCATTTTTTATTTCTATTTGCCATGTATTTTTCAACTGTGCTGTGATGTTTTACAAACATTCTGAACCTTTCTATTCTCGTAGTTTCTACAGATTGTAAATTAAAGATACATATTTTTGCTAAAAGTATCACCTGGTCGTGCTATCTGCAGGGTTAGCTCCAGGTAAATGTTACACTTATTCAACCATTCATGAACCTGCAAAGAAAAAAAGGTACATATGGACAGTAGCAAAACAAATTATCTACAGATTCGGTGTTTTCACAACAAAATCTGTAGAGCTGGGAATTTTTTGTATCCCTCATATATATAATGTTCTATTGGTTGCAAGAATTTTGTGTAATTTAAATTGAAAAATTATACGTTTTGAATCAGGCGTTGTTTTGCGTATTTGTTCATAAACCATGTGCCATGGAATCGGTACATTGAAAATCTCTTCCCAACTATTTAGCAATCTATATGGCACAGCTGTCAATTTTTTGGTCCTTAATTGAAACTGGTATACTTTTTTATTTATTTATTCTTCAACCAATTTTGGTCTTTAATGCAGGGCCAACAGAGAAGTTCCTTAGTTTTTCCCTCTTCCACTTGCCTCAAATAGGTAATCTGGGATATGACTAAAGAGTTAATCAGGAAGATTTTTCCACAAATATACACGATTTTACTACCATGGTAATGAAAATATGTATCTAATTTGGCTAACTTTCTATCGGGATATGTATAGCGAGAATGTCCACATCACCGTCAGACCATTTTATTGGTAAATTACACGGTAATGTAGAAAGTAGTATTTTTTTGTAATCCAAAACGTAATATAGTAATTAATTTAGTTGTAACTCAGAGAGGGTAGAACAAGTATCTAGATCCTCTATGAGGCTGTGGAGCGATCCAAATTGTGGATTTAAAAGAAAGCATGAATCATCAGTGTAAAATGACACCCAGCCATATAGCTGTACCATGATATTTGCATTGCTACTAAGTTAACCTCCAATTGTTCTCAACTATTCCACCCACTAAACTTTTGGCACTCATTTCCCTGCCTGTGTCAATTCCAAGCTGCACTGTTCATCAGATTCCTCTTCATAAACAATTTAACAATTGATAATGTTCTCACCCATCAAACTATTGTAAATGTATTCTTGTCTTTAGGCTAACTCTATTATATGTGTGGAATTAGTTTCGATATACTGTAGTTTAGGTGTAATTTCAATTGACCATCATCCTCTGTGCAGGCCTGATCGTTATAAAAAACTAAAAACATGCCCTCTTAAAAAAATGTAACCTTTATTTAACTAGGCAAGTCAGTTAAGAACAAATTCTTATACTTTGATTGTTATTTGAATCCGTTGTGTAGTGCTAATGCAAAAAACGAATTGTCCACCCAGGGCTGGCCCCAGGAGCGAGTTTGGGAAACCCTGGGTTATCCTGTAGGTAGACAATACTTTTATAATTTAGTGATGATTTGAGTTCCTACATTTTTGCTGGCCCTGCCATGAATGGATTTCTGCCTATGCCACACACACACACACACACACACACACACACACACACACACACACACACACACACACACACACACACACACACACACACACACACACACACACACACACACACACACACACACACACACACACACACACACACACACACACACACACACACACGCTGCAGTCTAAGGCACTGCTGACACCCTGGTTCAATTCCAGGCTGTATCACAGGACGGCGCACAATAGGCATTGTAAATAAGAATTTGTTCTTAACTGACTTGCCTAGTAAAATATTAAAAACACACACACCAATTTGTAATATACTATGGTTTGAAGAGGCGTGTCAGAGTTCGTACTCTCCCCCTCTCTAAAAGTTGTTACATAGGAAATGGAGCATATGGAACATACAGTGATGCCTTAGCGGCAGGTTTAATTGCTTTCATCCTAGCCAATAAAATGTCATATCAGCACAGCTGGGTCAATGGTAAACAGTAAAGCATCACAAACGCCCCTAAAAATCTGCTAAATATGTATTAGCTAGTTCCAGCGACAGAGAGCGAGTGCTTGTTTATTCCACAGCTACATGACTAACACATGACATATCTGTCTCACGGAGAGATGGGCAACCTGAGTAGTAGGAGGATAATTAAGTGTTTGTAGATACGGTTCTACATGAAGGTCACACACACAGGCATGGAGAGGCATACTAACACACACACAAACAAACACACACACTCTGCCGAGACCCAGGGGAGGTGTACTAGCTTGCATACTAATCGCACTGCTGGACCCCCGTTGAGTCCCTCTCTGACCCTGATATATCTGGGTGTCTTAACTACTGTCCACAGGCCCTTGTGAAAGCCGCATAATACACAGTTGAAGTCAGACGTTTACATGCACCTTAGCCAAATACTATATAATTAATTCCTGACATTTAATCCTAGTAATAATACCCTGTCTTAGGTCAGTTAGGATCACCACTTTATTTTAAGAACGTTAAATGTCAGAATAATAGTAGAGAGAATGATTTATTTCAGCTTTCATCACATTCCCAGTGGGTCAGAAGTTTACATACACTCAATTAGTATTTGGTAGCAATGCCTTTAAATTGTTTAACTTGGGTCAAATGTTTTGGATAGCCTTCCACAAGCTTCCCACAATAAGTTGGGGGAATTTTGGCCCATTCCTCCTGACAAAGCTGGTGTAACTGAGTCAGGTTTGTAGGTGTCCTTGCTCACACATTCTTTTTCATTTCTGCCCACAAATGTTCTATAGGATTGAGGTCCGGGCTTTGTGATGGCCACTCCAATACCTTGACTTTGTTGTCCTTAAATTTGGAAGTATGCTTGGGGTCATTGTCCATTTGGAAGACCCATTTGCGACCAAGCTTTAACTTCCTGACTGATGTCTTGAGATGTTGCTTCAATATATCCACATCATTGTCCTGCCTCATGATGCCATCTATTTTGTGACGTGCACCAGTCCCTCCTGCAGCATAGCATCCCCACAACATGATGCTACCACCCCCATGCTTCACGGTTGGATTGTGTTCTTCGCTTGCAAGCCTCCCCCTTTTTCCTCCAAACATAACGATGGTCATTATGGCCGAACAGTTCTATTTTTGTTTCATCAGACCAGAGGACATTTCTCCAAAAAGTACAAGCTTTGTCCCCATGTGCAGTTGCAAACTGTAGTCTTATGGCGGTTTTGGAGCAGTGGCTTCTTCCTTGCTGAGCGTCCTTTCAGGTTATGTCAATATCGGACTCGTTTTGCTGTGGATATAAATACTTTTGTACCTGTTTTCCTCCAGCATCTTCACAAGCAAAGGATTGCTGTTGTTCTGGGATTGATTTGCACTTTTCCCACCAAAGTATGTTCATCTCTAGGAGACAGAGACAACGTCTCCTTCCTGAGCGGTATGACGGCTGCGTGGTCCCATGGTGTTTATACTTGTGTACTATTGTTTGTACAGATGGACGTGGTACCTTCAGGCGTTTGGAAATTGCTCCCAAGTATGAACCAGACTTGTGGATGTTTACAATTTTTTTCTGAGGTCTTGGTTGTTTTGTTTTGATTTTCCCATGATGTCAAGCAAAGAGGCACTGAGTTTGAAGGTAGGCCTTGAAATACATCCACAAGTACACCTCCAGTCGACTCACATTATGTCAAATTGCCTATCAGAAGCTTCTAAAGCCATGACATAATTATCTGGAATTTTCCAAACAGTTTATAGGCACAGTCAATTTAGTGTATAATCTTCTGACCCACTAGAATTGTGATACAGTGAATTATAAGTGAAATAAATTGTCTGTAAACAATTGTTGGAAAAATTACTTGTGTCATGCACAAAGTAGATGTCTTAACCGACTTGCCAAAACTATAGTTTGTTAACAACAAATTTGTGGAGTGGTTGAAAAACGAGTTTTAATGACTCCAACCTAAGTGAATGTAAACGTCCGCCTTCAACTGTAAATACTCTATGTGCATATACACACTCACAAACCTGCTTGCATACTATCACACACACATACACACTTTGAGCAGAGTAGCAGAGAGAAGTGACACCAGCTGCCATATTGGAACACAACATCCTCTGATTTAAAATTTTACACCAATCCTTTTGGGAGTCTCCCAGTTCATGGTCTTTCAGGCAAGCATTTGCAGAGGGTGACATTGAACATGACTATGAATAAGTGTGTGTTTGTATTTGTGTAAGCACTGCTCCTTCCCCACCTGCCATCGATCGTAGATAATAATTACATGGATCATTGTGCAATTGCTGTTGCTGCAGGAGAGGTGAAGGCCAAATTAATTGCAAACAATCTTTAAAGGTATACTTTGGGATTTTGCTAATGAAGGCCTTTATCTACTTTCCCTGAGTCAGATGAACTCATGTATACCAAGTATACTTAGAGCATACAGATGTAGGATCTGAATTTGAGCCAGTTTGCTACAGCAGGAAAATGAGCCTGCAGCTTCAGGAATTGTGAATTATTATGTGGATTACATTTCATTGAAACAAAATGTTGCTACATTTTTTGTTCGGCAAAATCAAGTCTGACATTTTAAAGGGGAAATTACATACATTAAATCCTTTTTAAACTTTGAATACACTACAAATTTGCATTTCCTGCTGGGCAGGAAAATTCTCAGCAACAAAAGAGCGATCAAATTAAAATCTGTACAATAGTGTTGTTATGAACGTATAGTTTAGACAGTATTTAATTATTACAAGTCCTTCTGTAGCTCAGTTGGTAGAGCATGGCGCTTGTAACGCCAGGGTAGTGGGTTCGATCCCCGGGACCACCCATATGTAGAATGTATGCACACATGACTGTAAGTCGCTTTGGATAAAAGCGTCTGCTAAATGGCATATATTATTATATTATTATATTACTCAGATATTGAGGATGAAAAGTGCAGAAAAAGAAAAGAAAAGCAGATGAGGAAGTAGAGAAAGAGACTAAGAGTCAAATAAGAAAGGAGAGACAGAGAGAAAAATAAATAAGAAAGAGAGGGAGGGAAAGAGAGATATTGACAAAAGAGAGGATACTGAGTAGGAGGGAGAGGAGAAAGATAGCAGGAGACAGATAATCAAATTAGACCCGTGGAGAAGAGAGAGATAAAGAAAGACAGTGAGAGAGAGAGAGAAAGAGAGAGTGTGACAGCCAAGAACAAATCCCATAGAAGAGGGGGTGTACCTGCTGCCTGCTCTAATGAGGACCTGAGAGCGTGGCCAGTCAAGGCTCTTCACCCTCCACCCCAAGCCTCAGCTTGCACTGGGGTCAGCCACCCAGGGCCAGTCCCGGTCAAGATCTCCCCGCCTCAGCCACCTCATCCCCCCCAGCCTCAGCCCCACTACCTCCATCGGACTAGTTCCCTTTGACTCTGTTTATTTAATTATTTCGTCCGTATGGAGTCCGTAAGTGGTAGGACGGCTACTTAGAGACCCAATTACCACCGTAATCCCGCCAATCACAGGACAAATGGGGCATGAGGATCGAAATCAGCAAACAGTACAATAACCTATCGTTTTGTATCCTTCTTATCCCAGTGTTTACCGTTTATGGTCTTATTTTTTTAAACAATGGATTCCCAATTTCTACCTCTTTCTAAGAGACATTGAGCGAAACGTATTACACGTTCTGGAAAGACTTTGTGCCCAGTGACTCTGTGATAGGTTGGGAATGCACATTGGCCTCCCGAGTGGCAAAGAGGTGCTAGAGGTGTCACTACAGACCCTGGTTTGATTCCAGGCTGTATCACAACCGGCTGTGATTGGGAGTCCCATAGGGTGGCGCACAATTGGCCCTGTGTCGTCCGGGTTAGGGTTTGGCCGGTGTAGGCCGTCATTGTAAATAAGACTTTGTTCTTAACCGACTTGCCTAGTTAAATGAATGTTTTTTTTTAAAGATGCTAGGCAGTAGTGTCAGAGTAAAATGTGAAGATATTTAATGCTAGGGCTTCTGTGTTGAATGAATAGCATGACAATGGGCCTCAGGATTGCGTCACGATATATCTGTGCATTCACATATCTGGAAAGCAACAACATAGGATACGTGAGAGCTAGAAATGACACTTGTAGTGTTGTGTAGGTTGCTAGCTATGACTACTACCTTGTTGGAAGTTTCTGACTTCAGTGCTGCTAATAGAACTATAAAATGCTGTGGACTTTTCAGGAGAGGACTCCTGCTTTAGTGCTGTGGAGTAAGATGCTATGCAGTAGCTCCATCGCTAAAAGAGATGGATGTTTACATTCAATACCGCAGTGACCACACCAGTGCCATATGTACCATATTAATCAGAAAACTGCCTCTAAGCGAGGTGATCCATGGCTGTTATTTGCTATAACTCTCCTCTCTTGCACACTGAATACTGAATTATTTAGCTAATTGATTAGCAGGCCAACAAAGCTCAATTATTAAGGAGGTTGCTGAAACCAAGTCCTGCTTAGGGGCTGTAGCACCACTGACTGAACCCTAGCTGGACGTGTTCAAATACATATACACACACTAAAGACACACAAGAACACACACACATCCTCTATCACCACTGACATTCTCCAGGTCCCTTTTTTATTTTCTCTTTAAGACTAAAGTTTCATCTTGGCAAAGAAAGAGCCATCGCTGCCGTTCAAATTAAGGCGTTTGTTTCCGAGTCTTAAACATGGCTTTTTTCAGACTGGTCGATCATAGCCACTCACAACTTCTAACTGAGCCATCTCCTCTCTCTCTCTCTCTCTCTCTCTCTCTCTCTCTTTCAGCTAGTCCCCTTTCCCTCAATCACTCTCTCTCGCTCAGCTAGTCCCTTCTTTCTCTCTCTTTCTCTCTCTTTCTCTCTCTCTCTCTCTCTCTCTCTCTCTCTCTCTCTCTCTCTCTCTCTCTCTCTCTCTCTCTCTCTCTCTTTCAGCTAGTCCCCTTTCCCTCACTCACTCTCTCTCGCTCAGCTAGTCCCTTCTTTCTCTCTCTTTCACTCTCTCTCTCTCCCTTTCTCCCACTCGCCCTCTCTCTCCCCCTATTCTTGGTGAGTCTGAAAGGGATTCGAGGGCCTGTCTTTGGAGACAGCAAGCTGATACGGTGGCAGGTTTTTCCTCCCACTGACACTGTAGAGCTGGAGACAGCTCAGGCAGTTTCAAGCGACCCCGAAACTGTGTGTGTGTGCTGCCAAGGAGCTGAGCTCTCATTCATATTCATCCGGATAGATCCGCCAAGCGACTCTCCCTTTTCAGCTGCCTCCACAACCCCAGAGATGGATGAATGAGAGGGGGAGGGGGTGACACAGGGGACATAGTGGACTACACTGGGCCACAGCTTATTCCAGGGGTACCTTGACTGTGCAGAGACATTTGAGAATCATGCCTCATCCTGCTAGAGACAAATAAGAGCTGGGCTATGGTGCTCAAAGAAGTCCCCAAAAGGGAGCTAGCCAGAAAATAATGAAAAGTTGAAGTAAGTCCTCCAAAAATCACCCACAGAGAAGGTGAAAAATGAATAAAGCCTCCAGGGGCTCTCAGTCAAAGTTCATAGTAAAGTCAGCATACTTTCTTTCGAAGTGAATGAATCACAAATTCAAATCTAATGCTAATAAGTGGCTCTACTGCAGCAAAGCTGAGGCTGATACATTTTATTTGATCTTTATTTAACTCGGCAAGTCATTTGAGAACAAATTCTTATTTACAATGACAGCCTACCCCGGTCAAACCCTAACGACGCTGGGCCAATTGTGCGCCGCCCTATGGAATGTGATACAGCCTGGAATCAAACCAGTGTCTGTAGTGATACCCCTAGCACTGAGAAGCAATGCCTTGGACTGCTTAGCCAATCGGGAGCCCCTCCCACATTGCCCTAGCATTCAATATATTCACATTAGCGCGGGCCCTTGGGTGAGGCAAGGTTAGTCACTCTGCTGTGCCAAAATCTTATTGACTGAGTGTGAGGTCTGTAATGAGCCCAGGGCTAACCCCTTCACCCGCTGGGGCTCTGAGCTCTTAAACAAGGCTTTAGCATCCCTCTGATGCCACCACGCGTTTTCTTCAAGCTCGTGGGTGACAGGGTGGTGGCAGTGGGTAAAAGGGGGTATGGGGGGTGGTGGTAGTGGGGCTGTGAACAGAGTTTTTAAGTGGCTGAGGAGATATGGGCAGGCATGGTGTGACGGGCATTTACTGCAGCTAATTTGCTGAGTGACAGCTCATCTCTGAGGGCGCAGGGTGAAGAGGAGTCAGACGCTATCATTTAGAGTGTGACAAAGAGACACTGTAGCTCATTACTGTAACAGAAGGTGGGCTTAAAGAATCAACATTGGTGTTATTTTTAAGGACTCATACTTGGAGGAGAAAATGATGGTGAATAATATTTTTAATAGAGTGTGCAAATTGTTGCATGGTGTGTGTATTTGCATAGTAGTGATACAGTACATTACCAAAAGTAAGTGGACACCTGCTCATTGAACATCTCCTGATAAAATCATGGGCATTATTGTGGAGTTGGTCCCAACTTTGCTGCTTTAACAGCCTCCACTCTTTTGCAAAGGCTTTCCACTAGATGTTGGCCCATTGCTGTTCAATGGGGTTTAGGTCAGGGCTCTGTGCAGGCCAGTCAAGTTATTCCACACCGATCTCAAAAAAGCATTTTTGTAGTGATCTCGCTTTGTACATGGGGAATTGTCATGCTGAAACAGGAAAGGGCCTTCCCCAAACTGTTGCCACACATTTGGAAGCACAGAATTGTCTAGAATGTCATTCTATGCTGTAGCGTTAAGATTTCCCTTCACTGGAACTAAAGGACCTAGCTTGAACCATGAACAACAGCTCCCCTCCATTATTCCTCCTCCTCCTCAGATGGTGAGGCTTGATTCATCACTTCAGAGAACACGTTTCCACTGCTCAAGAGTCAAATGGCGGCGAGCTTTACACCACTCCAGCCGAAGCTTTGCTTGTGTGCGGCTGCTCGGCCATGGAAACCCATTTCATGAAGCTCCAGACAAATAGTTCTTGTGATGATGTTGCTTCCAGAGGCAGTTTTACCCACGCTACACGCTTCAGCACTCGGTTGTCCTGTTCTGTGAGCTTGTGTGGCCTACCACTTTGAGGCTGAGCAGTTGTCGCTCCGAGACGTTTCTACTTCACAGCTCTAGCAGGGCAGAAATTTGACGAACTGACTTGTTGAGGCCATTAAGGCCATTCTACTGTCAATGGTTGTCTATGGAAATTGCATGGCTTGTGTGCTCAATTTTTTTTTTACACCTGTCAGCAATGGGTGTGGCTGAAATAGCCAAATCCACTAAATTGAGTGTTGCCCACATGCTGTTGTATTACATAGTGTATGTGTGACTACATTTATTTAAATCTATCACCCTATGAAAGCACAAGAAACAGACATTTATATTTACATACTAGAGTGTGCTTTACTACACTTAGGTAATCATGTGCTTTACTACACTTAGGTAATCATTTTTCTAAGAGGAGAAAATGGCATTTTGTATAAACTCATTATTTTTATTAGTGCATTTTATGATCTGGGGTGCTGTGGTGAAACATTTGTCAATTCTAACCAGCCTGAGCAAGGACAGCCTTCATTGGGGGGGGGGGGACTAAACAGAAATGAAAAGAGGGATAGTGAAAAAGGTGGAAAAGACACTGAGAGAGACAGAGACAACATTGCTTTTCCACATCCCTTAGCCTGTGCTCTGATTGGCTGTGGGTGAGTGACCTGGTGGGAAGCTCTCTGGACCCTGTGCCTGTGTTTTCTGCTGGCTTGGCTTTATAAAACCCCCACTGTGTTTCGCAGAAGGCCCAATAACGAGCATCCAAGGACACACACTGTTCTTCTCCCCCTTACAAGCACAGCCAGACCCAAGGACAGTGGGGAAGTGTCATACAGGTACACACACAAACACACTGTATCCATTTCTGCCTTCACATATTTTCCTTTGCCCTCCTGTGGCCCCGCAACATTGGAAATTCATAGAAAAGCATCATCCCTGTGCCTAGTGCTATGTAAGGGATTTCTTGTTTGAAAGAATGACGGGTTTCCTTGTTGTGTATTAAAGGCAGAAAGAAGCTTGCTTTTCAGGCAGATTTCTTGTGGCCTTCCGTATCGTCTGTTCTTCCAATCCCTGGAATTAGGGGATCAGGACTGGCCTCCTATGAGGACACACCACCTGACTCACACAGGAGAGGAAAAGAGAGTCATTAATGCAAAGCTGCCATTTTAGTCGAGAAGTGGGATTAGTATGCAAATACTCAAATCAGAGAAGGGATAAAAAAAACGACTGACAACATGCATAAGTCTTGGAGGAAGAGTATTTTTACTGGGCTCGTACATTCCACACAACTTCTTAAATGGTTCGACATTGTGTAGTGTTTGTTACGTTAGTGAGTTCGGATCCAACTTCTGACAGCAATTGACTTTGTTAGTTGTATGGATGAGGCAGAGAGTCATGTTAGCATATTTACAGTACAGGTCATACATTCAGATCATTGAACTGGATTAATACAGGATTAACCCTTTCCAGGATTGTGTTCACTAGCCATGTTGCCTAGAGGCCAGTTAAGCCAGGTTATGGTTAAGAATGTGACAATTATTTACTGATACACTGTGAACTGAGATGTATCTCCAAAAGAGTATGTTTCATTCACATGAACCGTTATTGTCTTTGAAAAGGGTGCCTTTCAAAGCCTGAAGAGAGACGTAAAACTAAAGAAGCATTGTCTCATTAACAGTTCATTATGTTCTGCCAAAATTATATGTATGTATCCAGAAATTTACTTACCGTCCCTGAAGCCTGTTACGGACTGCTCATCAACCCAGCATGCTTCTTGTAGAGATGTTGACAGATTCCATTTCCAGGCAACTGTATTCTCTAGCATTTCTTATTGGACAAGTCCAGGTAGTTTCTCCCCATCTTCTTCCGTTTGGTGCATGAACACCAAACATGACCCAGCTCTGACCTGATTGAGCTTGGAGAGCCTCTGTCTGATGCCTGGCTACCTATCCTACCTACAGCCTTTTTCTCCCCCTCTCCGCAAGGTGATGGGTGGGGATAGATTGGCTTAGGGAAATGGATTGTGTGGAGTGAGCTGCCAAGGTTAAAATGTGTATGCAAATTGGAAAATGTAGAATTAGTAGGGGTTGAGGGGAGCATCTAAATTGAATGAGTCATGTGTGTTATTAGAAGCGCTCTGTGCCTTTTGTCTGCCTTGTCATCTTTCTTCTCTCGTCTAATTCAGTGCTATTGGCGAAGCTGGATTTATTTCAAATGGGATGTGTGTGTGAGTGAAAGCGAGTCTGCCTATGTGTGTGTTGAGTGTGTGTACAATATATGTATCTCACGCATTCAATCAGCCTGCTCCCTCTTGTGTTCTCAATCCTGTCCGAACGGATTGAATCCATTGACTTGTGTGTGTGTGTGTGTTTTCCTGAGCCATTCCAGGTACACAGTGACAACTAGAGAGGGGTCATTGGCAAGTTGTTTGTTGTTTCCACTCAAGCGGAAAAAAGACCACAAACAGTGGTCCCCATTGAGTCATGCATTCTCTAGTGAAACTAAGAATATGGCTGCATGGCATTTGTTAGGTCACATTTGTCCTAAATTGAGAGACACATTTTACATGACAAGACACTGTCCTGATATTCTGTATCTCAGTTTATTGCTAAATTAATGACAGCTATATTTGGCTATTGTGCATGCTTACTGGTGTGGAAATAATAGCTTTACCATCTGAGCCGTATACTAGCCTGCCTAGCTTGGAAATGCCGCCAGGGAGGGAAAATACTGAAAAAATGCACATGTTAGTAAACGCTGTAATTAAATCTTAGATGATGACAGTAAATTTAATGGGAGCTAACTAAGATCTTGTCTAAGTGAACAGAAAACAGACGCTTTAGCTGAGTTATCCCCCATTGGTGTATGACATGGTAGGTCCTGTCAGTTTGGATTACAGTGGTCTTAAATGTAAGGTTATAATGATCAAAGGGTCCAATTGGGGCTTCAAAATGGATTAAAGACTGGAATGTTTTAAAATTGGTAGAGGGTCTTGGGCCCTGAATTGGTTGAGTATGATCACAAGATGGATGTGTATGTTTGTGTTTATCAACACTAATTCTTCATTTATACAGAAAACACTTCATCAAATTAGCCCGGAAGAAAATCTGTCCAAAAAGCTTATTTTAAAAAGAGATATGTAAAGGTTACAGTAAGAAATTCAACATTCCATCATCACTCACCTTTAAATGTACTGTACAGTTGCCTACTTTCCATTTTCTTTACCTTTTCTACCACAATAACATTTCAAAACATATATGTCGAAATCAAATCAAATCAAATATATTTATATAGCCCTTCGTACATCAGCTGATATCTCAAAGTGCTGTACAGAAACCCAGCCTAAAACCCCAAACAGCAAGCAATGCAGGTGTAGAAGCAGCAAAGACCTCTTTGCTGATCGTGTCGTCATAAGCTAGCAACCTCACTATGTAGCCTCCCGAAATTGCAAAAATATTAATTTAATTATTTACAGTACAATCGTAATCTGACAGAAATATTAATTGCAGAGCACAGATTCCCAAATGAAATCCTGAGGTGCGAACACTTATCTTTTCTGTCAATTTTATGGGTGTAAGCAATGTCCTCTTTGCATGTAGAGACTGTGAACACACTCTACCATGCCTCTCAGTTCATTCAAACCTTACTGATGAAAGTGCTACAGGTGAAACTCAATTTTATAAACAACGTCTCCACAGAGAGCCTAAAGAAACGCAGCTGCTGAAAAACCTTCCCATTACAACTCACTGTCTAACTAGCCTTGGAGATGAAAAGCCCCCGTTTTTACGCTAGGTCCTCCCCTAGGAGCAGATGTGGGTGCAGGTTGTAAGCAGGAGCTTTAACTGATCATCCAAACTGTTACTTATCTGTTGTGGGCAACTTATCAATAATGTATCAAATTGGTAGGCAACATTAATTAGAGGAGATGAAGGGCTTCGGCGTGTTTTTCTCTCCCCCTCTGTGTCGGAAAATATCAGAACCGAGAGAGACATGTTGTTTGACACTATTGATATGGAGAGTGAAAAGTAATTTTTTTTGTATGGTGTCCATATTAGGACAGCCTCAATCTCAGCAGTGAGACTTGGATTTATTGACCACAAAGAGATAAATGTTTGGGACCCTTCAGAATGGAACAAAATGAAAAATATGTCTAACAAAAGGGCACTGACACAAACTCCCCTCTCATTTGAATGGAATGTGCTCTTAATTTCCCATTCAGTACACAGGCAAGTCATTAGCCGCCAATGAGTGTTTAGTACTTGGCTTATGCAATTTTACAAATTTGATTCAAATCTGAAAGCGAGCTTTGCATCAAACGATCCACGCATAAAAGCAGCTCAAAAACACAAAACATTTGTGTAATTGACAAAATAGATAATGCACAAAACCCCCAAGAATTCCCTTTGAATCCTCTCATTGCAATTAAACCACGCATCTCAAAGAGTACATTTAATTAGACCGAGTTTCATCTTGCTTTCTCAATCCATGGCTTCTGGCTAGCATAAAGCCTAATGCGCTGGAAAATAATTATTTAGTGGGGATGAAATAATGATGTGAGTATATGGCTTAATCGTGTTGACATATGCAACCCTACTCTTCTCTCTTCTCGTTGTGTCCTACAGGCAGCTGTTCATTTGAAGACCCCTACAGCAGCTGTGGCTACAGTGTGGCCCTCGGGACCAATGGCTTCGCTTGGGAGCAAGTCAACACTTGGGAGAGGCCCACCATGGACGCAGCTGTTCCCACAGGTACACAACGGGGCTTCCTCCTCCCTCCTATCCTGTGTTGCTCTGTCACCCGTGTGTGTGTGTGTGTGTGTGTGTGTGTGTGTGTGTGTGTGTGTGTGTGTGTGTGTGTGTGTGTGTGTGTGTGTGTGTGTGTGTGTGTGTGTGTGTGTGTGTGTGTGTGTGTGTGTGTGTGTGTGTGTGTGTGTGTGTGTGTGTAAAAATGGTCTATCATTAACTCGCTTTCGTCAGCTCATATTTCTTTCTTGTTCTCTCACTTATCACCTGGACGATTATATCTGTCTTTTGGCTCTCTTTTCTTCTTTCAGTCCCTTTCTTTCACTCTACCCCCCCTCCCCATCTCGCTCTCTTTCACCACATATCCATTGCTCAGCTCATGTCTGAGTAGACCGAGATGCATTGTGACACAATCTCAGCCACTCCAAAGTGATACTGTCAAACACAGATGGCAATCCGGCCGCCTGTCAGTCCGCCTCACTGATCACCTATGGTAGGGATGTCAGTGTCAGCTCCCTGGCTCCACGGGGTGCCAGCTAGGGTTACGCCACTGACTGACATTAATCCAGTTAGGAGTTGAACATACTGCGGCTACGTCCCGAATGCCCCCTATTCCCTACATAGTGCACCACTTTTGACCGTAGCCGTATGGGTCTCCCTATGGGCCCTGGTCAATGTGATATATGTATCACTGTAAAGAAAGTATCTTGTTCTGTGCTGACTGCTGAGCAAAGAAAATTGCAGATTCCACACAAAAAAGCATTTCTGAGCCTTTGGTGCAAATTCAGGTTGTGTACAAATCAAAGTGTAGAGAACAACATGATCAAAGTATTGTGTTTTCAGCATGGCAAAACTGTAACCTCGTAGATCAGGATGGTTCGTACGAGACTAGCAAAACAGGACACTTCAGACATATATATATATATATATTTTTTAAAGGGCGGTATGAATAAATCAACAAACAACAGGAAACGCCATCTGCCTTCTTATCCATGTCATCAGGGTAGGAGCGTCTAATCAAAGGAAATTGGGGCATCACTGTGTGTGTGTGTGTGTGTGTGTGTGTGTGTGTGTGTGTGTGTGTGTGTGTGTGTGTGTGTGTGTGTGTGTGTGTGTGTGTGTGTGTGTGTGTGTGTGTGTGTGTGTGTGTGTGTGTGTGTGTGTGTGTGTGTGTGTGCGTGCGCATGTTTTCCAGAGGTGTGGACTTGGGTCACAACTACTCAACTTGTAATAAAATAACTTGAGACTTCAGGACTCGGGACTCGACTTTGACTTGAGACTGATGACTATAACTTTAACCTTGGGGTTAGGGTTAAGGTTACGGTTAGGTTAAGGGTTAGGTTAGCTGAAATAGGATTTTGTATGGGAATACATTTTTACTCCCCAAAAAGACCAGAACATTCATGAAAACAAAGCTGTGTGTGCGTGCAAGAGTGTGCGTATGTGTGAGTGTGCACGTGTGTTAGTGCGTATCATGTGTCTGTGCCCCTCTCTGTGTGTCAACCACAACAAGCTGAGATGCAAGGAGGACAAGCATCTTCACTGATTGTGCATGGCATTTCATATAATATCCTGTTGAACAATGCCGGACACAGTGGGCTCTTCAAAAAAAAGGAGAGATAGAGAGAGCAGTGAGGCTCAGAGACTCAGGAGGGGCTCAGGTGGAAATGGAGCGATGTTGATTATTTCTCACAGGAGGGTTAATGAAGGAGGAAACTCTGCACTCATTCCTTTTTCCCTCCGAGGCTCATTGGTCATCCCCATCAGTGCGAGCCATCCTCCTTGTAACCAAAGCTCTTTCACCGCTTCAAAAGGAGTGCTATTCCGAGGGGATGGGTTCAGCTGTGGATTTTTGTGTGTTTGTTTTCTTCTCTTTCCTTTTGTAATGTCACGGGGTTCTTCTCATGTTGGGCCCCAGGATATTACCTGGAATGGGAGATCTGTTGGTGGAGTTAAGAAGAGGCTGAGCAGTCACGCAAAGTCTCTCAGACTGAACAAACTCATCGGCATATTTCTTGAAAGCCACGGATGACACGCTGAGTATAAAAGCCTTATCAGGTCTAAGCCCTTCTCCCGCGGTTTTCAACTAAACTTTCCCACTAATACTCCAGTGCTGATGCATTTTATGGTCAGTTAGAATAGAGGGGACCTGTCAACTCAAGGGGTTTCTGTCTTTTTAACTACTGAAACTGTAAGGACCAGTTTGCTGTACAGATATTACACCTAGTCCTAGACAAAAAAGAGCTTTCAATGGAAGTCCTCGAAAACATCTGTTTTCTGTTAAAACGATAAGAAACATCAATATACAATGCAGAATAATGGTCCTATTACATTTGCCTGCTAGGGCCGGGCAATGAAGTTATATCTACCGCAACCCTTTACAGACATAGAACGCAGCTTCAGTAACTTCTGCTTCGGTATAAAATGTTATGTATTTTTTCCCTAACAACAATTAACGTCGCTGATTTATGTGCTGCTGCGCAGAAGCTCAACATTATTTATTGACAGTTCTGGTTGCCGAGTGATGGACGTTAGTCCATCTTCAGAAGCCTCATTCCTTTGCCTGTTCATATCTCCAGAGAAGGTTTCCTGTCTGCATTTAAAATCCATAGTGTAGCCTACCCTAACATACCGACAAACAAACATGCCATAGCCAAGGCTCTTTTAAGGGGCCGCATTCCATTATGTCTTAAAAGGGTAGTCGAGAAAGGAATCCGGTAGCCTACCGTAATTTCATATTATGGGGCAAAAACAAAGAGTAGGCTACCCTGTGCTCGCAAGACTGGCCGAAGATACCTCTGTATCCCGGCAACATCGGTGCCATGAATAGGCTAAGATATTCTCCTCGCAACAGACCGAAGACTGAACAGACAGGGCAGGCAGGCAAGCCAGCACAAGGGAGAGAGAGGAGGGGCAGGCAGACACATGCTCATTTGTTTTAGTAATCTGCATCTCACAATCTCTTGTCTTGCATGCCTTTTGCCAATTCACCAAAGTATAGCAGTATCCTGCTATATTTGAATTACACAACTTTCCCAGGCCTTTATAGCCTATTGACTATAACACAGAAAATAATATGTTTTTTGATAACTGCACTGTGATTTTAATTAAGTGGGGGAAAAAAAACTAAACAACACTGTTTTTCTTAAATTTAAGAATCCCAACTTCACACCCATACTTTATCCACTTGAATAAAATACAAAATAGTAGCTATCAAGATGGAGATCATGGAGGTTATTTTTAATGAGTGCATTTCGCAAGTAGCTAGTTTGCATCAACTACCTTAACTAAAGCCACTGCAAAGGTTGTTGCCTGTTTTGAATCGGGATGTTTCGGCATTTCTACCTCGTGATTTGTTGGGAGAGACCCCAGATTTTTCTTGTTATCAGCGAAGGCAGTGACCTAGTTCCTCTATGCCAAAATAGTCCTGTAGTCACTGTGTTGCCTAGGGTCGGGTTTCCGAGACTACTCAAGGGAGGGAGATACTGTAACCAGTGTATGTGAGCGTTGTACTGCCTCTACTTGCTGGCCATCGCTTTTGGTATAGGCTCTCGCCTCTGCACCGTAGCAGCTATGGTTAGACTCCTTTTTAAACATCTCTCTCCCTCCCGCTACAAAAGCAGTATCTAGTGGAAGAGGTACAGGTAAACACCACTGCGATGTGACGTTTTTTTCGCTGTTGTCAGAGATTGACTGTCGAGTGAGAGTGGACAGGGAGTTTCTGAACTGTTGCATTCTCCGCCCCTTTGCGCATCTCTTGGAAATCTGCTCCAAAATCTGTCTCCATTATTACCTCTTCAAGTCGAGGTCTGGCTGAAAACAAATCAAAACCAATCACCAGAAGCATGGCTGAGGCCTGTCATTTTGATGTGACATATGTTTACTCCTCAGGGGAAACCAAAGTTTGAAGCCTTCTCTCCAATGCCAAAGGGCCCTGGGATTAGTAATGGACTTTTGAATTATAGGTTGTCAACAGCCCAGTTGCATTAATGCCATGTGTTATTGGTCTGTGCAAGGCTGATGAGTGTAAAGGGGTTAAATGGCTTGTCTATTTTTTTTGTTCTTGGTGATGATTTGAGTGCTCTTGTGTGGCTCAGAGACTTGATTGCATTTCTGATTTGAGGGTGGCAGGCGGGCTGGTGGTGGAAGTGGAGAGGGGGCCGCATTGGTAGGAAATTGACAGGGAATTGAGCCCCAGGCACTCTCTCACTTTCTCTCTCCTAGACAAAAGTGACCACTCCTTTTAAATGGAGGGAAAATGACTGTTCACCACACTCACAGGTCTCAACCAGACACGGTAGTAATGCTGATCAGATAGGCAGGACAGTTCACAACTGATCCCTGCTTCTTTAACATAATGGAGGTGGAGATACAGTCAAAGGTCAAATCGAATGGGTTGTTCATCGCCACCGAAGTTGGGAAGCCGCAGATCCACAGGGCCTCATCCCAGCTGGATTAAGTGTCACTCTCCCCAACGAGCACATTTTTTATGCAGATAAATGGATCATCACCTCCTGAGTAAATCCAGAGGTAGCTGTCATTGTAAGAGAGGGATGTACCTACCGTCGGTTTCCTAGGCAGTTTCCTGGGATAATTCCCTCCGCCCCGTTTTTCTTTGAATGTCGGTCTTAGGTCACCTATATGAGAGAGCTCACAGTCACTACGCCTTTTGGGGTTTGTCTGAGAGAGCAATACCATTTTATTTGGACACTGATTGATGACATTAAGACTCGACCTCTGCAAGTAAAAAGGCACAAACAAATTAGACTTGGGTGCCCTGGAACAGCTGATGCCGTTTGGTTTACTAATGAAAAAGAGGATTATAAATTAAAAAAATCTTACCCAGGCCAGGTTAAATCCAAAGGTAATGTCTGATTGTGTAAGGATTTCTTGGCTGTGACAGGGAAATGTTCTGAAATGTTCTCCAACAATTGCAAACGAGAGTTTCTATTGGACAAATTCAGATATGTTTATCCCCGTTTTGTTCTGTTTGCTTCCGTTTCAGAAATGTTTTTTTTTAACAGAATCTGTGGAATAAATACACCCCGATCACACGCAAACAATCATGCAGTACAGTCTACAGTCAGCATGCAATTTAGCAGTTACACCGGCTGGCCCCGTGGCAATAAATTAATAAACCAAAAGCTTACCTTGTCTTGGAAAAGTTCCAATGTTGGATAGCCATTGCCAGCTAGCTCACATAGCATCCCTCTCTGTTTGAGCTGGATGTTTGAGTAGGCTAAACTAGCTAGCTGCATTTGCTAGCTAACTAAGTGAAAGTATTTTTTAAAAACTAAATATGTGATTCACCACCTGGATTCGGTCTTATGTAGCAACATTTGAATTTCTGTTTCTACATTGGATAAACGTAGAGACTCAGAGCTACAAAATTGTATATTATACACTACAGCTGAGGAACAATGGGAAAGTAATTATGCTTTGAAAGTTGATCAACTTGTACACTCACTTTTGAGAAAACCATCTTTCAATGTTTTGGCACTACTATTGGAGAGCCCCTCTGCATGAATTTGCAGGTAGCTAACCAGCCAGGGTCTATGGCTATAACGAGTCAAGCAAATGTGTCTGAGATACAAAGAATAAGATCATACACAACGTTAGTTAGCGACCCACCAGCTAACGTTAGCTAGATAACAGTACACTTTAACTTGACATTAGGTTTATGCAATTTTACTAGGCGATACATTTTTTTTTAAAGCCTTGTTTGCCATGATTACCTAGACATACTCACCAGCTCCAATAGACAGACGTGTACTATATGGCTGTCCAATACAAGCTCATCTCTCGGCATGTCCAGCCCACTCTATCTCAGCCAATCATGGCTAGCGGGAAGGTTGCTGACTTTTTCTGTGGCGAAACCAACTAGCCTCGCAATTTAACAATTTTATTCATATTTACAGATAGCATACAAGTTGATATTAAGTCACATGAAAGTTCACATGTTTGAGAAGGCATTTCTGCCAAGAAACACCTTTTGATTAATTTTTTTTTTTTAAAGATCAAACAACTCTCCTGTGAAGTCGTGACTTGCGACATACGCCTAGTGTCCTGAATCAGGTCACAAATAGCTAGCTCTCTTTCTCTTTCTCTCTCTTGCTTCTTCTTCCTTTTTGAGGAAATGTATTTGTTCAAAACTGTTTGACTATTGTCTTGCTCTCTCTTTGAGTCAACTACTCACCACACTTTATGCACTAGCTGTAGCTTATGCTTTCAGTACTATATTCCTTCTCTGATCCTTTGATTGGGTGGACAACATCAGTTCATGCTGCAAGAGCTCTGATAGGTTGGAGGACATTCTCCGGAAGGTGACATAGGTTTTCTACTGAATTCAATGTACCCAGATGAGGACGGAAGCTTCGGCTACACCATGGTGCTACCCTACAGAGTGCTGTTGAGGCAACTGTAGACTATTGCAAAACAGTGGGTTTTAATCAATTGTTTGAAGACGTGAATATATTTTGTATAGTTGTATCTAAAAATATATATTTTTGTAACGATTCAGTATTTATATTTTTATGAAATTTGACAGGGAGGAGGGAATCATAACATGCATCAGTGTTGTTTACACATTCTCAGGCACTACTAAAGCAAAGTGGGCCCATCCTCAGAGGATGAACTCACTGCCAAGTAGAACCCTGTGGAGAAACCTCTGTTTGCAGCTATCTGCTGCTGGGCTCAGAGCACTCATTTACTTTCCCCTTTCATGTCATCACTCTGGGGACCTCACACCTCAGAGAATCCCCCCTCCCTATAATTTCTCTCTCACTCCCTCACTCTCTCTATTGCTCTTTCTTTCCTTCCTCTCTCTCTCTCTCTCTCTCTCTCTCTCTCTCTCTCTCTCTCTCTCTCTCTCTCTCTCTCTCTCTCTCTCTCTCTCTCTCTCTCTCTCTCTCTCTCTCTCTCTCTCTCTCTCTCTCTCCCTTCTCCACTATCCCTTAGTTCATCACACTCGATGTTGACATGTGGTTTTCACTCAAGAATGTTCGATGTGTGACTCCTCAGCTGACTTACTTACTGTACTGTACACTCAGTTGGTTTATTCTACATGGCTTGACTAATGTGTAGTTATGAGTGATGCACAACATTGAAGTGTTGGCATCAGCTAGATGTCAGTCAATCGTTCCCGTCTCTTGTGGCAACACCTCCATTTCTAATTTAGTTAAGCCCCTTTCTTCAGCCACGCGTGAACTCTTGCCTCACTTCCTGAGGGTGTCAAGACAGAAGACTCAGTTATGAATCGAGAGCATGGAACACTATTCAGCTATATTGGAATGATTGCCTTTTCAATCTCTCCAAGTGGACAAATGTGATACTTTAGCAATGTTTGATTTATTACTTAATATTAATTACACTTCGTCACAGCAAGCACACCCACAGTTCAGCCTGGTTGGAGGGATAGTTGTTGAATATCTTGATCTAACATCTGCTCATAAGTAATCTAACTCTGACAGACTATGGTTATAATATTCAAGATGACAGTAAATACAGGCATTCATTTTTCCACGTCCTACCCCTGGAGATGAACTGATAGCTTGATCAAACCTCCATCTATTCATTCTGAGTACCTTATTTCCATTGGCGACTTTGTGTTGTGAAGGGTGGCCTGTAGTCGTGATTCAATTCATTGGAATTGAATAGATGAGTTTCACAACAGATGAATTCCAGATGGATGTTGATGGTGAGATCAGATTTTTTTATTTTATTATAATAATAATTTCCGTTGCGTTGAAATACTAGTCAAAATAAGATAATGATAGTTGGTCCTGTACTTTTTACTATCTACATAAACAATATTGTTTCTTCTGTAATAAATGATAACCTCCACTTATGTTGTGTATTCTGTTGCCCCTTCTGTTAACAAGGCTATTTCAGAACAACAATCTGCATTTTTTTGCTTTACAGAAAGCCTTTGTTCAACTGAAATTGGTATATGTTATTTTACAAAAAGCTTCAAATGTATCTGACACTGAGACAAGACTGAGACACTAAATATGTGGTCTTGAGTCCGGATTCGAGACCAGGACCGGTATCGAGTTTTACGACACTGATTATTAGCCTAACTTATGACTATTGAATCTACTCATCACATTAGGAACAGTGATCTTACATTAGTTTGCAAAGGCGATGATAGATGCATGCAATACTTTATTATCAAGGTGATTTATTTTAGGATTTTATTTGAGCTTTCCCGAACTTGAAACACACGTGCCGTCACGTCTCTAAAGTTGGATGTTTTGGTGTCGCTAGGGCAGTACTGAGGAATGTTTGTTTTTCATTATCGTGTTTTGTAAGTTACTTTTCTTAAATTGCTTGTAAATTTTGTATGCTTTTATTGCATTGCAATTGTAAATATTGTGAATGTGTATGATTGTTTGCAAGGCTACCTTGTAAAAGAGGTCTTGGTGTCAGTAAACACAATTAAAATAAAATAATAGATATATTTTCTCAATTGAACTATCAAAGTATTTGAAAGCTAAACAAACACTATTTGAACCCATGTATATCATTCTATGGTTGTAGTTATGGAATCATTGTTAGAAAATATTTCATTAATTAATGTAGGCTCACTTCTGATGTGTGATATTAAGCTGGTGTGGTCAATTGACAACCCCCTTCTCATGACACAGAGAGATCCTGTTGTTTCCCCATCACCGTCGAGCCCATTTGATCAGGCCTATATTAGGCTTTGCAACCACCAGACCCTGAGCACTACTTCAATGAGGGGCTCTAACTCAAAGCATGTCCACTCCAGAGACTCTTCGGCTCTGCTGGGGACCTTAGGAGCTCACTGCATGACAAGCAATGAGATGCCAGCATTAGTATGCACCTCGCTCCGACTGCCCCGCGGCTATATCCCAACATATCTCTTATTTGGCACGAGGCTAAAGAGCCTCGGCAATCTCAAGTTGCCTGGGAAGAATGGGCAGCATAACTTACTAGGCCACCATTGTTAGACAAACAAAACCATTAAAAAGGCACCGCGTATGGAAGTAATGGGCCACCAGCGAGAGTGTAATATGTTTTAGGTTGAGGAAAGGATGTGAGAAAAAACCTATACGGATGTTTATCTATATGGGCTATCTAGATTGAATTGGATCCTTTATGTGTTCCCCCATTGGTTTATAGAGGTAGAGTACTTGTATATTATACTGATGATATGTTTTCTATTATTATATATTATATTATTATTAAATAACATAGTATTATGGGGCGATATAAAAAGAGCCATATCTCAAGGATTATTTTCTCCTTGCAGGAAACCAATGGAAGTATGTCTTCTCTGGTGTAATGTATCCTGAGTTGACCATCTCATTGCCTTAGATAGTCTTTTGTTGCTATCTACTTATACGTATGTTGCAATATACATTGAATATTTAGTGTCTTCATCAGTGGCAGAACCCCAACCAAAGGATATGTCTAAATAGATTGTCTCATGGCCATTAGTTGGCCGCAACAATTGTTTTCATTTGACTTGGAAGCCAATCTGAACCAGCCATAGAGACACAGTCAAAATGGCAAAGCAGATACCCTACTTAGCCATGCCTACTTACATTAATACAAGTGCGTTCCCCATAGCCTGCGCTAACGCTAACCCACTGCATCAGAATAAGTGCCAAACGAGTTAGTAGTAGCAACCCTGAGTGATACAGTGCTAGCGTAAATGCTTGATAGCTCTAATTATACATAATTACAGTTCTTGAAGTTACAGCCCCACATTAAGTAATTAAACAGAAAAGTAATGAACGTTAGTAAGCAGGATTCGTTTCTAGATATAGTTATGCTGTTATAGACAGATGGCTGTGCCTTAGCTGTCTCCATCACTGGCCTCTATGGAGAGTAGCGGCTGTGCCAAATTCTGTGCTGTTCTAAGTAACCGACTGGCTGTCTTGCAGTGCCCTTGTTTTAAAGAGGTCTGCATCTCCCCCCAGGTGAACAAGCACACAATTGTTTAATTCATTTCAACACTTAATTTCTTCAAACGTACAGAAGCATGCACACACACACAAACACACACACTCAGCTTGGATTTACAGTATACTTCAGCCACTGTTTTGGGATGAACAGCATATGATTTATAACTGTGCAAATATGACCTTATATACATTCTAGTTGTTATTCACGCATGGCTTTGTTGAATAAAATATTGTTATTATTAAACAAGCAATCTGTTTGATATACTATATGGCGTAGGAAATGTGTCATTTGGTAATGAGAACAAACAGCTCATTGCCGTCACTCAAACTGACACATTGATTATGGATGACAGCGGTCTTTTCATGTCATATGTTTCTTTAGAATAATTTATCTCCAACCCGAACCCATTTCACCAGTTCACAATAGTATTAAGAAATGTGCTTTCACATTTTTGCCCGAGGTAGAGTCTCCCACCATGTATTTATTCATTTAATCTCAAGTAGAGCAGTAGCAGATGAAAACATATTACAACTCAGTTCCTCTGTTTCACTGAATCAATCCAGGGTAGTGAAATAAATGCACAGTAACGTGTGGGACTTAAAGCGTGCTTAATGAAACAAGTCTTTGTAGCGCTGGCTATCGCTCTCTGCAATAAAGGTGACGCTTCGGCACAGAGTTATTAAAGGGAGCTTCTCCGTTCTCTCCGGAAGATTAGCATGACGGAGAGGAGATGGCGGGTGGAGGATTCGGGAATAGTGTTGGGAAGTAGCCTATTTCTGTGAGAGGGAAATACTCCAGGCAAGGCTAATGGACACCAGGAGCTCACCACTTTTACCTTAAACTGTACCACAGTACTCCCTAAATTGTGCACCACACCACAGGGACTACTGCATCATCAGTCATCACCATGACTCCATTGACACCATTGTGTGCCATCCCTCCATTCCCACAAGATATTTGTTGAGACAGTGGTGTGTTTTGGATGAATAAAGGGACACTTGAATGAAGTCAAAGCAGCCCTGAAAAGGAAACCCATCAAAATAAAATGCTTGGCTGGCTCCCTTATGACTTATCAGGGATCTAAAGTTCCAAACCTTAGGGGCAACAGGACAGGCTTTTTTCTACTAAAATTGTCTAAACATTTTTTTTAAATATTTAATTACTACAGATGCTCCCAGCTCCAAGATGTTACACAACAGACGCAGTATCAGTAGATGTTATACTACATCAATACGGTAAGGGAGCCAACAAGATGTTCAAGTGCTCCTCAATAATAGTAATTGTGTGGCATAACGAAACGGAGGCTCTCATACTTTTGTTCAGTTGTTTGCCTTTCCGCAGTCCACAGGGACCTGTGCTTATCTGCCGAAATAACATTGTGATTCCACCTGAGTGCTCTTTTGTCTGGCCTGTAATTCAAGCCATCGATGCCCTTTGTTGAATGTTAGCCTCTGTATGCATTTACCTTATGAGCCTTGGGGAACAATGACTAGCAGCTTATCTGAAAGCCCATTTGAGAGTTACCTTTTGCCTCAGATATTCTGTTGTTGGTCTAGGGCTGGAGCTGGAGCTGAGGCTTTGCTCTCTGTGTGGATGATATTGAATAGGCCTCATGAAGTTCAGTGACCTTTCTTAGCCAGTACACAGAAGGCAAGGTCTGTAGTTGTGGCCCCAATGCTACACCAGAATTCTTTATAATTCATATTTTATGTGTTCCTTGCATATTGAACCCAAGCTGGCGTCAAAACCTGAGTGGCGCAGCGGTCTAAGGCACTGTATCTCAGTGTTAGAGGGGTCACTACAGACCCTGGTTTGGTTCCAGGCTGTATCATAACTGGCCGTGATTGGGAGTCCCATAGGGCGGCACACAATTGGCCCAGCGTCATCCTGGTTAGGGTTTGGCCGGGGTAGGCCATCATTGTAAATAAAATGTTGTTTTTAACTGGCTTGCCTAGTTAAATTTAAAAAACATCATTCTTGAGGTGGCCTATAGCCTAGTTAATAATATAGTAAAATATTCACTTTCTGAGAACCTCATGCAATAATATTTACTGCACTACCTTACTCACTCTGTTTAGCACATGACCTCACATGTTAATCTTTAAAGAGATTGGTGGTGTTAAACCTGAAGGAGGTGTGAAAGATGATGAATGGGTGTAGACAAAGTAGAGCTCTCCAGTAGGTGTACCAAAATACTCAAGGGACATTTTATCAAAAGTGGCGTAACAAGTTTATCAACTTTCAAAGCAGAATTACTTTCCTATTGTTCCTCAACTGCAGTGTATGATGTACTATTTTGTAGCTCTGAGTCTGTACTTTTAACCAATGTACAAAAACACAATTTCAAATGTAGCTACATAAGACCGAATTGTGGTGGTGGGTCACATATTACAAGAGACGTCAAACATCCATTAATTTGCACATGCTCGGCTGCTTTGTGTTTCTGAATTTGTTTTTATTGCCAGTAAGTGACACATGTAGAGGACTGTTCAAATTAGACCAATCAAAAAGCCTCTCTTTCCTCTGTTCTCTGCTGTTTGACAGTATGTGAAACACACGTCAAAGCCATTGTTGAAAGCAGCCCACCATGAAATGGCCTTTCATCATTGTTCAGTGTCTTTTACCAACATCAAGACCAGTTCTAGAAACATACAAAATAGGCCTAAACAGTCTTCTATGTGTTCATCAGATAAATTCCAATTAGATATGAAGAAGCACCATTAACTGCTGAGAAGTCATTTGCATTTAAATGAGTAATACACAAATGTATATATGAGTCATTATATCCATTTTCAAGATAGAAAGTTCATGCTAGATAACGTCCATTATTTCCTACTCCACCTACAGCCCCCACTCTGTTCGTACAATTGACAGAACTGAAAAAAAGGAGATAGTTGGGGTTATTACTGCAATCGCCCATTTGAGAACAATCACAGTTTAATCAGAATGAAGTAGAGGCAGCAGGTAGCCTAGTGGCAGAACTAAACAGTTTTAGAAACTTCAGAGTGTTTTCTATCAAAATAGACTAATAATATGCATATCTTAGCTTCTGTGACTGAGTAGCAAGCAGTTTACTCTGGGCACCTTATTCATCCAAGATACTCAATACTGCCCCCAGCCATAAGAAGTTAACTGACTTGCCTAGTTAATTAAATAAAAATGTGAGTGTTCTTTGGTTGTTCCCATAGGATAACCCTTTTGGGTTCCATGTAGAACCCTCTGTGGAAAGGGTTCTGAACTTCAAAAGGGCTTTACCTGGAGCCAAAAACAGTTCTTCAAGGGTTCTCCTATGGGGACAGTCGTATAACACTTTTAGGTTCTAGATAGCACATTTTTTTCTAAGAGTGTAGACTTTATACTGTAATATCAAGGGATCCAATTCTTCCATCTTCTGACAAGCATGGGGGTAAGAAGCATTTGCTGTCCTCTTCCCCTCTCCATCAGTCCAATCTCCCCACCAGCGCTAAAAAGTGGGAGCCTGGCAAGGAGGTGCCATATCACTGTTCTGCATTCCAAAGTTAATCTTTGACAAGACAATTTCAGCAGGAGCTCAAGCGTTACTTCCGGAATGATCCTCAGGACTGCTCAGTGCTTAAGTCCCGGGCTTTATTTTTTAGAATCGCAGAGCGGCATGACTTAGGGAATGAGCCTTGAGGAGACAACTCTTCAAATGGTATTGATACGCAAACCCATTAAAAAGCCAATTACCCTGTACTTGTTTTATTACGCAGGGCTGCAGAAAGGGGAGCGTTATCGTAAAGAGTCAATATGAAAACAAAATAGCACCTCAGTTCTGTCATTAATCAACGCCTGGCGTGTGTGAAAGCTAATGTTTAATTCACAGCGACATAAATCACCAATGTAGAAACAATATTAAGCTTTATTATACTTTTATACTGAACAAATATATGTATGTTAAGTGTTGGTCTCATTTGTCATGAACTGAAATAAAAGATCCCAGAAATGTTCTACATGCACAAAAAGCTTATACATGTTGTGCACATGCTCAGGAATATTTATGTCTGTAATTGAACCCTTTTGTGGTGAAAAGCTAGTTCTGATAGGATGGGCCTGGCTAATTCCAGTGTGTGGAACTGGCTCCCAAGTGGGTGTGCCTATGCCCTCCAGGCCCACCCATGGCTGCGCCCGACCAAGTCATGTGAAATCCATAGATTAGGGACTAATTGATTTTTTTCAATTGACTGATTTTCTTCTATGAACTGTAACTCAATAAAATCTTTGTGATTGTTGCATGTTGCGTTCACTATACATGAATTTTACAGGGAGTGGTGATTGCACACAACACTTTCCATATCCTCACCTCTCCCTTGTGTCTCTGTGGCCATGCCTTTATGGATATAAAGCATCGGCAAAAACATGTTTACATCGTTAGCCTCTTGTTATTATCTCTGTATATCCAGGAGAGCTGGCAGAGATGGCAACATCGCAACTACCTTTTAGGAAACGTTTTATGTACTATTTACATTATTAGCTCAGGAAATGTTATGTGTTATACATTCAGCCAGGAAGAACTATTGAATAATTCGAGCGGCGGTAACTCACCAGAACTACCAGCATTACAACCAGGAATTTGACTTCCCTGGAGCAGATCCTCCGTTCACTCTCCCCAGAGCAATTTAACTTATTCCAGAGGCCAATCCAAAACATTGCAGGCAGAGCAGAGGCACTTGAGGCGGCCTGCTGGTTTGACATAGGAGGTGCACACACCACCCACCGCTTCCGAGTATATTACTCACTAATGTTCAGTCTTTGGATAAGTTGATGAGCTTATAGCAAGGATTTCTTTCCAGATAGACACCGGGGCCTGTAACATACTTTGTTTCACGGAAACATGGCTCTCGGAGTCGGTAAAGCCAGCAAGATTCTCAGTACATTGCACAGACAGGAATAAATATCTCAGAAGTGCGGAGGGGTGTGTTTCATGATTAAAGACTCATGGTGTAATTCTACAAAAATACAGTAACTCAAGTCTCTTTGTTCACCCGACCTAGAATACCTCACAATTAAATCCCTACCATTGTATCTCCCATTACCACAGCCGTTTACATCCCACCTGAAGCCGATACCTCAACGGTCCTCAAAGAACTTCACTGGACTTTATGCAAACTGGAAACCACAGATCCTGAGGCTGGATTTAGTGTAACTGGGAAGTACCCGTGCCTCGAACTATTCAACGCTGTTCTGACTAATCCACGCTTCAGGATTGTTTTGATCACGTGGACTGGGATATGTTCCGGGAAACTTGGGAAAATAATCTAGGCGCATACAGTGACTGAGAAACTGATAGATAAACAGGAGTCCCAATTCAACGGCTCAGACACAAGACGTATGTGGCAGGGATTACAGACAATCACGGACTACAAAAGGAAAACCAGCCAAGTCGAGACCGACGTCTTGCTTCTGGACAGGCTAAACACGACGTGAGTAAAACATTTAAACATGTTAACCCTCGCAATGCTGCCGGCCCAGACGGCATCCCTAGCTGTGTCCTCAGAGCATGCACAGACCAGCTGGCTGGTGTGTTTAAGTGAATATTCAATCTTTCCCTAATCCAGTCTGCTGTCCCCACATGCTTCAAGATGGCCATCATTGTTCCTGTACCCAAGAAGGCAAAGGTAACTGAACTTAATGACTATCGCCCCGTAGCACTCACCTCATCATGAAGTGCTTTGAGAGACAAGGATAATATCAGCTCTACATTACCTGCCACCCTAGACCCACTCCAATTTGCTTACCGCCCCAATAGATCCACAGATGATGCAATCTCCATCACTCTGCACACTGCTCTATCCTATCTGGACAAGACGAATACCTATGTAAGAATTCTGTTTATTCAACAACATACTACCCTCCAAACCCATCAGTAAGCTTGAGGCCCTGGGTCTGAACCCCGCCCTGTGCAACTGTGTACTGGACTTCCTGAAAGGCCGTCCCCCAGTGGTGATGGTAGGAAACATCACCTCCACCCCGCTGATCCTCAACACAAGGGTGCATGCTCAGCCCCCTCCTGTAGTCCCTGATCACCCACGGGACCACAGTGGAGAAGGAGGAAAGCTTCAAGTTCCGTGCCATACACATCTCTGACAAACTTAAATTAACCACCCACACAGACAGTGTGGTGAAGAAGGCGCAATAGAGCCTCTTCAACCTCACGAGTCTGAAGAAATTTGGCTTGTCACCTAAAACGCTCACAAACCTTTACAGATGCACAATTGAAAGCATCCTGTCAGGCTGTATCACGGTACAGTAACTGCTCCGCCCGCAACTGCAAGGCTCTCCATTGAGTGGTGGAGTTTGCCCAACGCATTACCAGGGGCAAACTACCCGCCCTCCAGGACACCTACAGCACCCGATGTCACAGGATGCTCAAAAAGATCAGCAAGGACATCAACCACCCAAGCCACTGCTTGTTCACCCTGCGATCATCCAGAAGGCGAGGTCAGTACAGGTGCATCAAAGCTGGGACTGAGAGACTGAAAAACAGCTTCTATCTCAAGGCCGTCAGACTGTTAAACAGCTGTCACTAGCACATAGAGGCTGCTGCCTATTGGCATAGACTAGACATCACTGGCCACTTTAAGGAATGGAAGACTAGTCACTTTAATAATGTTTACATATTTGGCATTACTCATCTCATATGTACAGTAGAATAATATAGAATACATTATATACAGTGGAGAGAGCAAGTATTTGATACACTGCCGATTTTGCAGGTTTTCCTACTTCCAAAGCATGTAGAGGTCTGTCATTTTTATCATAGGTACACTTCAACTGTGAGAGACGGAATCTAAAACAAAAATCCAGAAAATCCCATTGTATGATTTTTAAGTAATTAATTAGCATTTTATTGCATGACATAAGTATTTGATACATCAGAAAAGCAGAACTTAATATTTGGTACAGAAACCTTTGTTTGCAATTACAGAGATTATATGTTTCCTGTAGTTCTTGGTCAGGTTTGCACACACTGCAGCAGGGATTTTGGCCCATTCCACCAAACAGACCTTCTCCAGATCCTTCAGGTTTCTGGGCTGTCGCTGGGCAATACGGACTTTCAGCTCCCTCCAAAGATGTTCTATTGAGTTCAGGTCTGGAGACTGGCTAGGCCACTCCAGGACATTGAGATGCTTCTTATGGAGCCACTCCTTAGTTGCCCTGGCTGTGTGTTTCGGGTCGTTGTCATGCTGGAAGACCCAGCAACGACCCATCTTCAATGCTCTTACTGAGGGAAGGATGTTGGCCAAGATCTCGCGACACTTGGCCCAATACATCCTCCCCTCAATACGGTGCAGTCGTCCTGTCCCCTGTGCAGAAAAGCATCCCCAAAGAATGATGTTTCCACCTCCATGCTTCATGGTTGGGATGGTGTTCTTAGGGTTGTACTCATCCTTCTTCTTCCTCCAAACACGGCGAGTGGTGTTTCGACCAAAAAGCTCTATTTTTGTCTCATCAGACCACATGTCCTTCTCCCATTCCTCCTCTGGATCATCCAGATGGTCTTTGGCAAACTTCAGATGGGCCTGGACATGTGCTGGCTTGAGCAGAGGGACCTTGCGTCCGCTGCAGGATTTTAATCCATGACGGCGTAGTGTGTTACTAATGGTTTTCTTTGAGACTGTGGTCCTAGCTCTCTTCAGGTCATTGACCAGGTCCTGCCGTGTAGTTCTGGGCTGATCCCTCACCTTCCTCATGATCATTGATGCCCCACGAGGTGAGATCTTGCATGGAGCCCCAGACCGAGGGTGATTGACCGTCATCTTGAACTTCTTCCATTTTCTAATAATTGCGGCAACAGTTGTTGCCTTCTCACCAAGCTGCTTGCCTATTGTCATGTAGCCCATCACAGCCTTGTGCAGGTCTACAATTTTATCCCTGATGTCCTTACACAGCTCTCTGGTCTTGGCCACTGTGAAGAGGTTGGAGTCTGTTTGATTGAGTGTGTGGACAGGTGTCTTTTATACAGGTAATTGAGTTCAAACAGGTGCAGTTAATACAGGTAATGAGTGGAGAACAGGAAGAATTCTTAAAGAAAAACTAACAGGTCTGTGAGAGCCGGAATTCTTACTGGTTGTTAGGTGATCAAATACTTATGTCATGCAATAAATGCAAATTATTTACTTAAAAATCATACAATGTGATTTTCTGGAATTTTGTTTTAGGTTCCGTCTCTCACAGTTGAAGTGTACCTATGATAAAAAATTACAGACCTCTACATGCTTTGTAAGTAGGAAAACCTGCAAAATCGGCAGTGTATCAAATACTTGCTCTCCCCACTGTATATACTGTATTCTATATTATTCTACTGTATCTTAGTCACTTAATAATGGTTACATATCTTTCATTACTCATTTTGTTTGTATATACTATTTTCTATAGTATTCTACGGTATCTTAGTCACTTAATGTTTACATATCTGGCATTACTCATGTCATATGTATATACTGTTTTCTATCCTATTCTACTGTATCTCATTCACTTAATAATGTTTACATATCTGACATTACTCATGTCATATGTATACACTTTATTCTATACTATTCACATGAATCTTAGTCCATTCCACTCTGACATCGCTCGTCCATATGTATATAATCTTCATTTATTCCTGCTTAGATTGGTGTGTATTGGGTATACGTTGTGTAATTTGTTAGATATTATTTGTTTGATATTACTGCACTATCGGCGCTAGCAGCACAATAATTTTGCCACACCCACAATAACATTTGCTAATCCAGTGTATGTGACCAATCCAATATGACTTGATGAAAATGGTATGGATGTTTGAACTGATATTCTAAAGGTTGTATCAGACTATGGACGTGTCCCAAATGGCACCCTATTCCCTATACAGTGCAGTACTTTTGACCAGAGTTCTATGGATCCTGGTCAAAAGTAGTGCACTATACTGTACATTTGAAAAGGAATAGGATGCCATTTGGGACTCATCCTAGTAATGGTTGAGAGGAAAAAGAGATTGAGAGTACTGTAGTTAGTGGATGTGGACAGAGGAGGCCCTGTGTGTTCTGCTATCTGAGACCATCATCATGATGGCTGACCTCTGTGTTGGGATTGGAGCCAATGTCGCGCCACGGGCGTACCGCATCGCTCTTCAGCCGTGTACTGGGAGCCACAAAGGTAATTTTCGCCTCCCTGCGACTGTAATTCCCACTCCAGATAACAACATGGATGAGAATTTGTATTATCCCACTGACTGGGAAAAAGCACCAAGTCCTAAAACAGGATAAATGTATCTCAGCATTCCCTTCTTCCCACTCTAGGCTCCACAGCAACTGGGATCGTGGTGATAAATGTTGCCATGCAGGCATTCAGACAGTATCATTGCCACAATATATTTTCATTCCCAGTAGTGTTCAATGATAGATTGGTTTTGGCGAACAAATGTATGGAAGAAACTTCTCAACCATTGTGTAGGTGCCATTGATACTTTGATTGGTCGTTGATCTCCTATAGTTCAAGCCTATTGGGTAGATAACATCGAAGCAGGTGCTAATTTTATAGGCTTGAACCTTGGGGAGTTGTAGTCCCAGGCGTGGGTTGGGGATGTTATGCAGGTGAATGAGGACCCAAAAGCGACTTAACGGAAACAGAGTCTTTATTCCAGTCTTAAACAAAAGCGATAATCCTGGATATTATCTAGGTAAATGCAAAAACAGGAAAACTGAAATCCACTCGTCAGTAGAGAGGAACGACTGGAGACGCGACCACAGACTGCAGGTCGCTTCGGGAAGGCACCGGCCGTAGCTGACATTGACACCTGCTCACACGCAGCATCTGAAGAAGGTAAAAACACGACAGGGCGGAACAAGGACACAGAACAGCGAACATCAAACAAGGATCCGACAAGGACAGAAGCGGAAAACAGAGGGAGAAATAGGGACTCTAATCAGAGGGCAAAATAGGGGACAGGTGTGAAAAGAGTAAATGAGGTAGTTAGGAGAATGAGGAACAGCTGGGAGCAGGAACGGAACGATAGAGAGAGAGAGCGAGAGAGGGAGAGAGGGAGGGGGAGAGAGAGGGATAGAAAGAGGGAAAGAACCTAATAAGACCAGCAGAGGGAAATGAATAGAAGGGAAGCACAGAGACAAGACATGATAATCAATGACAAAACATGACAGGGGATGTCTTTCTCTGTGGCTTAACCAGAGGATTATCGACGCTGCATTGGCTAACTGTCAATGAGGATGAAGTGTGTTCCTCTTGTCCTTACCAATATTGTTGTCAGAGTTTCAGCCCCAGACTCAATTTCCTCATTGAGGTGTGACCAATGGATCTTTGTTGATGTTCTGTTTAGTAATGAGAGCTGAATGAGATGGGAAGTCGCTGTCTGCTTCGCAGTGAGACAAAAACAGTACAAGACTACGGAAACCGATCATTTCAAGAAACAATGATTTTAATATTTGGAGAATTTTGCATTTTTCAAACACCTGATACAGATTTTTCCTGCAATCTAGAGCCATAATAATTATGCTTAATTAAGTTTGGTGTCACTTAGAAATGTCCTTGTTTTTGAAATGTAATACCCTAAACATGGAGCGAGTGGTCGCATCTGCACGTCGCTCCAACGGACTATACAAACGCTCCTCACCGCGTGGCCGCGGCCACCCTACTCTGGTGGTCCCAGCGCGCACGACCCACGTGGAGTTCCAGGTCTCCGGTAGCCTCTGGAACTGCCAATCTGCGGTCAACAAGGCAGAGTTCATCTCAGCCTATGCCTCCCTCCAGTCCCTCGACTTCTTGGCACTGACGGAAACATGGATCACCACAGACAACACTGCTACTCCTACTGCTCTCTCTTCGTCCGCCCACGTGTTCTCGCACACCCCGAGAGCGTCTGGTCAGCGGGGTGGTGGCACCGGGATCCTCATCTCTCCCAAGTGGTCATTCTCTCTTTCTCCCCTTACCCATCTGTCTATCGCCTCCTTTGAATTCCATGCTGTCACAGTTACTAGCCCTTTCAAGCTTAACATCCTTATCATTTATCGCCCTCCAGGTTCCCTCGGAGAGTTCATCAATGAGCTTGATACCTTGATAAGCTCCTTTCCTGAGGACGGCTCACCTCTCACAGTTCTGGGCGACTTTAACCTCCCCACGTCTACCTTTGACTCTTTCCTCTCTGCCTCCTTCTTTCCACTCCTCTCCTCTTTTGACCTCACCCTCTCACCTTCCCCCTACTCACAAGGCAGGCAATACGCTCGACCTCATCTTTACTAGATGCTGTTCTTCCACTAACCTCATTGCAACTCCCCTCCAAGTCTCCGACCACTGCCTTGTATCCTTTTCCCTCTCGCTCTCATCCAACACCTCCCACACTGCCCCTACTCGGATGGTATCGCGCCGTCCCAACCTTCGCTCTCTCTCCCCGCTACTCTCTCCTCTTCCATCCTATCATCTCTTCCCTCCGCTCAAACCTTCTCCCACCTATCTCCTGATTCTGCCTCCTCAACCCTCCTCTCCTCCCTCTCTGCATCCCTTGACTCTCTATGTCCCCTATCCTCCAGGCCGGCTCGGTCCTCCCCTCCCGCTCCGTGGCTCGATGACTCATTGCGAGCTCACAGAACAGGGCTCCGGGCAGCCGAGCGGAAATGGAGGAAAACTCGCCTCCCTGCGGACCTGGCATCCTTTCACTCCCTCCTCTCTACATTTTCCTCCTCTGTCTCTGCTGCTAAAGCCACTTTCTACCACGCTAAATTCCAAGCATCTGCCTCTAACCCTAGGAAGCTCTTTGCCACCTTCTCCTCCCTCCTGAATCCTCCGCCCCTCCCCCCTCCTCCCTCTCTGCAGATGACTTCGTCAACCATTTTGAAAAGAAGGTCGACGACATCCGATCCTCGTTTGCTAAGTCAAACGACACCGCTGGTTCTGCTCACACTGCCCTACCCTGTGCTCTGACCTCTTTCTCCCCTCTCTCTCCAGATGAAATCTCGCGTCTTGTGACGGCCGGCCGCCCAACAACCTGCCCGCTTGACCCTATCCCCTCCTCTCTTCTCCAGACCATTTCCGGAGACCTTCTCCCTTACCTCACCTCGCTCATCAACTCATCCCTGACCGTTGGCTACGTCCCTTCCGTCTTCAAGAGAGCGAGAGTTGCACCCCTTCTGAAAAAACCTACACTCGATCCCTCCGATGTCAACAATTACAGACCAGTATCCCTTCTTTCTTTTCTCTCCAAAACTCTTGAACGTGCCGTCCTTGGCCAGCTCTCCCGCTATCTCTCTCTGAATGACCTTCTTGATCCAAATCAGTCAGGTTTCAAGACTAGTCATTCAACTGAGACTGCTCTCCTCTGTATCACGGAGGCGCTCCGCACTGCTAAAGCTAACTCTCTCTCCTCTGCTCTCATCCTTCTAGATCTATCGGCTGCCTTCGATACTGTGAACCATCAGATCCTCCTCTCCACCCTCTCCGAGTTGGGCATCTCCGGCGCGGCCCACGCTTGGATTGCGTCCTACCTGACAGGTCGCTCCTACCAGGTGGCGTGGCGAGAATCTGTCTCCTCACCACGCGCTCTCACCACTGGTGTCCCCCAGGGCTCTGTTCTTGGCCCTCTCCTATTCTCGCTATACACCAAGTCACTTGGCTCTGTCATAACCTCACATGGTCTCTCTTATCATTGCTATGCAGACGACACACAATTAATCTTCTCCTTTCCCCCTTCTGATGACCAGGTGGCGAATCGCATCTCTGCATGTCTGGCAGACATATCAGTGTGGATGACGGATCACCACCTCAAGCTGAACCTCGGCAAGACGGAGCTGCTCTTCCTCCCGGGGAAGGACTGCCCGTTCCATGATCTCACCATCACGGTCGACAACTCCATTGTGTCCTCCTCCCAGAGCGCCAAGAACCTTGGCGTGATCCTGGACAACACCCTGTCGTTCTCAACTAACATCAAGGCGGTGGCCCGTTCCTGTAGGTTCATGCTCTACAACATCCGCAGAGTACGACCCTGCCTCACACAGGAAGCGGCACAGGTCCTAATCCAGGCACTTGTCATCTCCCGTCTGGATTACTGCAACTCGCTGTTGGCTGGGCTCTCTGCCTGTGCCATTAAACCCCTTCAACTCATCCAGAACGCCGCAGCCCGTCTGGTGTTCAACCTTCCCAAGTTCTCTCACGTCACCCCGCTCCTCCGTTCTCTCCACTGGCTTCCAGTTGAAGCTCGCATCCGCTACAAGACCATGGTGCTTGCCTACGGAGCTGTGAGGGGAACGGCACCTCAGTACCTCCAGGCTCTGATCAGGCCCTACACCCAAACAAGGGCACTGCGTTCATCCACCTCTGGCCTGCTCGCCTCCCTACCACTGAGGAAGTACAGCTCCCGCTCAGCCCAGTCAAAACTGTTCACTGCCCTGGCCCCCCCAATGGTGGAACAAACTCCCTCACGACGCCAGGACAGCGGATTCAATCACCACCTTCCGGAGACACCTGAAACCCCACCTCTTTAAGGAATACCTAGGATAGGTTAAGTAATCCCTCTCACCCCACCCCCCCTAAGTTTTAGATGCACTATTGTTAAGTGACTGTCCCACTGGATGTCATAAGGTGAATGCACCAATTTGTAAGTCGCTCTGGATAAGAGCGTCTGCTAAATGACTTAAATGTAATGTAAATGTAATGAAAGAAAAGCACATTTGTTGTCCATTGAAATAACATCAAATTGATCAGAAATACAGTGTAGACATTGTTAATATTGTAAATTACTTTTGTAGCTGGAAAAAGCTGATTTGTTATGGAATATATGCGTAGGTGTAGACAGGCCCATTATCAGCAACCATCACTCCTGTGTTCCAATGGCACGTTGTGTTAGCTAATCCAAGTTGATCATTTCAAAAAGACTAATTGATCATTAGAAAATCCTTTTGCAATTATGTTAGCACAGCTTTAAACTGTTGTGCTGATTAAAGAAGCAATAAAACTGTCCTTCTTTCGACTAGTTGAGTATCTGAAGCATCAGCATTTGTGGGTTCGATTACAGGCTCAAAATGGCCAGAAACAAAACTTTCTTCTGAAACTCATCAGTCTATTCTTGTTCTGAGAAATTAAGGCTATTCCATGTGAGAAATTGCCAAGAAACTGAAGATCTCGTACCACGCTGTGTACTACTCTCTTCACAGAAGAGCGCAAACTGTCTCTAACCAGAATAGAAAGAGGAGTGTGAGGCCCCGGTGCACAACTGAGCAAAACTGAGCAAGAGGACAAGTACATTAGAGCATCTAGTTTGAGAAACAGACGCCTCACAATTCTTCAACTGGCAGCTTCATTAAATAGTACCTGCAAAACACCAGTCTCAATGTCAACAGTGAAGAGGCAACTCCGCTGGCCTTCTTGGCAGAGTTGCAAAAAAAGCCATATCTCAGACTGGCCAATAAAAAGAAAAGATGAAGATGGTCCAAAGAACACAGACACTGAACAGAGGAACTCTGCTTAGAAGGCCAGCATCCTGGAGTCGCCTCTTCACTGTAAATGAGTGTAAATGAGAACTTGTTCTCAACTGGCCTACCTGTTTAAATGAAGGTGAAATAAAATCAAATTAAAAAACAGCGTTGTACGAGATCTTGGATTGGGATGAGTTGGACCTCCAGATTGAAGGAAAAGCAGCCAACAAGTGCTCAGCATATGTGGGATCTTCTTCAAGGCTGTTGGAAAAGCATTCCAGGTGAAGCTGTTTGAGAGAATGCCAAGAGTCTGCAAAATTGCTATCAAGGCAAAGGGTGACTA
The DNA here is from genome assembly GCF_021184085.1 of Oncorhynchus gorbuscha. Classification (NCBI taxonomy): domain Eukaryota; kingdom Metazoa; phylum Chordata; class Actinopteri; order Salmoniformes; family Salmonidae; genus Oncorhynchus; species Oncorhynchus gorbuscha. The sequence goes on along the minus strand of NC_060193.1, from coordinate 37,887,760 downwards.
TTTTGAAGAATCTAAAATATATGTTTCACTTTTATGGTTTCAGCATGATTCCATATGTGTTATTTCATAGTTGTGATATTTCCACTATTATTATTCAATGTACAAAATAGTAAAAATAAACAAAAACCCTGGAATGATTAGGTGTGTCCAAACTTCAACTAAATATTCTTCTCTGCAGCCTTGCTAAAAGCTGGGTAAAATATTGAAAGGAATGTGAGTCTTATTCAGTACATTTAGTTATTGCTTGCTTTTCAAAAAATCGTATAACCTTGCCAGACATGTCAGCTTAGATAGTTAGCCAAGCTGGCTACTCTAACTTGATTGATAGCCTGAAATGGTTTCTTGCTATCTAGTTATGAGGTTGGGAGATTGGAAACCTACTTTGCATTCATTCGGAAAGTATTCAGACCCATTGACTTTATCCACATTTTGTTATGTTACAGCCTTATTTAAAAATTGATAAAATTATTATTTTATCCTCATCAATCTACACACAATACCCCATAAAGACAAAGCGAAAACAGATGTTTGCTAATTTTTTTACAAATAAAAAACATAAATACCTTATTTACATAATTATACAGACCCTTTGCTATGAGACTCGAAATTGAGCTCAGGTGCATCCTATTTCCAATGATCATCCTTGAGATGTGTTATGCAGGTGAATGAGGACCCAAAAGCGACTTGGCGAAAACAGAGTCTTTAATCCAGTAAAGGAAATATGCAATACTCCTAGACAAATCGGAGCGGTAAATAAAGCATAAAAAACAATTCCACTCGTAATGACGAGAACAGACGGGAGACTCGATCATAAACTGTAGGTTGCCTCGGGAAGGCACTTGACCGTAGCAGACTCAGACACCTGCTCACCACGCAGCATCTGAGGGAAACACGACACGACAGGGCGATACAAAGACACAGCACGGTGAACAATATACAAGGATCCGACAGGACAGAAACGGAAAACAAGGGGAGAAATAGGGACTCTAATCAGGGGAAAAGATAGGGAACAGGTGTGGAAAGACTAAATGATTGATTAGGGAAATAGGAACAGCTGGGAGCAGGAACGGAACGATAGAGAGAAGAGAGAGAGGGAGGGAGAGAGAAAAAGGGAACGAACCTAAAAAAAGACCAGCAGGGGGAAAACGAACAGAAGGAAAAGCAAAATGACAAGACAATATAAGACATAACATGACAGTACCCCCCCACTCACCGAGCGCCTCCTGGCGCACTCGAGGAGGAATCCTGGCGGCAACGGAGGAAATCATCAATCAGTGAACGGTCCAGCACGTCCCGAGACGGAACCCAACTCCTCTCCTCAGGACCGTAACCCTCCCAATCCACTAAGTATTGGTGACCCCGTCCCGAGAACGCATGTCCATGATCCTACGTACCTTGTAAATAGGTGCGCTCTCGACAAGGACGGGGGAGGGGGAGGGAAGACGAACGGGGGTGCGAAGAAAGGGCTTGACACAGGAGACATGGAAGACAGGATGGACGCGACGAAGATGTCGCGGAAGAAGCAGTCGCACAGCGACAGGATTGACGACCTGGGAGACACGGAACGGACCAATGAACCGCGGAGTCAACTTACGAGAAGCTGTCGTAAGAGGAAGGTTGCGAGTGGAAAGCCACACTCTCTGGCCGCAACAATACCTTGGACTCTTAATCCTACGTTTATTGGCGGCTCTCACAGTCTGTGCCCTGTAACGGCAAAGTGCAGACCTCACCCTCCTCCAGGTGTGCTCACAACGTTGGACAAACGCTTGAGCGGAGGGAACGCTGGGCTCGGCAAGCTGGGATGAGAACAGAGGAGGCTGGTAACCCAGACTACTCTGAAACGGAGATAACCCGGTAGCAGACGAAGGAAGCGAGTTGTGAGCGTATTCTGCCCAGGGGAGCTGTTCTGCCCAAGACGCAGGGTTTCTGAAAGAAAGGCTGCGTAGGATGCGACCAATCGTCTGATTGGCCCTCTCTGCTTGACCGTTAGACTGGGGATGAAACCCGGAAGAGAGACTGACGGACGCACCAATCAAACGACAGAACTCCCTCCAAAACTGTGACGTGAATTGCGGGCCTCTGTCTGAAACGGCGTCTAACGGGAGGCCATGAATTCTGAACACATTCTCGATGATGATTTGTGCCGTCTCCTTAGCGGAAGGAAGTTTAGCGAGGGGAATGAAATGTGCCGCCTTAGAGAACCTATCGACAACCGTAAGAATCACAGTCTTCCCCGCAGACAAAGGCAGACCGGTAATGAAGTCTAGGGCGATGTGAGACCATGGTCGAGAAGGAATGGGAAGCGGTCTGAGACGACCGGCAGGAGGAGAGTTACCTGACTTAGTCTGCGCGCAGTCCGAACAAGCAGCCACGAAACGGCGCATGTCACGCTCCTGAGTCGGCCACCAAAAGCGCTGGCGAATAGAAGCAAGAGTGCCTCGAACGCCGGGATGACCAGCTAACTTGGCAGAGTGAGCCCACTGAAGAACAGCCAGACGAGTAGAAACAGGAACGAAAAGAAGGTTACTAGGACAAGCGCGCGGCGACGCAGTGTGCGTGAGTGCTTGCTTAACCTGTCTTTAATACCCCAGACTGTCAACCCGACAACACGCCCATAAGGAAGAATTCCCTCGGGATCAGTAGAAGCCACAGAAGAACTAAAAAGACGGGATAAGGCATCAGGCTTGGTGTTCTTGCTACCCGGACGGTAAGAAATCACAAACTCGAAACGAGCGAAAAACAACGCCCAACGAGCTTGACGAGCATTAAGTCGTTTGGCAGAACGGATGTACTCAAGGTTCTTATGGTCTGTCCAAACGACAAAAGGAACGGTCGCCCCCTCCAACCACTGTCGCCATTCGCCTAGGGCTAAGCGGATGGCGAGCAGTTCGCGGTTACCCACATCATAGTTGCGTTCAGATGGCGACAGGCGATGAGAAAAATAAGCGCAAGGATGAACCTTATCGTCAGACTGGAAGCGCTGGGATAGAATGGCTCCCACGCCTACCTCTGAAGCGTCAACCTCGACAATGAATTGTCTAGTGACGTCAGGAGTAACGAGGATAGGAGCGGACGTAAAACGTTCTTTTAGAAGATCAAAAGCTCCCTGGGCGGAACCGGACCACTTAAAACACGTCTTGACAGAAGTAAGAGCTGTGAGAGGGGCAGCAACTTGACCGAAATTACGAATGAAACGCCGATAGAAATTAGCGAAACCTAGAAAGCGCTGCAACTCGACACGTGACCTTGGAACGGGCCACTCACTGACAGCTTGGACCTTAGCGGAATCCATCTGAATGCCTTCAGCGGAAATAACGGAACCGAGAAAAGTAACGGAGGAGACATGAAAAGAGCACTTCTCAGCCTTCACGTAGAGACAATTCTCTAAAAGGCGCTGGAGAACACGTCGAACGTGCTGAACATGAATCTCGAGTGACGGTGAAAAAATCAGGATATCGTCAAGGTAGAAAAAAAAACAAAGATGTTCAGCATGTCTCTCAGAACATCATTAACTAATGCCTGAAAAACAGCTGGCGCATTGGCGAGACCAAACGGCAGAACCCGGTACTCAAAATGCCCTAACGGAGTGTTAAACGCCGTTTTCCACTCGTCCCCCTCTCTGATGCGCACGAGATGGTAAGCGTTACGAAGGTCCAACTTAGTAAAGCACCTGGCTCCCTGCAGAATCTCGAAGGCTGATGACATAAGGGGAAGCGGATAACGATTCTTAACCGTTATGTCATTCAGCCCTCGATAATCCACGCAGGGCGCAGAGTACCGTCCTTTTTCTTAACAAAAAAAAACCCCGCCCCGGCCGGGAGGAAGAAGGCACTATGGTACCGGCGTCAAGAGACACAGACAAATAATCCTCGAGAGCCTTACGTTCGGGAGCCGACAGAGAGTATAGTCTACCCCGAGGAGGAGTGGTCCCCGGAAGGAGATCAATACTACAATCATACGACCGGTGAGGAGGAAGGGAGTTGGCTCGGGACCGACTGAAGACCGTGCGCAGATCATGATATTCCTCCGGCACTCCTGTCAAATCGCCAGGTTCCTCCTGAGAAGTGGGGACAGAAGAAACGGGAGGGATGGCAGACATTAAACACTTCACATGACAAGAAACGTTCCAGGATAGGATAGAATTACTAGACCAATTAATAGAAGGATTATGACATACTAGCCAGGGATGACCCAAAACAACAGGTGTAAAAGGTGAACGAAAAATCAAAAAGAAATAGTCTCACTGTGGTTACCAGATACTGTGAGAGTTAAAGGTAGTGTCTCAAATCTGATACTGGGAAGATGACTACCATCTAAGGCGAACATGGGCGTAGGCTTGTCTAACTGTCTGAAAGGAATGTCATGTTTCCGAGCCCATGCTTCGTCCATGAAACAGCCCTCAGCCCCAGAGTCTATCAAGGCACTGCATGTAGCACCCGAACCGGTCCAGCGTAGATGGACCGACATAGTAGTACAGGATCTAGATGGAGAGACCTGAGTAGTAGCGCTCACCAGTAGCCCTCCGCTTACTGATGAGCTCTGGCTTTTACTGGACATGAATTGACAAAATGTCCAGCAAGTCCGCAATAGAGGCACAGGCGGTTGGTGATCCTCCGTTCCCTCTCCTTAGTCGAGATGCGAATACCTCCCAGCTGCATGGGCTCAGTCTCTGAGCCAGAGGAGGGAGATGGTTGCGATGCGGAGCAGGGAAACACCGTTGACGCGAGCTCTCTTCCACGAGCTTGGTGACGAAGATCTACCCGTCGTTCTATGCGAATGGCGAGAGCAATCAAAGAGTCCACACTGGAAGGAACCTCCCGGGAGAGAATCTCATCTTTAACCACAGCGTGGAGTCCCTCCAGAAAACGAGCGAGCAGCGCCGGCTCGTTCCAGTCACTAGAGGCAGCAAGAGTGCGAAACTCTATAGAGTAATCCGTTATGGATCGATCACCTTGGCATAGGGAAGCCAGGGCCCTAGAAGCCTCCCTACCAAAAACTGAACGGTCAAAAACCCAAATCATCTCCTCTTTAAAGTTCTGGTAATTGTTAGAACAATCAGCCCTTGCCTCCCAGATAGCTGTGCCCCACTCTCGAGCCCGGCAGGTAAGGAGTGAGATGACGTAAGCAACCCGAGCTCTCTCTCTCTAGAGTATGTGTTGGGTTGGAGAGAGAACACAATATCACACTGGGTGAGAAAGGAGCGGCACTCCGTGGGCTGCCCGGAGTAACAAGGTGGGTTATTAACCCTAGGTTCCGGAGGCTCGGCAGACCAGGAAGTAACAGGTGGCACGAGACGAAGACTCTGGAACTGTCCAGAGAGGTCGGAAACCTGAGCGGCCAGGTTCTCCATGGCATGACGAGCAGCAGACAATTCCTGCTCGTGTCTGCCGAGCATGGCTCCTTGGATCTCGACGGCAGTGTTACGAGCGTCTGTAGTCGCTGGGTCCATTCTTTGGTCGGATCCTTCTGTTATGCAGGTGAATGAGGACCCAAAAGCGACTTGGCGTCTTTAATCCAGTAAAGGAAATATGCAATACTCCTAGACAAATCGGAGCGGTAAATAAAGCATAAAAAACAATTCCACTCGTAATGACGAGAACAGACTGGAGACTCGATCATAAACTGTAGGTTGCCTCGGGAAGGCACTTGACCGTAGCAGACTCAGACACCTGCTCACCACGCAGCATCTGAGGGAAACACGACACGACAGGGCGATACAAAGACACAGCACGGTGAACAATATACAAGGATCCGACAGGACAGAAACGGAAAACAAGGGGAGAAATAGGGACTCTAATCAGGGGAAAAGATAGGGAACAGGTGTGGAAAGACTAAATGATTGATTAGGGAAATAGGAACAGCTGGGAGCAGGAACGGAACGATAGAGAGAAGAGAGAGAGGGAGGGAGAGAGAAAAAAGGGAACGAACCTAAAAAGACCAGCAGGGGGAAAACGAACAGAAGGAAAAGCAAAATGACAAGACAATATAAGACATAACATGACAAGATGTTTCTGCAACTTGATTGGAGTCCACCTATGGTATAATCAATTGATTGGACATGATTTGGAAAGGCACACCCCTGTTTATATAAGGTCCCACAGATGACAGTGCATGTCAGGCCAAAACCAAGTCATGAGGTTAAAGGAATTGTCCATAGAGCTCCAAGACAGGATTGTGCCGAGGCACAGATCTGGGGAAGGGTACCAATACATCTCTGCAGCATTGAAGGTCCCTAAGAACACAGTGGCCATCATTCTTAAATGGAAGAAGTTTGGAACCACCAAGACTCTTCCTAGTGCTGGCTGCCATGCCAAACTGAGCAGTTGAGGGAGAAGGGCCTTGGTCAGGGAGGTGACCAAAAAGTCAAGGGGTCTGAATAAATTCCAAAGGCATTGTATCTAACTACACACTTAGCGGGTGTTCTGAGGCAGTCATGAACTTAGGTTCCAAGATGCTTTTGGGAAACCTGGCCCAGGTCAGCGGAATGGAAACAATGGACAATGCCTTTCACTTTTTTATTAATGGGCGAATGAACTCCAGGACGGCAGGATTATAAATTGATTGCATTTCATTGTTGAGACAGCTTTCATGTCAATTGTTATCAGATGAGCTTTGCTTATAATTTATTTGAGGGTGTTATTAGTTTGCCTCTTCCTTTCACACTTTGCTGCAGCAGGGTAGCCTAGTGGTTAGAGCGCTAGACTAGTAACCAGAAGGTTGCAAGTTCAAATCCCGAGCTGACAAGATATAAATCTGTTGTTCTGCCCCAGAACAGGCAGTTATGCCACTGTTCCTAGGCCGTCATTGAAAATAAGAATTTGTTCTTAACTGACTTGCCTAGTTAAATTTAAAAAACTGATTAGAGGCTGCTATGATCTTCCCTGGTGTTTTGGCTGCTTTTAAGTTAAAAAACACTCACCTTTGAGTAGTGCTGTGCAGCAGATTTGGTTGTGAAGTGTTCAATTTGCAGAAGCCTGGCCCTGACTGGAGCAGTTGCCACCGAGTGAGGCCTCACCATTGAACCGATTAAGGCTGTGCTTTGTTCCTGGAGAAAGATAAAATAATGCAGTCTCGGTGTGGTTTCAGAACCAAGATCTATTTTTCTTTTCTCAAACATAGTGATAAAAACCTATTTCTATGCCGGCTGATATCAAGGTAAAAATGTACTTCTAGACAAGCTTTCACAAGCATTTTGTTGTTTTTAAAAACTGACAAGAAGTAAAGGAATTCTAGACTTGTATTTTATGAAACAATTATGAAAAGAACATCAATAAGAATAAGTAACTATTTGAAAATAAACACTCACCAAAATTGAACTTGTGTATTTGCCTTTCTTTTGTTCAAATGTCTAGAAACTCAATTGAATGTAACAGAGCTAAGAGTTGAATTACATCTCTTAATGGAATTGGTGTCCGTGACCATGCAGATCTAAAATCATTGTTGGAATTATTAGCTATTTAAATATCCCATTAATGAAGGTAACCATTAACTGTCAACATTTGACAGTAGTTGTAAACAAATACATGAATATAACACATTGTACACACCTTCCAGAAAAATGTACACAATATCAATACCCAGGGCCAAACAAAAGACCCCCCCCCTTCTCTATAATTATATGTGACTAAATGAATGACCTTTTATGCTTTTAAAAGCTTTTCCTCCCAGTTGAACTGGAAGTCAATTTCTCCTTAATACCAAAGTTGTTGTGTTTACAAGCAATACATTACTGTATTAATCAAGAGGTAAATTGAGGTTTAGAAACAGGCAGAGCGTAACTGCAAGAGGGAGGCACTGGTGTTGGCGACTCGATCAAGCTATTTGCATTCAGGCGCATTGCTGTACCAATTATTGATTTCCCACTTATCAGATTAGCCGAGGACCCCCGGGGTGTTGATCCTCACCCCTGTCTAACAGCATCATAGTAGCCAGCTTCCAATAAGAGAAGGTCAACGAGGCTGTCTGGCGTGCTATTGAAAAGGCCAAGTGAAATTCCTACACTAAGCCTTCGGGCTTGTTGTCTCGCGCCCTTCATTTTCCTCCTGTTACTATGGGATATGTGTAAAACATAGTGGACGATGCCCTATTGCTGTGATGAAGAAAGGAATGTAGTGACAAGCAGCGGGAAACTGTGAACGAATGTGTGTTGGCATTGCCCCAGATGAAGCTGGATGGCAATAATTAGGGCATGGCGAGGGGAGAGGAAGCGAATCATGCAGGACCATTACACATCGAGGACAGGGAACATATGGGGTCCACCCTGCGTGGCTCTGTGGCGTCAGCCCGCCACGGCTGCCTTTGCCGTGGAGGCGGAGTGTGAAGGGACCGGGGAATTGGGCATGTTAAATGTGTGAAATGGGCTGAGGCCCATTGGCATGGGCTGGGAATGCACTCTCCTTTCCCTGGGACCCTGGACAGGCCCCTGAGTGGGGGTGTAGCCAGGGTGTAGTAGAGCAGTTCTACGGGAGAGTGGTCTGAAATCCTTTGAAACAGAAGAGGAGAAAGAGGAGGAGCTGCACTGTTTAAACCCCAGCTGCTCCACGGCTGGGCTGCTGGGTGGCAGCTGACTGTCCCCACTCTGTCTCAGATTTACAGCTTCGCTGTTGAACGCTTTTTTCTATGTTTCCAGTGCACTGGCCTTCCGAGGTACACTGCAGATTATTCAACTAATCTAGAACCAGGGTAAATAGGGGGCTTTAATTGTCAGGATTTTTTTTGTAATGTCCAGAACCAGATTTAACACCATCTGTAAATACACACTGTGTTCTGTCCGTTAAATAATTTTCTAACCAGCTACACGCAGCTGGTTCAGGCCAATTATATAAATCCTCTGAATTAGTCATGAGTGATCCACAGTGTTAAAAGCCTTAGACAGGTTTCTTCCTATACAATTAATAACATAATTTAAAACTATAGTAGCAGGAGAGATGGTGCTATGACCAGGTCGGAAACTTGAGTAATGTTAATTTAGAATACATTTCATAGTTAAAAAGATCTAAGATAAGTATTTATCAAGGATTCTAAGATTCTAGGTAGGCAAGAGAGTTTGGAAATGGGGCGATAATTATTTAGGTCACACGGGTCATTTATAGGGGCCACCTTCCAGACCCTGGGGATGGATCCAGAAACCACCTTCAGGTAATAAATATGTGTTTGAGTTTCCGCTATCAGTGGAACAACAAGCTGTAGCAAGAAAGGATCAAGCAAATCTGCCCTAGTGAACTTTTTTTTCGCACATCAATCTTAAGAAAGGCATCTAGCACATCACAAATACATTAAAAAAAAGATATTCACTAGGAGTTGACTGATCTTCCATTGAGCCAAAGTCTGACACAATTTGCTTAAGCAGGGAAGGAGAGGAATTTCCACACTTCAGTGCATTTACTGTTTTCCAAAATATAGAAGGATCAGCAGAGTCTGAGATAGAACATAGAATGTAGCTTGATTTAGCTTTCTTAAATGAGGAAGTGCATCTATTTCTCGATTGCCTAAAAGCTGCCAATCATTTACTGAATCAGTTTTTCTAGCCTTGGTCCAGGCCTGATTTCTCACCATAATGAGATCGGAAAGTTTTACAGAGAACCACGGATTAGTTATATTTTAAACTCTATGGCGTGTTTGTCTGCCAGAGATATACAAATATCTAGAGCCAATTCAGGGTCAGGCATGCAGCTTATAGAGGAAATCATATCCTGAAGGGACGACTCCTGTGGAGAATCAAAATGAATAAATATCCTAATTAATGAGGATCAATGTTTTTCTGTTTTGTATCTCTAATACATGCATTAGGAAAGTGACACCAAAACACCACTCGATTAAGTACTTGTGGGGGCTATTTGTAAAAATTAGAGAGAAGTTTGATGGGTTTCTTACATTAATCTGTGTAGGTTTGGAGATTAGTTTAGCGAGAAGGAGGAGATTCTACCCAAATTGGGGTATAAATATTACCACTGTTGGAAATGTGTTTTTGTCATTTCAGTTGTTCGATCCTTTGGGGTGAATAAACTTGGCTTTCATAGAGTCCCTCGACCTTAACCAAACCAGGTTAAAGGTTCTAAGTACTCTGAAATTGTATCAACAGCATCCACCAGTACAGAAGGGAGTGGTAAATCCCTGCTACAAACAAACACTAAAACATTTTGGGGATAGTGACAGTTAGAGAACATGATTGCCACTCGGCCCACCTATGGCTATTGTCTTATCATCGCCAATTCTTATTCCTTGTCTTTATATTGCAGCAAAAGGAGCATGGACATTGAGAAAGAAGCTGTTTAAAACAGTCATGATGTTTGGTACGATATTTCTGAGCTGGTGGTGGTTGGTACTGTAGTTGCTCGAGGGCCTCTCCCCTTGCATAGCCAGTGTGGACCCATTCCCAAAGCTCTTCTAAAATCTCAATATACATCTATCTGCCCTAAACAAATCGCTCTTTTTACTCACCGGTTGATTGTCTTAATGGCTGCCCATATTACTATTGATCTGAATACCCCGTGACCGATAGGCCTTTTATTTTTACTCTGCCCTTTTCTCCACAGTTTCAACAGCACACCTGGGGAATAAATATGTACTTTATTGCACTTATATCCGTGTGTATGGGAGTAGGTGGGCCTCAAACCTACTATTAGAAATATATGATATTCTTATTTACAATAAAGTGAAACGGTTGACCTGATATGGATGAAAATATTCTCAAATTAAAGCTGACAGTCTGCACTTTAACCTCATAGTCATTGTATCATTTCAAATCCAAAGTGCTGGAGTACAGAGCCAAAACAACAACAAAGTTATCACTGTCCCAATACTTTTGGAGCTCACTGTACATGGGGTGCAGGGAATAAAAGTCCAAAAGTTCAAATCATTATATTAAATACAATTTCCATGAAAATTCCATAAAATATATTTTCAACAATGTTCAGATCCCTGAAACTTGTTTACCTCTGGCCATGGTTTGCTAACATTTTCATATCAACAAAATATGTCCCTTTCATAGATTTTCACATCTCTCATGTTCATTTTGAAATTCTCTCCATATGATCCCCATGGTTCTTCGACCATGTGAAACTTGTGATGACATTTAACACCCCCAGTATTTCAGGTAGACACTTCTAGAGGTTAAAAGGTGCCCTGGTTTACATTCATCACATTGGCTGTGTGTTGATGCTGGAGGGAGGCTGTGTTCTGTGTGTGTGCACGTTTGTGTTTGTGTGAGTTTTTGTGTTTCAAATTTAATGTTTTATTAGTTGTATATACGGGATACACATGGGTATACAGCGTCCAATGAAATGTTTACTTGAAGGTTCATTTCACGACAATGCAACAGCAATAAGAAATAATCAAATATATGAACATGGACGTACTGTATGTGTGTGTACACTTGAGCCGGTGTGTGTGAATCTGTGAGTATATTTGCGTGCATGTGTGTGTGAGTCAGTGTGTTGGCAAGATGGGGTTGGCAAGAGTGCTGATGTAAAATGGTGGTGGCTGAGGCAAATAAGACATTTTGTCAGCCTAGATTCCGGACCCAAGGTTGGGATGATTGATACTGTATCTCCTCTGTGCATAACCCATTGATGTGCTTCAGATACTTTTGGTGATGAATCGTCTGATTCCGCATGCCATCCTATGGCCCTAGCCACATTAGGAGACGCCATTTATCATTGGCGAGTTAAAAGGTTTCTGACAAAATTTGCCTAGGAAGAGGTTGTCGTTATTTCAACCCTGTCATTTACTCTCCACTGACACATTTAAGTTCTCATTTGTGTCAGGGAATTCATTATGGTTTCAAGGGGAGCTGCCCTTGCTGCTAATGTGCTAATGTTCTAGTAATTATTATTATTAGATCTATTTTTTACCTTTCTTTAACTAGGCAAGTCAGTTGAGAACAAGTTCTTATTTACAATGACGGCCTACACTGACCAAACCCGGACGAAGCTGGGCCAATTGTGCTCCACCCTATGGGAGCCCCAATCACGGCCTGTTGTGATCACTAGCCACTTTAAACAATGCTACCTTATATAATGTTACTTACCCTACATTATTCATCTCATATGCATATGTATATACTGTACTCTACAACATCGACTGCATCCTTATGTAACACATGTATCACTAGCCACTTTAACTATGCCACTTTGTTTACTTTGTCTACACACTCATCTCATATGTATATACTGTACTCGATACCATCTACTGTATGCTGCTCTGTACCATCACTCATTCATATATCCTTATGTACATGTTCCTTATCCCCTTACACTGTGTATAAGACAGTAGTTTTGGAATTGTTAGTTAGATTACTTGTTGGTTATCACTGCATTGTCGGAACTAGAAGCACAAGCATTTCGCTACACTCGCATTAACATCTGATAACCATGTGTATGTGACAAATAAAATTTGATTTGATTTGATTTGATTTGTGATACAGCCTGGATTTGAATGGAAGCCAAGGGGCGACCCTTGATAAGTGTATCAGTTAGAATCAGGTAATCATCTGGGTCAAGTATTCAAGATAAATTACATAATTCCTTTCATGGAATGGTCTCCCGAGTTGGTCTACAGCGATTATGATTTCAAAGTGTCCGGAGACAATTTTTGTAATAACTCATCCTAATCGTCTAATTGTCACACTCGGGAAGAAAAGTCTTTATGATTCAAGCCACATGCCTTATGCCAGAACTCTCCCAGCACTATTTGCCCACTGTAGAATAGCCTACTGCCAAATCTGAGTCAAGCTATAAAACCACATACGCTCGGTATGTATGTGGGTGTATGTTGTTTTACATCAGAGTAGTGGATATATTGCAAGGCACACAAGCCAGAATATTGCCAGGGTGGACATTTGCCTGGCTTGATGTTCAGTTATCAAAGCAACATCCCTGAGAATATATCACCCCAATATATTCTTTGTTATTCCAGCAGCACGTCTTCTCACACCTATTCATCCCTCTTCCTGTCTAAATCTCACCCATTTTACACTACTTTTTATCTCTCTGCTCTCTTGCTTTCTCGTTCTTCTCTCCCTGCAGATTTCAATAATATTTTACAGTACAAGTACAATAGTTCACTGTAGCAGTAGTTGTTCCTCAGACATTCCTCATACTTCATGGGTCTGGGTTCAAATAGTGAGTTAAAATAGTATGTGTTTTCTTTCAAATACTTTTGAGCCATTGATTGAGCCTGCCTATAGTGCTCTGTCAAGTGCAGCTCAAGTATTTGAAAGAATACAAATAATATTTGAACCCAGGTCTGGTAGAAAACAAATCGGTCTGTTCTCGGCAGGAAATACTCCTCCTCGTCTCAGCTCACGTCTTGGTTCTTTCTCGTCCCTGATAGGTTCTTTTATGGTGGTGAACGGCTCCGGCCGGGCGTCGGGACAGAAGGCCCACCTGCTCCTGCCTACCCTGAAGGAGAACGACACCCACTGCATCGACTTCCACTATTCTCTATCCAGCCGCGAAGGCTCCAGTCCCGGGGCACTCAATGTCTACATTAAGGTGAACGGCGGCGCCCAGGGTAACCCTGTGTGGAACGCCTCTGGCTCGGTGACCGAGGGTTGGGTCAAGACCGAGCTGGCCATCAGTACCTTCTGGCCCAACTCCTATCAGGTGAGGGGAGAGCTTCAGTGTTCACACATACATCTGTGAGGTGCTCATTAGGGGCCACAATGCATTTTTTAACATAAAGACTGTATTCTTCCGTTTGCAATATGTTTAATATGTTCATGACACTGTGATCACACCAACCATAGGCATACTCAATCCACTGTTCAGAACCGGTGTGTGGTAGGCCTATTGCTGGAAATGTGATTTCTTAATAATATTTTCGTTGAGATTGATATTGCCTGTCTTACCTGTGTGATGAGGTTCGACAACTGAGTTATTTCCTAATGTAACCCAATTAGTTTATTTGCAGCCTTCTTAGCTAGCCAATAGGGTTAAGAACTTGAATATAAATGATTTTTGACTAACAGGAATACTCATGCCCTGCCATCTATTTCTCGCCCTGAAAGTCCTCGCGTTCATTACTGCTTATTTGCCGACCTTTTTAAGACAGTTGTTCACTCCATGAACAAGATTGCATCCCCAATGGCACCTTATTCCTTATTTAGTGCACTACTTTTGACCAGGGCCCATGGCATTGGAGACACAATCCAAGTTTTAAAGGCAAAGCTGAAACACTGCAATGGTAATTAGTTCTCTCTCTAGAATATGATCAGTATGCTAATTTTCATCTGCTGGAGCTTTCCACGCAGAGGCAACCTTTGTGCACCGCAACTTTCATCCAATTTGACTGAAATGGCCCTCAATGAGTCTATTTCATTCTATTTTCAGTCCTCAACTCTCGCTGAAATGGGTCGCCAAAAATGACTTCAGTGGGGAGTTTAGTCACCCCGGCGACAATTATCTTGGCAAACCATCTCACTGCAAATGGCCAAGTTAAATAACCTTTGAGGGAAAATTATTTTAGGTCCCCACACACCTCTCTCTCTCTTATGCAATCCACTTTCACAAACACTTTCTCTCTCCCTCTATCTCTTTCACTGTCTGACTCTCTCTTACTGCCTCTCTCTGTCGCCCCTTCATCTCTTTCTCTTTCTCTGTGCAAATTAAATAAAATGTCAATAGATACATTTTTCAGTTAATGGAATTCAGTTCTTTGATGTGGAAAGTAACCTTGTAGTTTTTGAATTTTGCAAGCTTTTTGAATGGTCCTCAATGGGCAAAAACGTAGCGCAATGGTCTTCAGTGCAAAACTTAATGAAAGGCCTCTGGCAGAAGTAGAATTCATATCTTATATGACCACGCTTTTCATGAACTTTAGGATATAATCATTAAGACCATTCAAAAGAGCAGGGAAATTAACAGGGAAGTATGATGTAGGAACACGTCACTTGCACAGGGTATTGCATAACTTAATTACCTTGGTGAGTATTGTGTATTGTGAATATTTTGTTTTAGCTCTAGCTAAATATTGACTTAGTCCGTAGGCTAAGGCAGGGATTTTCAAAGTTGGGTTCACAGCGAGATACTGCAGGGGGTCTGAAATTAATTCATACAATTTCGAAAAATACTTATAGGGATATTTTTATATGAAAAATATTATTTTTATGAACACCGCTAGCTACAACAGAATACCATCATGGATACCATGTTCATGTCTCTGCGTCCAGTATGAAGGAAGTTAGACATAGTTTCACGAGCCAATGCTAACTAGCATTAGTACAATGACTGGAAGTCAACAGGAACAGTTTGCATGCTAGCTGTTCCTGTTCATCTGACTCTGGGGAAGTAGATAAATGGCTTCATTGCCAAAAGCTCTAACTGTCCCTTTAATATGGAGAAAATCACAGTCATTTGAGCTAATTACAGGATTTTGTCTGTATAGAAATTTCTGTGGTAGTTTTCAAGATGGAAAAACTGTTTCAGTGACTACTTAAATGACCAAAGCCAGATAGTAAGCATAAAAAAGATATTGAACTACAGTATATACAGTGCATAGAGTTGCAGAAAACTGCCAAGCTGTCTCTCAGCTCCATGCCAAACTGTGTAGAATTATTACATTTACAGCAGAAACATGTTCTCCCCGCCGCCAAGATACCTTTATACACTTCCTCTTCCAATGACCTGTGGGGAGGTCAAAATAATGAAACTGTCTACCAAATCTATTCATTTTGATTAAGTATACCATTATCTTTCACGTGATGCTAAGATGCAACTTATTTTTTGCTATCATATGATGGGAAAATCGAATCCTTCTGTTCACCTGATTTAGAATTTTTCACAATCAAATGTCGACCGCATTATCAACCAAGAGAATTCTCTTGATTATAATCACAGCCGTATATATTCCCCCCCAAGCAGACACATCGATGGCTCTGAACAAACTTTATTTGACTCTTTGCAAAGTGGAATCCATACATCCTGAGGCTGCATTCATTGCAGCTGGAAATTTTAACAAGGCTTGTCTGAAAACAAGACTCCCTAAATTGTATCAGCATATCGATTGCTCAACCAGGGCTGGAAAAACCTTGGATCATTGTTACTCTAACTTCCGCGACGCATATAAGGCCCTGCCCCGCCCTCCTTTCGGAAAAGCTGACCACGACTCCATTTTGTTGATCCCTGCCTACAGACAGAAACTAAAACGGGAGGCTCCCACGCTGAGGTCTGTCCAACGCTGGTCCGACCAAGCTGATTCCACACTCCAAGACTGCTTCCATCACGTGGACTGGGATATGTTTCGTATTGCGTCAGATAACAACATTGACGATTACGCTGATTCGGTGTGCGAGTTCATTAGAAAGTGCGTTGAAGATGTCGTTCCCATAGCAACGATTAACACAGTCCCTAACCAGAAACCGTGGATTGATGGCAGCATCTGCGTGAAACTGAAAGCGCGAACCACTGCTTTTAATCAGGGCAAGGTGACTGGTAACATGACCGAATACAAACAGTGCAGCTATTCCCTCCGCAAGGCTATCAAAAAAGCTAAGCGTCAGTATAGAGACAAAGTAGAATCTCAATTCAACGGCTCAGACACAAGAGGTATGTGGCAGGGTCTACAGTCAATCACAGACTACAAGAAGAAAACCAGCCCAGTCACGGACCAGGATGTATTGCTCCCAGGCAGACTAAATAACATTTTTTTGCCCGCTTTGAGGACAATACAGTGCCACTGACACGGCCTGCAACGAAAACATGTGGACTCTCCTTCACTGCAGCCGAGGTGAGTAAAACATTTAAACGTGTTAACCCTCGCAAGGCTGCAGGCCCAGACGGCATCCCCAGCCGCGCCCTCAGAGCATGCGCAGACCAGCATGCGCAGCTGGCCGGTGTGTTTACGGACATATTCAATCAATCCCTATACCAGTCTGCTGTTCCCACATGCTTCAAGAGGGCCACCATTGTTCCTGTTCCCAAGAAAGCTAAGGTAACTGAGCTTAACGACTACCGCCCAGTAGCACTCACTTCCGTCATCATGAAGTGCTTTGAGAGACTAGTCAAGGACCATATCACCTCCACCCTACCTAACACCCTAGACCCACTCCAATTTGCTTACCGCCCAAATAGGTCCACAGACGATGCAATCTTCAAGGCGCTTCAAGGCGCTGACGCCTCTTCAACCTCAGGAGGCTGAAGAAATTCGGCTTGTCACCAAAAGCACTCACAAACTTCTACAGATGCACAATCGAGAGCATCCTGGCGGGCTGTATCACCGCCTGGTACGGCAACTGCTCCGCCCACAACCGTAAGGCTCTCCAGAGGGTAGTGAGGTCTGCACAACGCATCACCGGGGGCAAACTACCTGCCCTCCAGGACACCTACACCACCCGATGTTACAGGAAGGCGATAAAGATCATCAAGGACAACAACCACCCGAGCCACTGCCTGTTCACCCCGCTATCATCCAGAAGGTGAGGTCAGTACAGGTGCACCAAAGCTGGGACCGAGAGACTGAAAAACAGCTTCTATCTCAAGGCCATCAGACTGTTAAACAGCCAACACTAACATTGAGTGGCTGCTGCCAACACACTGACACTGACTCAACTCCAGCCACTTTAATAATGGGAATTGATGGGAAATTATGTAAAATATATCACTAGCCACTTTAAACAATGCTACCTAATATAATGTTTACATACCCTACATTATTCATCTCATATGCATATGTATATACTGTACTCTATATTATCTACTGCATCCTTATGTAATACATGTATCACTAGCCACTTTAAACTATGCCACTTTGTTTACATACTCATCTCATATGTATATACTGTACTCAATACCATCTACCGTAGAGCCTATGCTGCTCTGTACCATCACTCATTCATATATCTTTATGTACATATTCTTTATCCCCTTACACTGTGTACTGTGTATAAGACAGTAGTTTTGGAATTGTTAGGTCGATTACTTGTTGGTTATTACCGCATTGTCGGAACTAGAAGCACAAGCATTTCGCTACACTCGCATTAACATCTGCTAACCATGTGTATGTGACAAATAAAATTGGATTTGATTTGATTTGTCCTCGCTCGAGAAATTAATAATGACCGAGGCCACCCGTGTCTGAAACGCACACCAGGCAGAAATAGCCCTGCTTTGGCCAAACGCTCAAATTTCTCAGATTTCTATAATTAGCTTTATCATCCCTCATACAGAAATGTATTCGCTTACGTTACCCACTGACTATGTTAGCGAACAACACGGAGGCGGGGGAATCTTCAGCACACACACACACAATAATGCTTGTCTAGCACTCCAAAAATGTGTACAATAACTTGGTATATTATGTAATCTGTTTTTCAATTTTATACAGGCTGAATCAAAATGAAAGCCTCATTCTATTTTATATTCCTATCAGGGGACTCCAATTATGTCGTGTCTTTGGCTATGCCGGATTAAGTGATATGACATGTTATTCTATAAAATAATTTCTCCATAATTAATATCACCTGATTGAGCTGATCATGTAAATGTAATTAGAGAGTCGGGCACCACAAAATAATATTTGTAGAGCTGTTAACTTCCGAATAAACTCTTAAAGACCTAGTAATATTTTACATCAATAGCAGTCAATATCAAGCGTCACCTTAATTCAGTCTCATCTGAAAGTTGTAAATTATTTTATCTGCACAAACCCTGGCTAACAAGTTGAATCAGCAATACAAAATTGGGATTAATTATTTATTTACTAAATACCTAACTAATCACACAGAATTACACATACACACAATTCATCATAACTTGATTACAAATTACGTCATAAAGGAAAACGTCCCTGGCGGGCGGAACAGATATGACAGCTTTTTACACAAAAGAAAATTGCTGGGTTGAGTGAAAGAGCGGGAAGACTGTGGAACAAAGGGAAGAATCTGTGCTATCGTAAATACAGTACCTTATGCATTCTATATTACCGCCCATTTGGAAAAGGAAAATGCAATAAATATTTACTCTGAGCTGCGCTTCAGTAGGTTGGTGGTAGATGGAAGGCCGTGTTGCCAAACCGAGTCCTTTGTCCTTTGAAGAATGTCTCTGGTGGTCAATTGGACACGTTGTAGTAATGTCGTTGTGTGGTAGACGGGATACTCTGTCTGTTCCTTCCTAACCTGCGTTTGCAGCTGCGATTGCTAACTCAACGGCTAGGAGGTATCACTTCTGTAGTGAATAAGAGTTCAAGGTTCATAGCATTCGCAACCAAAGCTCATGCTGATGTTGGCTTCGTTCTGTAGTTATTATCTGAACCATTCTTACATAGGATCGTCGTCCTACCTCCCCGGAACAGGATGTTCTATTGTCGTCAAGGGCTTATATAGGAAGGGAGAGGGGGCGTGTTTGAAAAGTTTTATAGCCCATGTCCCTTCACAGGGCGGGCCACTGATTGAGCAGCCCTATCTTATGAAAACCCACATCTCACATTTTAGATTCTAAAACCACATTTCATCCAATCACAAACAATTTCATATTCAAACATTTAAATTTAACAACAATTCCATGTGAATCCGATAACTCTGATGTGTAAACTTTCCACTGTAGAGTTTATGTAATCTTTTCATTGATGAGAATGTCTCAGATGACAACCGAGCTGACATCATAATCATTAAGTACCACCGCATATGTTCAATTGGTCGCATTACCAGAATATAGTTAATTTCCCCCCACCTTCTGAGGTTCCCCAAATCTCTATGTTAATATGGATAGGGGAGACGCTAGCGTCTCAACTGGCCAATTACCAGGGGAAATGCAGAGCGCCAGATTCAAATAAAATGCTATAAAATTCAAACTTTCATTAAATCACACATGTAAGATACTCAATTAAAGCTACACTCGTTGTGAATCCAGCCAACAAGTCAGATATTAAAAATGCTTTTCGGCGAAAGCATAAGAAGCTATTATCTGATGGTCTGCACCCATCTGCACCAGCAGTAAACAAATGAGCTAGCATAGCAGGCGCTACACAAAACGCAGAAATAAAATATAAAACATGCATTACCTTTGACGAGCTTCTTTCATTGGCACTCCAGTATGTCCCATAAACATCACAATTGGTCTTTTTTTTATTAATTCCGTCCATATATATCGAAAATGTCAATTTATAAAGTGCGTTTGATCCAGAAAAAAACAGTTTACAAAATCCCAACGTCATTACAAAATATTTCAAAAGTTGCCTATAAACTTTGCCAAAATATTCCAAACTACTTTTTTAATACAACGTTAGGTATTTTTAAACGTTAATAATTGATCAAATTGTAGACGCGGCAATCTGTATTCAATACAGGAACAAAAAGAAACCAGCACTGCTTTTCACGTCTTGCGCAACTCACAAAAGTATCCAGACAGATAGATTAAAACTCACAAAAGTATACAGACAGATAGATTAAAAGTAAGTTTATATTGTAATACCTCTGATAGCCAACTTTCTAGCTCCTCCCACAATTTCCAAACATTATAGAACTCCTAAAAAGCATAAATTATTGCGTCATTATTCATTTTACGTATGAGTCATGACTCTGTCATTGTGCTGTAGAATTTGGGAACTCTGTCTCCTGTATAATACATTGCAAATTAGTTTATACTGGATTAAGAGTACATGTTCATTAACTGTAACATTGTTAGTTATGCTCCAATTTTATCTCCATTTTATGCCAGCATCAGTTCTTTTAAAAATCTTGGTTCCAATAATTTATATATTTTTTAAGAGATTGTCAGTTGGATATGCTCTCTGCACATTTTATTTTATTGTATTTATTTCACCTTTACTTAACCAGGTAGGCAAGTTGAGAACAAGTTCTCATTTACAATTGCGACCTGGCCAAGATAAAGCAAAGCAGTTCGACAGATACAACGACACAGAGTTACACATGGAGTAAAACAAACATACAGTCAATAATACAGTATAAACAAGTCTATATACAATGTGAGCAAATTAGGTGAGAAGGGAGGTAAAGGCAAAAAAGGCCATGGTGGCAAGTAAATACAATATAGCAAGTAAAACACTGGAATGGTAGTTTTGCAATGGAAGAATGTGCAAAGTAGAAATAGAAATAATGGGGTGCAAAGGAGCAAAATAAATAAATAACTTAAATACAGTTGGGAAAGAGGTAGTTGTTTGGGCTAAATTATAGGTGGGCTATGTACAGCTGCAGTAATCTGTAAGATGCTCTGACAGTTGGTGCTTAAAGCTAGTGAGGGAGATAAGTGTTTCCAGTTTCAGATATTTTTGTAGTTCGTTCCAGTCATTGGCAGCAGAGAACTGGAAGGAGAGGCGGCCAAAGAAAGAATTGGTTTTGGGGGTGACTAGAGAGATATACCTGCTGGAGCGTGTGCTACAGGTGGGAGATGCTATGGTGACCAGCGAGCTGAGATAAGGGGGGACTTTACCTAGCAGGGTCTTGTAGATGACATGGAGCCAGTGGGTTTGGCGACGAGTATGAAGCGAGGGCCAGCCAACGAGAGCGTACAGGTCGCAATGGTGGGTAGTATATGGGGCTTTGGTGACAAAACGGATTGCACTGTGATAGACTGCATCCAATTTGTTGAGTAGGGTATTGGAGGCTATTTTGTAAATGACTTCACCAAAGTCGAGGATTGGTAGGATGGTCAGTTTTACAAGGGTATGTTTGGCAGCATGAGTGAAGGATGCTTTGTTGCGAAATAGGAAGCCAATTCTAGATTTAACTTTGGATTGGAGATGTTTGATATGGGTCTGGAAGGAGAGTTTACAGTCTAACCAGACACCTAAGTATTTGTAGTTGTCCACGTATTCTAAGTCAGAGCCGTCCAGAGTAGTGATGTTGGACAGGCGGGTAGGAGCAGGTAGCGATCGGTTGAAGAGCATGCATTTAGTTTTACTTGTATTTAAGAGCAATTGGAGGCCACGGAAGGAGAGTTGTATGGCATTGAAGCTTGCCTGGAGGGTTGTTAACACAGTGTCCATAGAAGGGCCGGAAGTATACAGAATGGTGTCGTTTGCGTAGAGGTGGATCAGGGACTCACCAGCAGCAAGAGCAACCTCATTGATGTATACAGAGAAGAGAGTCGGTCCAAGAATTGAACCCTGTGGCACCCCCATAGAGACTGCCAGAGGTCTGGACAGCAGACCCTCCGACATCTTCAGTATGTACCCACTGTTCCTCTTTAGTGTATTCAATGTTGTAAGTATAAGCCTCGGGTATTGAGGAGATACAATTCCAAGTCTGGAAGGTTAAATAAATCAACCCTCAGATATAGAAAGATGTAAAACTTTCCTTTTTATTCTATTAATTTTATTTGCCCATATAAATGCTTATGACCGAGCATACTTTTTTTTAAAGAATGTCTTCGAAGGGGTAATTGGTATTACTGAAAATAAATACAAAAACTTTGGCAGCCATGCCATTCTAAAGAGTTTTATTCTACCTGTAAGATTTATGGGAAGATTACTATATTTAATTAAATCAGCTTTCATATTGTTGAGTAATGGAATAAAGTGATCTTTAAATATTTGTTGTGACTTATTAAGCATCCTAAGTATTTCATATTTTTCATGGTCCACTTAAAGGTGAGTTATTCATTTTCCTTTTGCCATTTTCTTAGTGTTTTCCTCATTAATTTTAGAACCTGAGAACCTGAGTATTATGAAAAGATTTTTAGCAAAGGGGGCATTGAGTTTTAAGTATTGGTTAGGCATATCAGGAGATCATCTGCAAGCAAATACATTAATTTTATATTGAATTTACCAATACTGTTACATTTGAGGCCTGTCTTATTATATTATTTGTGCAATTGTATCAATTGCCAGTGCAAACAGGAGGGGAGAGTTAGGACATCCCTGTCTTCTGCCCCTTTCTAAAGCAATTTCATTAGATTATGTATTATTTGTGTACATTTTTGCTTTAGGATATTTATACAATATTTTATTAACTGTATTATTTCAGCTAGATAGTTGAAAGCTTCCAAAGTTTTGAATAGAAAATGTCATTCCAGACGATCAAAAGCGTTTTCGCACCAACAGCCATTATTGATAAATCTGTATCTTGTTTTTTTTGCGTATTGTATTAAATTGAAATCCTGTTATATTGATATGCATCAAGTGTGCTAATATTTTTGCCCATTCTATTGCTTCCAATATGTGTTATTATTTTGTCACAATTTATTAAACTAATGGGTCTATAATCATCAGGGGACTCTCCAGTTTTTCCTGTTTTTAATATAACTTAAATAATGGTTTGCAACATTGAATTAGGAAGTACATAATTAAGTGACGTGTGTTGTCATTTGTGTCAATAGGGGGGCTACATTGTCCCAAAAAGTTGAATATAATTCTATGGGAAAGCCATCCATTCCTGGTGCTTTTCTCTGTGCACATGTTTTAACAATATCTAATATTTATTCTTGGGCTATCTCTGTTTTTAATTATTATTTTTGTCTACTGCTGGTTGCTTCAGAGTTGTTGAGTCTAAGAAGGCTATGGTTTAATTCTGATTTATATACAATTTCATAGACACTTTTACAATAGTATTACAGTAATACATGTTTTTGTATCGGCATCTTTTACAATTATAACTGGTTTAGCATGTATTTGTTTTGTGAGAGCTGGGAATCTGATAACTTAAAGCCATTGAATGCTGAAAGGAGCAGACACAGAACTGAAAATGTAATGTCAGAGACTGCAGAAAGACGGGACTGAATACCTAATGTCAGAGAACACTGAGAAGGAGAAGAGAATGTGCTGAACACTTTTCTTGAAGGAAGAGAAGGCGGAATTTAGGTGAGTAAGTGACCAGTCTTCGTTGGAAATGTAGGGG
Source organism: Oncorhynchus gorbuscha (assembly GCF_021184085.1). Lineage (NCBI taxonomy): Eukaryota > Metazoa > Chordata > Actinopteri > Salmoniformes > Salmonidae > Oncorhynchus > Oncorhynchus gorbuscha. The sequence goes on along the minus strand of NC_060193.1, from coordinate 37,863,972 downwards.
AGTACCTACTGCCATGGCGGTCAAGTCATTTGGAAAATTATGACATCTTGAGTGAGAGCCGTGGCCTCCCTCATACTATGTGGCACAATGTTCCCCACGGTCACGGGAGCACGGCACTTGTCACAGGGCCAATGACCCCTCTGCACCCAGTGGTCTCCTTGGTCCAAAACTGCTTTTCTCCAGCAGCCAGCCTGGCAGAGGCAACAAGGCCAGACTGACAGAGAAAGAGGTAGAGGTACCCAGTCAGTTTGACAAACATTTACATATTTTACATTTAAGTCATTTAGCAGACGCTCTTATCCAGAGCGACTTACAAATTGGTGCATTCACCTTATGACATCCAGTGGAACAGTCACTTTACAATAGTGCATCTAAATCTTAAAGGGGCGGGGGGGAGGGAATACTTATCCTATCCTAGGTATTCCTTAAAGAGGTGGGGTTTCAGGTGTCTCCGGAAGGTGGTGATTGACTCCGCTGTCCTGGCGTCGTGAGGGAGTTTGTTCCACCATTGGGGGGCCAGAGCAGCGAACAGCTTTGACTGGGCTGAGCGGGAGCTGTACTTCCTCAGTGGTAGGGAGGCGAGCAGGCCAGAGGTGGATGAACGCAGTGCCCTTGTTTGGGTGTAGGGCCTGATCAGAGCCTGGAGGTACTGAGGTGCCGTTCCCCTCACAGCTCCGTAGGCAAGCACCATGGTCTTGTAGCGGATGCGAGCTTCAACTGGAAGCCAGTGGAGAGAACGGAGGAGCGGGGTGACGTGAGAGAACTTGGGAAGGTTGAACACCAGACGGGCTGCGGCGTTCTGGATGAGTTGAAGGGGTTTAATGGCACAGGCAGGGAGCCCAGCCAACAGCGAGTTGCAGTAATCCAGACGGGAGATGACAAGTGCCTGGATTAGGACCTGCGCCGCTTCCTGTGTGAGGCAGGGTCGTACTCTGCGGATGTTGTAGAGCATGAACCTACAGGAACGGGCCACCGCCTTGATGTTGGTTGAGATCGACAGGGTGTTGTCCAGGATCACACCAAGGTTCTTAGCGCTCTGGGAGGAGGACACAATGGAGTTGTCAACCGTGATGGCGAGATCATGGAACGGGCAGTCCTTCCCCGGGAGGAAGAGCAGCTCCGTCTTGCAGAGGTTCAGCTTGAGGTGGTGATCCGTCATCCACACTGATATGTCTGCCAGACATGCAGAGATGCGATTCGCCACCTGGTCATCAGAAGGGGGAAAGGAGAAGATTAGTTGTGTGTCGTCTGCATAGCAATGATAGGAGAGACCATGTGAGGTTATGACAGAGCCAAGTGACTTGGTGTATAGCGAGAATAGGAGAGGGCCTAGCACAGAGCCCTGGGGGACACCAGTGGTGAGAGCGCGTGGTGAGGAGACAGATTCTCGCCACGCCACCTGGTAGGAGCGACCTGTCAGGTAGGACGCAATCCAAGCGTGGGCCGCGCCGGAGATTCCCAACTCGGAGAGGGTGGAGTGGAGGATCTGATGGTTCACAGTATCGAAGGCAGCCGATAGATCTAGAAGGATGAGAGCAGAGGAGAGAGAGTTAGCTTTAGCAGTGCGGAGCGCCTCCGTGATACAGAGGAGAGCAGTCTCAGTTGAATGACTAGTCTTGAAACCTGACTGATTTGGATCAAGAAGGTCATTCAGAGAGAGATAGCGGGAGAGCTGGCCAAGGACGGCACGTTCAAGAGTTTTGGAGAGAAAAGAAAGAAGGGATACTCGTCTGTAATTGTTGACATCGGAGGGATCGAGTGTAGGTTTTTTCAGAAGGGGTGCAACTCTCGCTCTCTTGAAGACGGAAGGGACGTAGCCAGCGGTCAGTGATGAGTTGATGAGCGAGGTGAGGTAAGGGAGAAGGTCTCCGGAAATGGTCTGGAGAAGAGGGGAGGGGATAGGGTCAAGCGGGCAGGTTGTTGGGCGGCCGGCCGTCACAAGATGCGAGATTTCATCTGGAGAGAGAGGGGAGAAAGAGGTTAGAGCACAGGGTAGGGCAGTGTGAGCAGAACCAGCGGTGTCGTTTGACTTAGCAAACGAGGATCGGTTGTCGTCGACCTTCTTTTCAAAATGGTTGATGAAGTCGTCTGCAGAGAGGGAGGAGGGGGGGGGAGGGGGAGGAGGATTCAGGAGGGAAGAGAAGGTGGCAAAGAGCTTCCTAGGGTTAGAGGCAGATGCTTGGAATTTAGCGTGGTAGAAAGTGGCTTTAGCAGCAGAGACAGAGGAGGAAAATGTAGAGAGGAGGGAGTGAAAGGATGCCAGGTCCGCAGGGAGGCGAGTTTTCCTCCATTTCCGCTCGGCTGCCCGGAGGCCTGTTCTGTGAGCTCGCAATGAGTCATCGAGCCACGGAGCGGGAGGGGAGGACCGAGCCGGCCTGGAAGATAGGGGACATAGAGAGTCAAAGGATGCAGAGAGGGAGGAGAGGGTTGAGGAGGCAGAATCAGGAGATAGGTTGGAGAAGGTTTGAGCGGAGGGAAGAGATGATAGGATGGAAGAGGAGAGAGTAGCGGGGGAGAGAGAGCGAAGGTTGGGACGGCGCGATACCATCCGAGTAGGGGCAGTGTGGGAGGTGTTGGATGAGAGCGAGAGGGAAAAGGATACAAGGTAGTGGTCGGAGACTTGGAGGGGAGTTGCAATGAGGTTAGTGGAAGAACAGCATCTAGTAAAGATGAGGTCGAGCGTATTGCCTGCCTTGTGAGTATGGGGGGAAGGTGAGAGGGTGAGGTCAAAAGAGGAGAGGAGTGGAAAGGCAGAGAGGAATGAGTCAAAGGTAGACGTGGGGAGGTTAAAGGTTAAAGTCGCCCAGAACTGTGAGAGGTGAGCCGTCCTCAGGAAAGGAGCTTATCAAGGCATCAAGCTCATTGATGAACTCTCCGAGGGAACCTGGAGGGCGATAAATGATAAGGATGTTAAGCTTGAAAGGGCTGGTAACTGTGACAGCATGGAATTCAAAGGAGGCGATAGACAGATGGGTAAGGGGAGAAAGAGAGAATGACCACTTGGGAGAGATGAGGATCCCGGTGCCACCACCCCGCTGACCAGAAGCTCTCGGGGTGTGCGAGAACACGTGGGCGGACGAAGAGAGAGCAGTAGGAGTAGCAGTGTTGTCTGTGGTGATCCATGTTTCTGTTAGTGCCAAGAAGTCGAGGGACTGGAGGGAGGCATAGGCTGAGATGAACTCTGCCTTGTTGACCGCAGATCGGCAGTTCCAGAGGCTACCGGAGACCTGGAACTCCACGTGGGTCGTGCGCGCTGGGACCACCAGATTAGGTGGCCGCGGCCACGCGGTGTGGAGCGTTTGTATGGTCTGTGCAGAGAGGAGAGAACAGGGATAAACAGACACATAGTTGACAGGCTACAGAAGAGGCTACGCTAATGCAAAGGAGATTGGAATGACAAGTGGACTACACGTCTCGAATGTTCAGAAAGTTAAGCTACGTAGCAAGAATCTTATTGACTAAAATGATTAAAATGATACCGTACTGCTGAAGTAGGCTAGCTGGCAGTGGGTGCGTTGTTGACACTACACTAATCAAGTCGTTCCGTTGAGTGTAATAGTTTCTACAGTGCTGCTGTTCGGGGGCTAGCTGGCTAGCTAGCAGTGTTGATTACGTTACGTTGCGTTAAAAGAACGACAATAGCTGGTTGGCTAACCTAGAAAATCGCTCTAGACTACACAATTATCTTTGATACAAAGACGGCTATGTAGCTAGCTATGTAGCTAGCTACGATCAAACAAATCAAACCGTTGTACTGTAATGAAATTAAATGAAAATGTGATACTACCTGTGAATGCAACCGGGTTGTTGAGTTCTATTCAGAAGACGTTGGCTAGCGTTGGCTAACTGTTGGCTAGCTAGCAGAGTCTCCTACGTTAAGGACGACAAATAGCTGGCTAGCTAACCTCGGTAAATTAAGATAATCACTCTAAGACTACACACTCTAAACCTAAACAACGCAATTATCTTGGAACGAAGATACGAAGACAGCAAAGACAGCTATGTAGCTAGCTAACACTACACTAATCAAGTCGTTCAGTTGAGTGTAATAGTTTTCCCAGTGCAGCTAATCAGTGGACGTTAGCTAGCTGGCTAGTGAAGACTACGTTAGGACGGCGAAATACGATAATTACGCAATTATCTTTGATACAAAGACGGCTATGTAGCTAGCTGAGAAGAAATTGCTAGGATTAGACAAATCAAACCGTTGTGCTATAATGAAATGTAAAAGTTATACTACCTGCGGGAGCGAAGCGCCGATGCGACCACTCGCTCCAAACCGGAACCGGTTTCAAAGGCTGTGGCATAGGCTGAGGCAGCCAGGCCAGACCAATGACAGCTGGACAGGTGTAGGAGAGGGAGGAGAGGAAGGGATTTGATAGAGATTGCAGCAAGCTGAGTGACTGAGCAAATTACATCTGTAAAAGTCTGGTCATTTAGTTGTGAAGTTAGACATGCTCAGCATGTGAGAAATAGTCATTATCCTAGGTTTGACTGAGTTGGAAACTCAGCAAAAAAAAAGAAACGTCCCTTTTTCAGGACCCTGTCTTTCAAAGATAATTCGTAAAAATCCAAATAACCACATTGTAAAGGTGTTAAGCACTGTTTCCCATGCTTGTTCAATGAACCATAAACAATTAATGAACATTCACCTGTGGAACAGTAGTTAAGACACTAACAGTTTACAGACGGTAGGCAATTAAGGTCACAGTTATGAAAACTTAGGACACTAAAGAGGCCTTTCTACTAACTCGGAAAAACACCAAAAATAAAGATGCCCAGGGTTCCTGCTCTTCTGCGTGAACATGCCTTAGGCATGCTGCAAGGATGCATGAGGACTGCAGATGTGGCCAGGGCAATAAATTGCGATGTCCGTACTGTGAGGCGCCTAAGACAGCGCTACAAAACGGACAGCTGATCATCCTCGCAGTGACAGACCACGTGTAACAACACCTGCACAGGATTGATACATCCGAACAGCACACCTACGGGACAGGTACAGGATATCAACAACAACTGCCCGAGTTACACCAGGAACGCACAATCCCGCCATCAGTGCTCAGACTGTCCGCAATAGTATGGGAGAGGTTGGACTGAGGGCTTGTAGGCCTGTTGTAAGGCAGGTCCTCACCAGACATCACTGGCAATAACGTCACATATGGGCACAAACCCACTGTCGCTGGACCAGACAGGACTGGCAAAAAGTGCTCTTCACTGACAAGTTGCGGTTTTGTCTAACCAGTGGTGATGGTCGGATTCGGGTTTATCGTGGTAGGAATGAACGTTACACCGAGGCCTGTACTCTGGAGCGGGATCGATTTGGAGGTGGAGGGTCCGTCATGTTCTGGGGCGTTGTGTCACAGCATCATCGGACTGAGCTTGTTGTCATTGCAGTCAATCTCAACACTGTGCGTTTACCGGGAAGACATCCTCCTACCTCATGTGGTACCTTTCTTGCAGGCTCATCCTGACATGACCCTCCAGCATGACAATGCCACCAGCCATACTGCTCGTTCTGTGCATGATTTCCTGCAAGACAGGAATGTCAGTGTTCTGCCATGGCCAGCGAAGAGACCGTATCTCAATCCCATTTAGCACGTCTGGGACCTGTTAAATCGGAGGGTGAGGGCTAGGGCCATTCCTCACAGAACTGTCCGGGAAGTTGCAGGTGCCTTGGTGGAAGAGTGGGGTAACATCTCACAGCAATAACTGGAAAATCGGGTGCAGTCTATGAGGAGGAGATGCGCTGCAGTACTTAATGCAGCTGGTGGCCACACCAGATACTGACTGTTACTTTTGATTTTGATAACCCCCTTGTTCAGGGACACATTATTCCATTTATGTGGAACTTGTTCAGTTTATGTCTCAGTTGTTGAATCTTGTTGTGTTCATACAAATATTTACACATGGTAAGTTTGCTGAAAATAAATGCAGTTGACAGTGAGGGTATGTTTAGTTTAGTTTGACTATAGTTTGACTATCAGGTGTAATGGAGTGATCAGTCAGGTTTATGTGTAATGTAGTTATCAGTCAGCTTTGGATGGACAGCTGGAGGCAAATTTGTGTGTTCACATCAGGGTATGATAGCGCTGAAAAAATATGGCCGTAGCCTAACCTTCCCAAGAATCCATCGAACATATCACATCTGTATCATACACGCAACAGATCAGTGTACTGTCCACACGGTCTGTTGTTTTTGTTTCATACATTATTAATCATGTTGACAAGGGGTTCGGAACATTACAGCTGCCTTGCTGCCCCAAACAAGTTCTTGAAGAAACTCTGCAAAGACAGGAATGTCTCCTTGGTGACAATTTTGACTTGCTGTGAGAGCAACCTAGACTCTTTAAAATAGAAGGGATTCACCCTAACCGCAGGGGTTCCAGGATTACCTCCATCAACATACATTTTTTGGCACCCATCCCCAGATCTGTGCCTCGACACAATCCTGTCTCATAGCTCTACGGACAATTCCTTCGACCTCATGGCTTGGTTTTTGCCCTGACATACTCTGTAAACTGTGGGACCTTACATAGACAGATGTGTGCCATTTCAAATCATGTCTAATCGATTGAATTTAACACAGGTGGACTCCAATAAAGTTGTAGAAACATCTCAAGGATGATCAATGGAAACAGGATGCACCTGAGCTCAATTTTGAGTCTCATAGCAAAGGGTCTGAATAATTATGTAAATAAGGTATTTATGTTCTGGAATTGTAATGCATCTGCAAAAATGTCTACAACCCTGTTTTCACTTTGCCATTATGAGGTATTGTGTGTAGATTGATTTATTATTATTTATTTTTTAATTAACTAAGCAAGTCAGTTAAGAACAAATTCTTATTTACAATGATAGCCTACTGGGGAAGAGCGGGTTAACTGCCATATTCAGAACAACTAATATTTACCTTGTCCGCTTTGTGATTTGATCCAGCAGCCTTTCAGTTACTGGCCCAACTCTCTAACAACTGATTGATTGCATCATTATTGGTCTTTTGTGTGAAGTATTGATGTGTTGAAGGTACCAAACTGTCTGTTCAAGTAGTTTGCACACGTTTTGGACACTCATATGTACAATACAATACAATACATGCAAGCAGTGGTCTCTTCACAGTCCCCCTTGTCCAGAACAGAGGCTTGGAAATGCACAGTATTAAATAGAGCCATGACTACATGGAACTCTTTGCCACCCCAGGTAACTCAACCTAGCAATAAAACCAGTTTCAAAAAACATAAAAACACACATACTGCACAAAGGGGACTGTGAAGAGACAGCCATTTTATATATCTTGAATAGTATTTTGCACTGCACTATGTATTAGACCTAGATATTGTGTGTATGTACTGATATGTATGTGTGATATTTTATGTCTGTATTTCAGTTCTTTAGTATGTCCAGGGTTGGATAGGTTAATTTCTAAAATGTAATTCATTACAGTTACTAGTTACCTGTCCAAAATTATAATCAGTGATGTAACATTTGGATAACCCAAACTCAATAATATATCTGATTACATTCAGTTACTTTTAAATTACTTTCCCCTTAAGAGGCATTAGAAGAAGACACAGGATAAATCAATGTTAAGGTTTACATAGCTGGCCATATATGGATGTCAAATTTTGCTTTTGTCTATCACAAGTGTGAACGTTTGAGCATGTCCATTAGGACTATGGATTTTTTAAAATTAGCATGAATTATATTGAGCAATAAAAGCTCAATGTTTATTCCATAGGCTTGGATCCGCACTATTGCAGCTGTTGCAAGAGCACATTTTTCACTGGCTGTCCACTGGTTTCAAAAACATTGATTGGGTTTAGATTTGTACACAGCCTTCCACAACAACCACAATCCGTAAGGTGCCAATAACGACATGAGAGCGCAGCAGTGTGGTTCACATCAATGGCCTATGTAGATATCAATAATAAGTGATAATAGACTATACCACTACTGGCATCATTACCTCCAAGCAAATAGTCTACGGCCATTCTCATCGACGGGGCTGTAGTGGAGCAGGTTGAGAGCTTCAAGTTCCTTGGTCTCCACATCACCAACAAACTAGAATGGTCCAAACACACCAAGACAGTTGTGAAGAGGGCACAACAAAGCCTATTCCCCCTCAGGAAACTAAAAAGATTTGGCATGGGTCCTGAGATCCTCAGAAGGTTCTACAGCTGCAACATCGAGAGCATGGTTGCATCACTGCCTGGTACGGCAATTGCTCGGCCTCCGACCGCAATGCACTACAGAGGGTAGTGCGTACGGCCGAGTACATCACTGGGGCAAAGCTGCCTGCCATCCAGGACCTCTACACCAGGAGGTGTCAGAGGAGGGCCCTAAAAATTGTCAAAGACCCCAGCCACCCAAGTCATAGACTGTTCTCTCTACTGCCGCATGGCAAGCGGAACCGGAGTGCCAAGTCTAGGACAAAAAGGCTTCTCAACAGTTTTTACCCCAAGCCATAAGACTCCTGAACAGGTAATCAAATGTCTATCCGAACTAGCTACCAGCTATCAGTCAGATAACCACTACTAGCGGTCATCAGCTAACCTTTAGCTCGGAAAGCTCTCGCCAGTTCGTACAACGCGTTTCAAACCAGAGAATAATGGACCTATTTTTCTCTCCATATCCCCGAATTCCTACCACAAACTCTAAACCTTTTAATCTGGATCATCACAGCTAGCTAACCTCAACCCGGGTTAACTACTCCTGGCTAATGTTTCTGTCCTGGAGCTAGCACCACCTAGCCTGGGGCTAGCCCATGCTAGACCCATCTCCCGGCTCACTCCTGGGCTACAATATCCGGACCCCTTCTACTGCCGGTACGGGGCACGGAACCCCGCCGATCCTCTACGACTGGAATACAGACATAACCTGCCCGAGGATTCCAACAGGCACCTCAGGCGCGACGCCCGCTGAAGGCCCATTCTGATAACCTGCTAGGCCTGCTAGCTACTTGGAACCCTACCTCCAGGACTGGTCTATCGACGTCACCGCACGAAGAGGCAAAAACAGACTTACTCCCATCGCGACGTCCCCCAAAGGCTAACTTGCTAGACCTGGTCTACTAACTGCAAACTTGCCTGCCCCAGTCTGTTAACTGCTAGCCCCTGGTAACTGCTTGCTTGCTAAAAACGGTCTGCTAACTGCTTGCCTGCTAACCCGGTCTGCTAACTGCTAGCTTGTTTAGCCCCGGCCTACTAACTGTTAGCATCGGGATGCTAACTGTCTGAATCGCCGTGGACCCATATGTTCGATTGACTATGCATGCCTCTCTCTAATATCAATATGCCTCGTCCATTACTGTCCTGGTTAGTGATTACTGTCTTATTTAACTGTAGAGCCTCTAGCCCTGCTCGATATGCCTTAACCAACCATATTATCCCACCTCCTACATATGCGATGACATCACCTGGTTTAAACGTCTCTAGAGACTATATCTCTCTCATCATTACTCAATGCCTAGGCTTAACTCCAATGTACTCAAATCCTACCTTACCTTTATCTGTACACTACGCCTTGAATCTGTGCTATCGTGCCCAGAAACCTGCTCCTTTTACTCTCTGTTCCGAACGTGCTAGATGGCCAGTTCGTATAGCCTTTAGCCGTACCCTTATCCTACTTCTCCTCTGTTCCTCTGGTGATGTAGAGGTTAATCCAGGCCCTGCAGTGCCTAGCTCCACTCCCACTCCCCAGGTGCTCTCATTTTTAAACTTCTGTAACCGTAAAAGACTTGGTTTCATGGTAACATTAGAAGCCTACTCCCTTAGTTTGTTTTACTCACCGCTCACTGTCTTAAACGTGTCTGAATCCTGGCTTAGGAAAACCACCAAAAACCTTGAAATCTCCATCGATAACTATAACATTTTCCGCCAAGATAGAACTGGGGGCGGTGTTGCAATCTACTGCAAAGATAACCTGCAGAGTTCTGTATTACTATCCAAGTCTGTACCCAAACGATTCGAGCTTCTACTTCTAAAAATGCACCTTTCAAGAAACAAGTCTCTCACTGTTGCCGCTTACTATAGACCTCCCTCTGATCCCAGCTGTGCCCTCGATACCATACTGTATGTGAATTGATTGCCCCCCATCTATCTTCTGAGCTTGTGCTATTAGGTGACCCAAACTGGGACATGCTTAACACCCCAGTCATCATACAATCCAAGCTTGATGCCCTCAATCTCATACAAATTGAACATACCAGGTACAACTCCAAATCCGTAAACACGGGCACCATCATTGATGTAATTCTAACTAACTCGCCCTCCAAATACACCTCTGCTGTTTTCAATCAAGATCTCAATGATCACTGCCTCATTGCCTGCATCCGTAATGGGTCTGCGACCAAACGACCACCCCTCTTCACTGTCAAAATCTCCCTAAAACACTTCTGCGAGCAGGCCTTTCTAATTGCCCTGGCCGGGGTATCCTGGAATGACATTGACCTCATCCCGTCAGTAGATGATGCCTGGCTATTCTTTAAAAGTGCCTTCCTCAACATCTTAAATAAGCATGCCCCATTCAAAAAATGTTGAACTATGAATAGATATAGATATTCTTGGTTCACTCCAGAACTGTCTGCCATTGACCAGCACAAAAATATCCTGTGGCGTTCTGCATTAGCATGGAATAGCCACCGTGATATGCAACTTTTCAGGGAAGGTAGGAACAAATATACACAGGCAGTTAGGAAAGCTAAGGCTAGCTTTTTCAAACAGAAATTTGCATCCTGTAGTACTAACTCAAAAAAGTTCTAGGACACTGTAAAGTCCAAGGAGAATAAGAGCACCTCCTCCCAGCTGCCCACTGCTCTGAGGCTAGGAAAACTGTCACCACCGATAAATCCACTATAATTGAGAATTCCACAAAGCATTTCTCTACGGCTGGCCATGGTTTGAGCCTGGCTACCCCTACCCCGGTTAACTGCCCGGCACCCTCCACAGCAACCCGCCAAAGCCCCCACCATTTCTCCTTTACTCAAATCCAGATAGCTGATGTTCTGAAAGAGCTGCAAAATCTGGACCCCTACAAATCAGCCGGGCTAGACAATCTGGTCCCTCTCCTTCTAAAATGATATGCTGGAATTGTTGCAAGCCCTATTACTAGCCTGTTCAACCTATCTTTCATATCGTCTGAGATTCCCAAAGATTGGAAAGCTGCCATGGTCATCCCCCTCTTCAAAGGGGGTGCCACTCTAGACCCAAACTGCTACAGACCTATATCTATCCTACCCTGCCTTTCTAAGGTCTTCGAAAGCCAAGTTAACAAACAGATTACCGACCATTTCGAATCCCACCGTACCTTCTCCACTATGCAATCTGGTTTCAGAGCTGGTCATGGGTGCACCCCAGCCACGCTCAAGGTCCTAAATGACATCATAACCGCCATCGATAAGAGACCTTACTGTGCAGCCGTATTCATCGACCTGGCCAAGGCTTTCGACTCTGTCAATCACCACATTCTTAATGGCAGACTCGACAGCCTTGTTTTCTCAAATGATTGCCTAGCCTAGTTTACCAACTGCTTCTCTGATAGAGTTCAGTGTGTCAAATCGGAGGGCCTGTGGCAGTCTCTATGGGGGTGCCACAGGGTTCAATCCTCGGGCCGACTCTCTTCTCTGTAAACATCAATGATGTTGCTCTTTCTGCTGGTGATTCTCTGGTACACCTCTACGCAGACGACACCATTCTGTATACTTCTGGCCCCTCTTTGGACACTGTGTTAACTAACCTCCAGACAAGCTTCAATGCCATACAACCCTCCTTCCATGGCCTCTAACTGCTCTTAAACGCAGGGAAAACTAAATGCATGCTATTCAACCGATGCCGGCCCTCACCTGCTAACCCATCCAGCATCACTACACTGGACGGCTCTGACTTAGAATATGTGGACAACTACAAATACCTAGGTGCCTGGTTAGACTGTAAACTCTCCTTCCAGACTCACATTAAGCATCTCCAATCCAAAATTAAATCTAGAATCGGCTTCCTATATCGCAACAAAGCATCCTTCACTCATGCTGCCAAACATGCCCTCATAAAACTGACCATCCTACCGATCCTCGACTTCGGGAATGTCATCTATAAAATAGCCTCCAGCACTCTACTCAACAAACTGGATGCAGTCTATCACAGTGCCATCCGTTTTGTCACCAAAGTCCCATACACTACCCACCATTGCGAACTGTACGCTCTTGTTGGTTGGCCCTCGCTTCATACTCAACGCCAAACCCACTGGCTACAGGTTATCTACAAGTCTCTGCTAGGTAAAGCCCCGCCTTATCTCAGCTCACTGGTCACCATAGCAGCACGCACTCGTAGCACTCTCTCCAGCAGGTATATCTCACTCATCACCCCCAAAGCCAATCCCTCCTTTGGTCGTCGTCTTTCCTTCCAGTTCTTTGCTGCCAATGATTGCAACGAACTGCAAATATTTCTGAAGCTAGCTTTCACTAGCTTTAAGCACCAGCTGTCAGAGCAGCTCACAGATCACTGCACCTGTACATAGCCCATCTGTAAACAGCCCATCTATCTACCTACCTCATCTCCATACAGTATTTTTTTTATTTATCTTGCTCCTTTGCACCCCAGTATCTCTCCTTTGCACCCCAGTATCTCTACCCGCACATTAATCTTCGAAACATCTACCATTCCAGTGTTTAAATTGCTATATTGTTACTATATACTGTATATTGCTATATATATTGCTTCGCCACCATGGCCTATTTATTGCCTTAACTCCCTTATCTTACCTCATTTGCGTTCACTGTACATAGACTTTTTGTTTTATTTTGTTATACTGTATTATTGACTGTATGTTTTATTTATTCCATGTCTAACTGTGTTGTTCTTTGTGTCAAATTGCTATGCTTTATCTTGGCCAGGTCGCAGCTGCAAATGACAACTCAACTAACTGTTCTCAACTAGCCTACCTGGTTAAATAAAACATAGTCACTTTAACCATATCTACATGTACATACTACCTCAATCAGCCTGACTAACCTGGTGTCTGTATCTAGCCTTGCTACTGTATGTTACCTCGCTACTGTTTTTCACTGTCTTTTTACTGTTGTTTTTAATTCCTTACTTTCCTATTGTTCACCTAATACCTTTTTTGCACTATTGGTTAGAGCCTGTAAGTAAGCATTTCACTGTTGTATTCATGACAAATTCTATTTGATTTGATTTATTCAAGTTGGATAGTGTTTGAATGCCGACAGCAGTCGCACCATTGGAAGACACAGCTTGGACTGTAACCTACAAAAGTCTATTCGTGCTCTTTTCCCGCGATCCATCAAACCCATTTGGTGCGTCATCATAGTGGTCTCTGACTTGCGCCTTTTTTCAATGCTGATTTGAATGTCATTGAGAAAACAGAGAAGTGTCAAATATTTTTTTCCGCAAACATTCTTTCTGAATCCTCTTGCTCCTACCTGGCACGCAGGCGTCCCATCTAGAGATCTGGAAATGCAAATGAGCTACGCTAAATGCTAAAAGTATTAGTTAAAACTCAAACTGTTATGCAGGTGAGTGAGGACCCAAAAGCGGTTTAACAGAAACAGAGTCTTTTAATGTCCAAACACAGGGAAGACATAGATCCTCTTCAGATGTATCGATTGACAAAATAGACAACCCGCAGAGAGGGCGACAAATAAATAATAAAGTCCTCTGATCTTTACAGGAGAGTCCCCTTCTAGCAGCAGAGGAGAATAGCAGGGTTAGCGGCAACTGACTGCTGGTCTCTCCGGGTAGGCGCGGGTTGTAGAGGACAGAGGTACCTGATCACACGTAGCATCTGATGAAGAGGCAGATTACGACAGGACGGGACAAGGGTGAAGCAAACGAGAATCTGACAAAGACAGAAGCAGAAACAGAGAGAGAAATAGAGACCTAATCAGAGGGAAAAAGGGAACAGGTGGGAGAGGGTAAACGAGGTAGTTAGAGGAGATGAGGAACAGCTGGGGGAAGGAAAGGAAGAGAAGGTAACCTAATACGACCAGCAGGGGGAAACGAAGTGAAGAGAAAGAACAGGAAAAAGACATAACATGACAATACATGACAGTACCCCCCCACTCACCGAGCGCCTCCTGGCGCACTCGAGGAGGAAACCTGGCGGCAACGGAGGAAATCATCGATCAGCGAATGATCCAGCACGTCCCGAGATGGAACCCAACTCCTTTCCTCAGGACCGTACCCCTCCCAATCCACTAGGTACTGATGACCACGGCCCCGAGGACGCATGTCCAAAATCTTACGGACCCTGTAGATAGGTGCGCCCTCGACAAGGATGGGGGGGGAGAGGGAAGACGAACGGGGCGCGAAGAAAGGGCTTAACACAGGAGACATGGAAGACCGGGTGGACGCGACGAAGATGTCGCGGAAGAAGAAGTCGCACTGCGACAGGATTAATGACCTGAGAAATACGGAACGGACCAATGAACCGCGGGGTCAACTTGCGAGAAGCTTTCTTAAGGGGAAGGTTTTGAGTGGAGAACCATACTCTCTGACCGCGACAATATCTAGGAGTCTTAGTCCTACGCTCATTAGCGGCTCTCACAGTCTGCGCCCTATAACGGCAAAGTGCAGACCTGACCCTCTTCCAGGTGCGCTCACAACGTTGGACAAAAGCCTGAGCGGAGGGGACGCTGGACTCGGCGAGCTGGGACGAGAACAGAGGAGGCTGGTACCCGAGGCTACTCTGAAAAGAAGATAGCCCGGTCGCAGACGAAGGAAGCGAGTTGTGAGCGTATTCTGCCCAGGGGAGCTGTTCTGCCCAAGACGCAGGGTTACGAAAAGAAAGACTGCGTAAGATGCAACCAATAGTCTGATTGGCCCATTCTGCTTGACCGTTAGACTGGGGGTTAAAACCGGAAGAGAGACTAACGGAAGCCCCAATCAAACGGCAAAACTCCCTCCAAAATTGAGACGTGAATTGCGGACCCCTGTCCGAAACGGAGTCTGACGGAAGGCCATGAATTCTGAAAACATTCTCAATGATGATTTGTGCCGTCTCTTTAGCAGAAGGAAGCTTAGCGAGGGGAATAAAATGAGCCGCCTTAGAGAACCTATCGACAACCGTTAGAATAACAGTCTTCCCCGCTGACGAAGGCAGTCCGGTAATAAAGTCTAAGGCGATGTGAGACCACGGTCGAGAGGGAATGGAAAGCGGTCTGAGACGGCCGGCAGGAGGGGAGTTACCGGACTTAGTCTGCGCGCAGTCCGAACAAGCAGCCACGAAACGACGCGTGTCACGCTCCTGAGTGGGCCACCAAAAACGCTGGCGAATGGTAGCAAGCGTACCCCGAACTCCGGGGTGGCCGGCTAACTTGGCAGAGTGAGCCCACTGAAGAACGGCCAGACGAGTAGGAACGGGAACGAAAAGAAGGTTCCTAGGACAAGCGCGCGGCGACAGAGTGTGAGTGAGTGCTTGCTTTACCTGCCTCTCAATTCCCCAGACAGTCAACCCGACAACACGCCCCTCAGGGAGAATCCCCTCGGGGTCGGTGGAGGCTACTGAAGAACTGAAGAGACGGGATAAAGCATCAGGCTTGGTGTTCTTAGAGCCCGGACGATAAAAAATTATGAACTCGAAACGAGCGAAAAACAGCGCCCAATGAGCCTGACGCGCATTAAGTCGTTTGGCAGAACGGATGTACTCAAGGTTCCTATGGTCAGTCCAAACGACAAAAGGAACAGTCGCCCCCTCCAACCACTGTCGCCATTCGCCTAGGGCTAAGCAGATGGCGAGCAGTTCGCGGTTTCCCACATCATAGTTACGTTCCGACGGCGACAGTCGATGAGAAAAATACGCGCAAGGGTGGACCTTGTCATCAGAACGGGAGCACTGGGAAAGAATAGCTCCCACGCCCACCTCTAACGCGTCAACCTCGACAATGAACTGTCTAGAGACGTCAGGTGTAACAAGGATAGGTGCAGATGTAAAACGCTTCTTGAGGAGCTCAAAAGCTCCCTGGGCAGAAATGGACCACTTAAAGCACATCTTGACAGAAGTAAGGGCTGTGAGAGGAGCTGCCACCTGACCGAAATTACGGATGAAACGACGATAGAAATTTGCGAAGCCGAGAAAGTGCTGCAGCTCGACGCGTGACTTAGGGGCGGGCCAATCGATGAAAGCTTGGACCTTAGCGGGATCCATCTTAATTCCTTCAGCGGAAATAACAGAACCGAGAAATGTGACGGAGGAGGCATGAAAAGAGCACTTCTCAGCCTTCACATAAAGATAATTCTCTAAAAGGCGCTGGAGGACACTTCGAACGTGCTGAACATGAATCTGGAGTGACGGTGAAAAAATCAGGATATCGTCAAGGTAAACGAAAACAAAGATGTTCAGCATGTCTCTCAGTACATCATTCACTAATGCCTGAAAGACAGCTGGAGCGTTAGCGAGGCCGAACGGCAGAACCCGGTATTCAAAGTGCCCTAACGGAGTGTTAAACGCCGTTTTCCACTCGTCCCCCTCCCTGATGCGCACGAGATGGTAAGCGTTACGAAGATCCAACTTAGTGAAAAACCTGGCTCCCTGCAGGATCTCGAAGGCTGAAGACATAAGGGGAAGCGGATAACGATTCTTAACCGTTATGTCATTCAGCCCTCGATAATCTACGCAGGGGCGCAGTGTCCCGTCCTTTTTCTTAACAAAAAAACCCCCCGCTCCGGCGGGAGAGGAGGAGGGAACTATGGTACCGGCGTCGACAGCTACAGACAAATAATCTTCGAGAGCCTTACGTTCGGGAGCCGACAGAGAGTATAGTCTACCCCGGGGGGGAGTGGTTCCCGGAAGGAGATCAATACTACAATCATACGACCGGTGCGGAGGAAGGGAGGTGGCCCTGGACCGACTGAACACCGTGTGCAGATCGTGATATTCCTCCGGCACCCCCGTCAAATCACCAGGCTCCTCCTGTGAAGAAGAGACAGAGGAAACAGGAGGGATAGCAGACATTAAACACTTCACATGACAAGAGACGTTCCAGGAGAGGATAGAATTACTAGACCAATTAATAGAAGGATTATGACACACTAGCCAAGGATGGCCCAAAACAACAGGTGTAAAAGGTGAACGAAAAATTAAAAAAGAAATGGTTTCGCTATGATTACCAGAGACAGTGAGGGTTAAAGGAGGTAGTTAGAGGAGATGAGGAACAGCTGGGGGAAGGAAAGGAAGAGAAGGTAACCTAATACGACCAGCAGGGGGAAACGAAGTGAAGAGAAAGAACAGGAACAAGACATAACATGACAATACATGACACAAACGTTCATTAAAATACACATGCAGGGTATTGAATTAAAGCTACACTCGTTGTGAATCCAGGCAACAAGTCAGATTTTTAAAATGCTTTTCGGCGAAAGCATGAGAAGCTATTATCTGATAGCATGTAACACCCCAAAAGGTCCGCAGGGGACGTAAACAAAACAATTAGCATAGTCGTCGCTACACAAACCGCACAAATAAAATATAAAACATTCATTACCTTTGACCATCTTCTTTGTTGGCACTCCTAGATGTCCCATAATCACTGTTGGGTCTTTTTTTCGATAAAATCGGTCCATATATAGCCTAGATATCAATCTATGAAGACTGTGTGATAAACAAAAAAAAATAGCGTTTCATAACGTAACGTCATTTTTTTTAAATTAAAAAAGTCAACGATAAACTTTCACAAAACACTTCGAAATACTTTTGTAATGCAACTTTAGGTATTAGTACACGTTAATAAGCGATACAAATTCATCAGGAGGCGATGTAAATTCTATAGGTGTCCGTCTGGAAAAAATGTCCGGATATTTCTCAACCAAAACATCCGGTCGGAGACTGGAGGGAATCGGTTCCCTTGATTCGGTTTGACCAAGAATCAAAGCCGAAGCAAATGACAAGACTCTAGACATCGTGTGGAAGCTGTAGGTACTGCAACATGTAATCCGTTACTCCCGTTACGCCCCAACCCTGATTATGTCATGTTTAATGTGGAACCCAGTAAGTGTAGGTCATGCTTTTGTAGCGGCTAATGGGGATCCTAATAAATACCAAATACAACTGGTGAGAGGAATGGCCGAGAGAGAGAAGGGTAAAGTAGCCTAGATGCAACAATATCTGCAACAAAATCTGCAACAAAATCTGCATGTGTGACATACAGTTGAAGTCAGAAGTTTACATAGACTTAGGTTGGAGTCATTCAAACTCGTTTTTCAACCACTTTACACATGTCTTGTTAACAAGCGATAGTTTTGGCAAGTCAGTTAGGACTTTGTGCATGACACAAGTCATTTTCCCACAATTGTTTACAGACAGATTATTTCACTGTATCACATTTCCAGTGGGTCAGACGTTTACATACACTAAGTTGACTGCGCCTTTAAACAGCTTGGAAAATTACAGAACATGATGTCATGGCTTTAGAAGCTTCTGATGGGCTAATTGACATAATTTGAGTCAATTGGTACCTGTGGGTGTATTTCAAGGCCTACCTTCAAACTCAATGCCTCTTTGCTTGACATCATGGGAAAATCAAAAGAAATCTTCCAAGACCACAGAAAAAAATTGTATACCTCCACAAGTCTGGTTCATCCTTGGGAACAATTTCCAAATGCCTGAAGGTATCATGTTCATCTGTACAAACAATAGTACGTAAATATAAACACCATGGGACCACTAAACCATCATACCACTCAGGAAGGAGACGCATTCTGTCTCCTATAGGTGAACGCACTTTGGTGCGAAAAGTGCAAATCATTCCCAGAACAACAGCAAAGGACATTGTGAAGCAGCTGGAGGAAACAGGTACAAAAGTATCTATATCCACAGTAAAACAAGTCCTATATTGACATAACCTGAAAGGCCGCTCAGCAAGGAAGAAGCCACTGCTCCAAAACTGCCATAAGACTACAGTTTGCAACTGCACACAGGGACAAAGATTGTACTTTTTGGAGAAATGTCCTCCGGTCTGATGAAACAAAAATAGAACTGTTTTGCCATAATGACCATCGTTATGTTTGGAGGAAAAAGGAGGAGGCTTGTAAGCCGAAGAACACCATCCCAACCGTGAAGCACGTGGGTGGCAGCATCATGTTTTTTGGGATGCTTTGCTGCAGGAGGGACTGGTGCACTTCACAAAATAGATGGCATCATGAGGAGGACAATTATGTGGATATATTGAAGCAACATCTCAAGACATCAGTCAGGAAGTTAAAGCTTGGTCGCAAATGGGTCTTCCATATTAACTATGACCCCAAGCATACTTCCAAAGTGGTGCAAACTGGCTTAAGGGCAACAAAGTCAGGGTGTTGGAGTGGCCATCACAATGCCCTGACCTCAATCCAATGGAACATTTGTGGGCAGATCTGAAAAAGTGTGTGCAAGCAAGGAGTGGCAATATTTCGTGAATGAATTGGCAATATTTCCAGAATAAACTCAAAAATAGGTATTTCATGAATAAAGTCAACATTTTGAGAATAAAGTCGACATATTGAATATAAAGTTGCAGCTATATTTCAACATTAATGTAGGGGATTTGGTTAATCGCATGTCTCCTTGGCTCCCTGTTTTTTCACCTTTATTCAACCAGGTAGGCTAGTTGAGAACAAGTTCTCATTTGCAACTGGAACCTGGCCAAGATAAAGCATAGACATTCGACACATACAACAGCACAGAGTTACACATGGAATAAACAAAACACAGTCAATAACACAGTGGAACAAACAAAACAAAGAGTATATATACAGTGAGTGCAAATGAGGTAAGATAAGGGAGTTAAGGCAATAAATCAAAACCAATAAAGCATTTTTTGTCACATACACATGGTTGGCAGATGTTAATGCGAGTGTAGCCAAATGCTTGTGCTTCTAGTTCCAACAATGCAGTAATAACCAACGAGTAATCTAACCTAACAATTCCACAACTACTACCTTATACACACAAGTGTAAAGGTATGAAGAATGTGTACATTAAAATATATGAATGAGTGATGGTACAGAACGGCAAAGGCAAGATGCAGTAGATGGTATAGAGTACAGTATACACATATGAGATGAGTAATTTAGGGCATGTAAACATTAAATTAAGTGGCATTGTTTAAAGTGGCTCATGCATTTTTACATCAATTTTTCCATTATTAAAGTGGCTGTAGTTGAGTCAGTATGTTGGCAGCAGTCACTCAAGGTGGCAGTTTAACAGTCTGATGGCCTTGAGATGGAAGCTGTTTTTCAGTCTCTCGGTCCCTGCTTTGATGCACCTGTACTGACCTCGCCTTCTGGATGATAGCGAGGTGAACAGGCAGTGGCTCGTGGTTGTTGTTCTTGATGATCTTTATGGCCTTCCTGTGACATCGGGTGGTGTAAGTGTCCTGGAGGGCAGGTAGTTTGCCCCCGGTGATGCGTTGTGCAGACCTCACTACCCTCTGGAGAGCCTTACTGTTGTGAGCGGAGCAGTGATACAGCCTGACAGGATGGTCTCGATTGTGCATCTGTAAACGTTTGTGAGTGCTTTTGGTGACAAGCCGAATTTCTTCAGCCTCCTGGGGTTGAAGAGGCTCTGCTGCCCCTTCTTCACGACGCTGTCTGTGTCGGTGGACCAATTCAGTTTGTCCAAGAAACTTAAAACTTACTACCCTCTCCACTACTGTCCCGTCGATGTGAATAGGGGGGTGCTCACTCTGCTGTTTCCTGAAGTCCATGATCATCTCCTTTGTTTTGTTGACATTGAGTGTGAGGTTATTTTCCTTATACCACACTCCGAGGGCCCTTACCTCCTCCCTGTAGGCCATCTCGTCGTTGTTGGTAATCAAGCCTACCACTGTACTGTCGTCTGCAAACTTGATGATTGAGTTGGAGGCGTGCATAGCCACGAAGTCATGGGTGAACAGGGAGTACAGGAGAGGGCTCAGAACGCACCCTTGTGGGGCCCCAGTGTTGAGGATCAGCGCCCTCTTGAAGCATGTGGTAACAGCAGACTGGGATAAGGATTGATTGAATATGTCCGTAAACACACCAGCCAGCTGGTCTGCGCATGCTCTGAGGACACGGCTGGGGATGCCGTCTGGGCTTGCAGCCTTGCGAGGTTTAACACGTTTAAATGTTTTACTCACGTCGGCTGCAGTGAAGGAGAGTCCACAGGTTTTGGTAGCAGGCCATGTCAGTGGCACTGTATTGTCCTCAAAGTGAGCAAAGAAGTTGCTTAGTCTGTCTGTGAGCAAGACATCCTGGTCCGCGACGTGGCTGTTTTATTTTTTGTAATCCGTGATTGACTGTAGACCCTGCCAAGTACCTCTTGTGTCTGAGCCGTTGAATTGCGACTCTACCTTGTCTCTACACTGACGCTTAGCTTTTGATTGCCTTGCGGAGGGAATAGCTACACTGTTAGTATTCTGTCATGTTTCCGGTCACCTTGCCCTGGTAAACGCAGTGGTTCAGTTTCATGCGAATGCTGCCATCAATCCACGGTTTCTGGTTTGGGAATGTCTTAATAGTTGCTCTGGGTATGACATTGCCGATGCACTTACTTTCTTGGCACTTTCACTGATTGCTAAAAGAACTGGGGCTGGAGTCCCAGGGCTGGAGTCCCAGGGCTGGGGTCCCTGGAGTACTGGAGTCCCAGGGCTGGAGTCATTGGGCTGGAGTCCATACATGGTTGATTTAGGTGCAATCTTACTGGCAGCAATATCTTTGCCTGTGAAACCCTTTTTGTGCAAACAATGATGTCGGCACGTGTTTCCAAGCACCACCCTCCTTTTGAAGCTTCCAGTCTGTTATTTGAACTCCATCAGCATGACAGAGTGATCTCCAGCCTTGTCCTCGTCAACACTCACGCTTGTGTTAACGAGAGAATCACTGACATGATGTCAGCTGGTCCTTTTGTGGCAGGGCTGAAATGCAGTGGAAATGTTTTGGAGGAATCAGTTCATTTGCATGGCAAATGGCATTTGCAGGGACTTTGCAATTAATTGCAATTAATCTGATCACTCTTCATAACATTCCGGACTATATGCAAATTGTCATCATACATACTGAGATAGCAGACTTTGTGAAAATTAATATTTGTGTCATTCTCAAAACTCTTGGCCACGACTGTATACTGTATTTTAGTAAATGTCATTCCAACATTGCTCATCCTAGTATTTTTATATTTCTTAATTCCATTATTTTACTTTGATATTTGTGTATTCTTGTGAATTGTTAAATACCTCTGCACTGTTTGAGTTAGGAACACGACACCCGCAATAACAATTTGATTTGATTTGTAATGCACGCTGCTATTGGACTCTGGACTAGTGGAAACGCATTCTCTGGAGTGAACAATCACACTTCACCATCTGGCATCCCGACAGACAAATCTGGATTTGGCGGATGCCAAAAGAATGCTACCTGCCCTATGCAATGCATGGTGCCAACTCTAATTTTTGGTGGAGAAGAAATAATGGTCTCGGGCTATTTTTCATGGTTTTAGTTCCAGTGAAGGGAAGTGTTAACGCTACAGCATACAATGACATTTTAGACAATTCTGTGCTTCCAACTTTGTGGCAACAGTTTGGGGTCGGCCCTTTCCGGTTTCAGCATGACAATGCCCCTTTGCAGATAGCGAGGTCCATACAGAAATTGTTTGTCGAGATTGGTGTGGAAGAACTTGACTGGGCTGCATAGAGCCCTGACTTCAACCCCATCGTAGTCTGACAATGCACCATGGCCGTTAGAATGGTATTGCTTTGGGGATACCGTGTGTGTATGTGTTTGTTTGTGTGTGATGCCTGTTTGAACAAGTGTATTAGACTCCCCCCCCCCCCCACACACACACACACACACACACACACACACACACACACACACACACACACACACACACACACACACACACACACACACACACACACACACACACACACACACACACACACACACACACACGCGCACACACACACACACCTGTATACACACACAACCCACCTGTCTCTTCCTATGTATGTAACCAACCACACAAAATACCTCATCCGAATGTGTTTCCTCCTTCTGAAAATAATCTGTGGCACAACTTCTTCCAGGTCCTAATAGGCCTACTTATAATAATGTGGTTATCATGTGCTAAAAGAGAAAGGATTTCCTTGTTACTAAAGCCAATTTTAAAGTATAATTTCACCAGGTTATCTAACTGTCGACATTTCAACAGTGGCACACACAGCAACAGGAAGCCAGGGAGTTAACCAAATCCACTACTTTAATCTTTAAGTATAACTGTAACTTTATTCTCTAAATTTTGACTTGATTCTCGAAATGTAATTGAGATAATTCTCGAAATATTCCCACTTTTTAAAGTACAATCCATACAAGAACGGAAACGATCAAAGTACCACCATCCATCCACATGTATTTATTATTTCTGTTCACTTGGTGCTAATACTCTTCTGTACAACACCCCATAATGTCAGTGATATTGTGTTTTGAGAAAATTTAATAAATTATTAGAAAAGTAAAAGCTGAAATGTCTTGATTCAATAAGTATTCAACCTTGGAAAGGTTGGAAAGCCTAAAAAACTTCAGGAGTAAAAATGTGCTTAACAAGTCAGACACTAAGTTGCATGGACTAACTCAGTGTGCAATAGTGGTGTTTAACAGGAGTTTTGAATGACTACCGCATCTCAGTACCACACACATACAATTATCTGTAAGGTGAAGTAATTAATTACACTTTGGATGGTGTATCAAGACACTCAGACACTACAAAGATAAAGGTGTCCAACCTAACTCAGTTGATGGAGAGGATTTCATCATGAGGGCAATGGTGATTTTAAACCAGTTACAGAGTTAAATGACTGTGATTAGGAGAGAACTGAGGATGGATCAACAACATTTGAGATATGCCATAATATCAACCTAAATGAGTGAAAACAATGCATCCTGTTTGCAATAAGGTACTAAAGTAAAACTGCAAATAAAATGGCAAAGAAATGACTTTTTAGTCCTGAATACTGTGCAAAGCATTATGGTTGGAATCAAATCCAACACAACACGTCACTGAGTACCACTCTTCATATTTTTAAGTATGGTGGTGGCTGCATCATGTTATAGGTATGCTTGTCATTTGCAAGGACTAAATAATTTTTGGGGTGATAAAATCAAATGCATAGAACTAATATAATATAATAATAATAATATATGCCATTTAGCAGACGCTTTTATCCAAAGCGACTTACAGTCATGTGTGCATACACAGGCTAAGTCCTAGAGAAAACCCTGGTTCAGTCTGCTTTCCAACAGACACCAATACGTCTTTCTGCAGGACAATAATGGAAAACACAAGGCCAAATATACACTGTTACTTACCAAGACAACATGGAATAGTCCTGAGTGGTCTAGTTACAGTTTTGACTTAAATCGTCTTGAAAATATATAGCAAGACTTGAAAATAGCTGTCTAGCAATGATCAGCAACCAATTTGACAGGGCTTGAATCATTTATTTAAGAATAATAGGCAAATATTGTACAATTCAGGTGTGGAAAGCTCTTAGAGACGTACCCAGAAAGGCTCACAACTGTAATAACTGCCAAATATGATTCTAACATGTATTGACTCAGGGGGTTATATTATAAAATAATATTAATGTTTAATTTTCCATTAATACAAAAATGCATATACACTAGTGGTCAAAAGTTTGGGGTCACTTAGAAATGTCCTTGTTTTTGAAAGAAAAACACATTTTTGTCCATTAAAATTACATCAAATTGATCAGAAATACAGTGTAGACATTTTTTTATGTTGTAAATGACTATTGTAGCTGGAAATGGCAGATTCTTTAAAAGGAATATCTACATAGGCGTTATCAGCAACCATCACTCCTGTGTTCCAATGGCAAGTTGTGTTATCTAATCTAAGTTTATCATTTTAAAAGGCTAATTGAGCATTAGAAAATTATTTTGAAATGATGTTAGCACAGCTGAAAATTGTCATGCTGATTAAAGAACCAATAGAATTTTCCTTCTTTAGAACAGTTCAGTATCTGTAGCATCAACATTTGTGGGTTCGATTACAGGCTCAAATTGCCAGAAACAAAGAATTTCTTCTGAAACTCGTCAGTCTGTTCTTGTTCTGAGAAATGAAGGCTATTCCACGTGAGAAATTGCCAAGAATCTGAAGATCTCGTACAACACTGTGTACTATTCCCGTCACAGAACAGCTCAAACTGGCTCTAACCAGAATAGAAAGAGAAGTGGGAGGCCCTGGTGCACAACTGAGCAAGAGGACAAGTACATTAGAGTGTCTAGTTTGAGAAACAGATGCCTCACAAGTCCTCAACTGGCAGCTTCATTAAATAGTACCCGCAAAACACCAGTCTCAACGGCAACAGTGAAGAGGTGACTCCGGGATGCTGGCCTTCTAGGCAGAGTCCCTCTGTCCAGTGTCTATTGGCCTGTCAGAGATATGGCTTTTTCTTTGCAACTCTGCCTAGAAGGCCAGCATCCTGGAGTCGCCTCTTCACTGTTGACGTTGTGACCGGTGTTTAACATTCTGTATAAAATGCTTCCCATTTAGTTATTTCCAGCAAACCTAACCTATTATGAGCAAAGCAACAACCTTGGAGGCTTTTTGCTATGACTAAAACACCTGACTATACCTGTGTAGGGAGGCTCCTCTCCCCATCCAACCCTCTCTCTTGTCCTATTTATTTATTTGACCTAGGCAAGTAAGTTAAGACACATTCGTATTTACAATGACGGCCTAGGAACAGTGGGTTAACGTCCTTGTTCAGGGGCAGAACGACAGATTTTTACCTTTGTCAGCTCAGCTTGATGAGCATGCTGAGCTGAGCCAAGCCAAGCTGTACTGGGCCGGCCTGGTTACACATCAAACATAGTTGTGGTAACGTGCTGGAAAGGACAATGTGAAAATATAATATCAGATTCGGGTTCGGGTTGGCCCTATAATGTGAAATGCGTATTTGTCTCTATCTGGCCACAGAGACCTGAAGCCCTGAGTCCCTCTTCCCAGTCTGGCAGCCTTCACCGAGAGCCCTGTGTGAGCCCCACATGTCCCGAGCACATGGCACTGCTCTACTGGCCTGCACATTCTGCCAGGCCCATATGTGAACAGCAGCAGCAATCCGCCTGTATTGTTTGTTAATTATTACTTGAATATATTGCTGCAGCTGTCCCAATGGAAAGAGCTGCTGTCATTTTGAAGGGTGTGTAGTTAGAGATGGTGAATGTTGTTGACAGCATTGTGGATGCCATTCTTACAGGGTGTCCAGTTGAGTTTTGTAGGGGTAACGAAAAATGCCTGTACAAATTGTGTTTGTCCTCTCTCTCCCCACTCCCATCTCTCCCCATCTCTCTTCCTCTCCACCTTTGCGGTAGGTGATATTCGAGTCTGTATCCGTACAGGGCCATCCAGGGTTCATCGCGGTGGACGAGGTCCGAGTGTTGGCCCACCCATGCCGTAAGTGACACTACCCCATGGAGCATCATCTGGTCTCACACTCCTGTCTAGCAGGCTGTGTGTGCGTATGTGTGTTTGGGAGTGGGGGACACACAGACCAAGGGGAGTAGAGGGAGGATGAGGTAGATAGTGGAGCACAGAAGAAGGAACAAACTCAGGGCCTTCATCATTCAAAGCTGACAGAATGTCTTTGCCTCACATCTTTGGACTCCTCCAAGGCACTCAGTGTCCTAGATGTGTTCTCTTTCTTTCTTTCTTTTTCTGTACTTAGACTTAGAGCTTTCCCTGGGAATTAGGACAGAGCACTCAGTGCTGAATTCAAATAAGATTAGGAAGTAAAGGTAAATAAATTGCAGAGTAAAGGAATCCAGTCGACTTTTTTCTTCAATGGGGGAAATTAACGTCAAGATAAATTCTCGTATTGAAATGATCAATGAATACACTATTAGGCCTACATTTCTAGGCGCGGTGAAAATGAGATTAGGAGATGCCGTTGCAATGCCGTTTCAATGCCATACAGAGCAGTCTCGGTTCATTTGCTTTTCAGCTGGACATTAGTGTGCACTGAGCACACCAGGGGAGTGAATTCTACGGAAGGGAAGGAAAGGTGACCTGAAATCTTAACTTTAGATTTTAGAATGAAAAGAAAAAGCACACTGTTTTGATGGTAATTTAATGTTGTGTGCAATTGTTTTCTTTATTCCTCACATAACTCAGCTTTCTCAATTACTCAATGCATGTCAGACAGTTGATACAGTATGTGTTTGTGCTTATGCATGCCTAGTCATTGTATTGAGAGTGTCTCCCGCCCCTTTGCAGGGAAAGCGCCTCACTTCCTGCGGCTGCAGAATGTGGAGGTGAATGTGGGCCAGAACGCCACCTTCCAGTGTACCGCCGGGGGGAAGTGGTCACAACACGACCAACTGTGGCTACAGGCGAGTTGCTTCCCTTCGGTCCATTATAGATGTCATCCATCTTATCCCTCTCACCTTAAATCTGCAATCTTTAATTAGAAAAATAACAGATGGCAGCCATGCCTGAGGGATGGGGCTGGAGAAGTAACCAATCTCAAATTCATAGATGTAGCTGTGGATGCATCCACCTTTAGTGACTAGCTTCTGTAGCTTTTTCAATCATGTAGAATACACAGGACATTTTAGTTGATTTCTGTTGCAATGTTATGACCCCATCCTTGTGAAATGACACTTACAGCATGGTCCAGTTCTTTGCTGTACTTGCACAAACACTGTAATGGTATAAACTCTGTGGGGATATCCATACAATCTGTGCCCTGAGTATAAAGTGTTGTTTTGATATGGATGACTGCCTCTCTATCAGCCATCTATACTGCACTAGCATGTTTTCATCTTATAGTAATGGAATTTGCAATGGAGTAGTATCCAGGGCAGAAAAAAAGTGTCAGGTACATGCTAGAATAAATTACTTTTGGGAGGTTGTTATAGTCGAGTTGATATCGTAAGGAAAAAGTGTTGTGAAAAAGTTGCAGTTTCTGACATTAACCATACCGCTGGTTTCTTTGGTTAACAGATTTGAATGTCCATATGTGGAGTTTGTCCTTTTTTTACCATACCGACGTGATAATGTGACTAATGTGTTAGTAAGAAAGTGTCTGTCTCTCTCTCTCTCTACAGCAGTGGAATGGTAAAGACACAGCCCTCATGGTGACGCGGGGTGGTGAACCACCGGCGTTTCTCAGCCACCGTCAGCGTCGGGGACACATCTCAGAGAAGCACCAGCCGCTATCGCTGTGTCATCCGCTCAGATGGTGGCTCTGGGGTCTCCAACTACGCAGAGCTAATCGTCAAAGGTACGGCTAACGTACTAACGGCTTACCTGCTAAAAGCGAGCAGGTATAGGCTAACGGCTAGACTACCGGCTAGGCTAACGCTAGGCTACCCAAATACCAGGCTATTACCAGTCAGTCAGAACTCCGCTGGGTTCCTCCACAGTCATCTGAGCAGCAAACCCCTCATTATTTCAGCCACCATCAGCAGTGTGCATTACATTCCACTATTTCCCCCTTCTCCCATTTACTAATGCATACTAACTTCACCTTGAACAGAAAAAAAGAGAACATTTTGGTTAAGGGAGTGGAAAACAAGGGTTTCTTCACAGATAGTGTTGACTGCTGGGTGGTCAAATCAATCCAAATCAAAATCAAATCAAATGTATTTATATAGCCCTTCGTACATCAGCTGATATCTCAAAGTGCTGTACAGAAACCCAGCCTAAAACCCCAAACAGCAAGCAATGCAGGTGTAGAAGCACCGTGGCTAGGAAAAACTCCCTAGAAAGGCCAAAACCTAGGAAGAAACCTAGAGAGGAACCAGGCTATGTGGGGTGGCCAGTCCTCTTCTGGCTGTGCCGGGTGGAGATTATAACAGAACATGGCCAAGATGTTCAAATGTTCATAAATGACCAGCATGGTCCAATAATAATAAGGCAGAACAGTTGAAACTGGAGCAGCAGCACGGCCAGGTGGACTGGGGACAGCAAGGAATACTCAGGTAGTCCTGAAGCATGGTCCTAGGGCTCAGGTCCTCCGAGAGAGAGAAAGAAAGAGACAAAGGGAGAGAGCACACTTAAATTCACACAGGATACAGAAGTACTGGAGGCTGAGACAGGAGGGGTCAGGAGACACTGTGGCCCCATCCGAGGACACCCCCGGACAGGGCCAAACAGGAAGGATATATCCCCACCCACTTTGCCAAAGCACAGCCCCCACACCACTAGAGGGATATCTTCAACCACCAACTTACCATTCTGAGACAAGGCTGAGTATAGCCCACAAAGATCTCCGCCATGGCACAACCCAAGGGGGGGCGCCAACCCAGTCGTTGGGTATTGTCGGATGGGCGGGTGGGCACACTCTCCGCTTTCTTCTGAGAAAGAGTGGATTAATTGACAGTGCACTGTAAATAATCTGAAATAGCCTATATATCACTTCTCCCCTCAGAAAGGAGCACTTCTTGATAGAAAAACATGCTTCCCCCTCCTCTCTCGCTCTTTTCCTCCCTCCCTCCTCCCATCCTGTCCAGATTCAGCCAGCCATTGTTCCTACCCCAGGTGGTTTACCTAGCCAAACAAACCTTTAATGCTGATATTTAACCGCTAATCTGGTACTTTGATTCCCGCTCAGTGCCTATATGTGTGGGGAACAGGGGCACGATGGCCCTGCTTAGCAGAAGCTAGCACTAAATCACTCCTGTGATGCACCTGGAAGCAAGAGTAGACTGCCTAACCTTGAGTTGTTTGTGCACCTGGTTTCTTGGCTCAGACCTGTGGGCCTATAGCCAGGGGCCTTTGTAGTGCATCAGAACTGGATCGGTGCACCTCAGCTGGACTGGAGGCTATTAAATCCAGGCCTTGTGGCTACTGTGTCCACTGGTCTCATCCTTGGTGTTTGATTAGCATCCTTGGTGTTTGAGAGTTGATTAGCTCAGAGTTTCCCAAATTTGGTCCTGGGTTAAACGTTTTGTGGAATGGCGTGAACAATGTATTACTCAGCCTCATCATACATACAGTACATTGACTAAATTACTTGTGGAACAACACACTCAGTGCAACCTAGGAAGAAACCTAGAGAGGAAACAGGCTCTGACGGGTGGCCAGTCTTCTTCTGGCTGTGCTGGGTGGAGATTCTAATAATACTTGGCCATTAGGCCAGATTGTTCTTCAAGATGTGCAAAAGTTCATAGATGACCAGCAGGGAAAAATAATAATAGTGTTAAGTGTTCCTTGTTTCTATTGGTACAGCAAATGGAAGTGGTTAATTGACACAGGTGTTTCCATTCAGTAATTGTGTCACCTACCATCTTAAAGTACACTACCGGTCAATAATTTTAGAACACTTACTCGTTCAAGGGTTTTTCTTTATTTTTACTGTTTTCTCCTTGTAGAATAATATTGAAGACATCAAAACTACAAAATAACACATATGGAATCATGTAGTAAACAAAAAAAGTGTTAAACAAATCAATATATATATATTAGATTCTTCAAAGTAGACACCCTTTGCCTTATTGACAACTTTGCACACTCTTGGCAACCAGCTTCATATGAAATGCTTTCCCAGCAGTCTTGAAGGAGTACATGCCACATATGCTGAGCACTTGCTGGCTGCTTATCCTTCACGCTGCGGTCCAACTCATCCCAAACCATCTCAATTGGGTTGAGGTCAGGTGATGGTGGAGGGCAGGTCATCTGATGCAGCACTCCATAACTCTCCTTGGTAAAATAGCCCTTACACAGCCAGGAGGTGTATAAACAAATGATAGTCCTACTAAGCGCAAACCAGATGGGATGGTGTATCGCTGCAGAATGCTTGAATTGTAAATAAATCACAGACAGTGTCACCAGCGAAGCACCCTCACACCATAACACCTCCTCCTCCATACTTTACGGTGGGAAATACACATGTTGAGATCATCCGTTCACCCACAACGCATCTTACACAGACACGGCGGTTAGAACCAAAAATCTCCAATTTGGACTCCTGACCAAAGGACAAATTTCCACCGGTCTAATGTCCATTGCTCATGGTTCTTGGCCCTAGCAAGCCCTTTCTTCTTATTGGTGTCCGTTAGTAGTGGTTTCTTTGCACCAATTCAGCCATGAAGGCCTGTATTCACACAGACTCCTCTGAACAGTTGATATTATTCCTGAAGGCAGTGCTATCAGTCCTATTTTGTTCAATATTATGATTAACGATGTGTCTTCGAATGTAGTAGGGGTATTGGGGCTTCCCTATGCTGATGATGGAAGAGGGGAAGGAATGTCTCTCATGTGACCAAATTTATTCAACAAGCTATAGTGGATGTTGAAAGATCAAATCAAAGTAACACAATAAAATTACATTTCAATAACAAGGCTATATGCAGGGGGTACCGGTATCGAGTCAATGTACAGGTTAGTCGACGTAGTTTGTACATGTAGGTTGGGGTAAAGTGACTATGCATATACTGTAGATAATAAACAGCGAGTAGCAGCAGTGTAAAAACAAAGGTCAATATAAATAGTCCAGTGGCCATTTGATTAATTGTTCAGCAGTCTTATAGCTTGGGGGTAGAAGCTGTTTAAGGCGCCTTTCGGACCTAGACCTGGCACTCCAGTATCGCTTGCCGTATCAGAGAGAACAGACGAGTCACCCGATTCAACTTGTCAACCAATCATCAAGCCCTCAATGAGTTGAATGAGGTGTGTTTATCCAGGGCTACAAGGCAAATGTGTTATGTTAGGGGTACTGGAGGACCAGGGTCGGGAAACACTGGAATAGACCATAGAAATGGAATGCCATAATAGCTCTGGGGCAGCTGACGTTGTACAAAAGGTTTTTATGCTCCTTGTCCTATCTGTGGTTGTACTCTACACAATCATATTTTCATTTACTAGGTAAAGTGTAGGCATATTGTCGTTATAAGCAAATCAATATGATAGCTTATTTATAGCGGAAAATGTTTTTTTTTTTTGTATTGCAACACAAATATATCTTAAGCTGGTCATGTATGTGCAATGTCCACATGTACAGTGTCTTGCAGAAAGTATTCACACCCCTTAACTTTAAATGGATTAAATTGGGATTTTGTATCACTGGCCATAATGTCAAAGTGGAATTATGTTTTTAGAAATGAATTAAAATGAAAAGCTGAAATGTCAGTAAGTATTTAACCTCTTTGTAATGACAAGCCTAAATAAGTTCAGGAGTAACAATTTGCTGATCAAGTTACATCATAAGTTGCATGGACTCACTCTGGGTGCAATAATAGTGTTTAACATGATTTTGTGAATGACTACCTTATCTCTGTACCCCACATGAGCAGCGTGCAGTGGATTTCAAACACAGATTCAATCTCAAAGACCAGGGAGGATTACAATGCCTCACAAAGAAGGGCACCTATTGGTAGATGGGAAAAAATAAAAGCAGACATTAAATATCCCTTTGAGCATGGTGAAGTTATTAATGACATGTTGGATGGTGTATCAATACAGCCAGTCACTACAAAGATACAGGCGTTCTTCCTAACTCAGTTGCCGTAGAGGAATGAAAACATTCAGGGATTTCACCATGAAGGCCAATGGTGACCTTGAAACAGTGACAGAGTGTAATGACTGTGATAGGTGAAAACTGAGGATATATTAACAACATTGTAGTTACCCCACAATTACTAACCTAAATGACAGAGTGAAAAGATGGAAGCCCATACAGAGTAAACTTATTCAAGAACATGCATCCTATTTGCAAGAAGGTACTAAAGTAAAACTGCAAAAAATGTGGCAAAGAATTGTACTTTATGTCCTGTATACAAAGTGCTTTGTTTGGGGCAAATCCATCACATCACTAAGTACCACTCATCATATTTTCAAGCATGGTGGTGGCTGCATCATGTTATGGTTATGCTTGTCATCAGCAAGAACTAGGGAGTTTTTAAGGTTAAAGATAAATGGAATAGAGCTAAGCACAGGCAAAATCCTATGGGAAAACCTTGTTCAGTCTGCTTTCCAACAGACACTGGGAGATTAACGTACCTTTCAGCAGGACACTAGCCTAAAACACCAGGCCAAATATACACTGGAGTTGCTTACCAAGACAACATTAAATGTTCCTGAGTGGCCTAGTTACAGTTTTGACTTAAATCGGCTTGAACATCTATGGCAAGATTAGAAAATGGCTGTCTAGTATCAACCAACTTAAATCATGTGCAATAATAATGTGCAAATATTGTACAATCCAGGTGTGCAAAGCTAGAGGCATACACAGAAAGACTCACAGCTGTACATGCACTGCCCCAGTGGTGTGAATAGTTATGTAAATTAGATTTTTTTTAATGTTCAATAAATTAGCAAATGTCTCTAAAAACATGTTTTAACTTTGTCATTATTGTGTGTAAATGGGGTGAAAATGTGAAAGTCAAGGGGTATGAATAATTTCTGAAGGCACTGTAGCTACACCTGTAGGCATTTTATTTGGGGATTTGTCCCCCAGGAAAGATCTAACAGCAGACATACGGAGAGAAACAAAACTAGACCAGTATAGAATATTGTGTTGACAGCTAAGCTCGCATTCAACTCACAGTTGTTGACATTGTTTCAGCGGTAACATGTCTTTACATGAGCTGATTAAACTTAGTTGCAAGCTTCTTTCGTAGCACGGTGTTGTAGAACGAGTCTCTCATGAAACACATTCCAGACACGGGTACATCTTGCTATCTTGGCATAACAGTGAAATGACAGTGAAATATCAGCTAGCTAGATAGGCTAGCCAGCTGCAGCTATTGCCAAGCTAAGCTAGCTAGCTGCTGTCAGGTTGGTTAAACACAAGGTCAACACAGGCTTTAGCCAACACCTATAAATGAATGAGCAAATCAAGTCTTCCACTTTAAAATGTCTCTCCATAGCAAAGCTAGCTTATGGAGTGAACAGTATTCTGTACCAGTACCCTCTGTACTCTGTACCGGTACCCCCTGTATATAGACTCGTTACTGTTATTTTGTTTCTCTTGAATTGCTTTTTCTTTTTTCTATTTTCTCCTTTTATATATATATATATATATATTATTTTATTTTCATACTTTCATACTACAGTTTATTTAGTAAATACTTGAACACTTATTTTTCTTCAAACTGCATTGTTGGTTAAGGGCTTGTAAAGTAAGCATTTCTCTGTAAGGTCTACCAGTTTTATTCGGAACGTGACAAATGACAATTTTATTTGACTTATTCATAATAAAGGTTACATGGAGAAAATCTCTGAAATAAAAATGGATGTGCCTCCCTTCAGAGAAATATATTTGACCTAAATCCCCCATTAATGCACTTCTTTTTAGAAATGGTTCTTCATCCTGTAAGCATTAGCTGTCAACAAAATCAGGTTTATAGTGCACAGGGCTGCGGGCCAGAAAGTTGTGGGTTCGCAGACCACCGTGGACAACAGTAGGGGTGGAAAAAGCTCCTTTATACAAAACACATTGCATGAATCTATCATGGTGTTTGCAAGTCTGAGAAGAAATGTGCCTTTTATAAAAACTTCATGCAATTCTACGTCATTTTTACATATAAGCACAATCTTTTATAATACACACAAATTACCAAAATTACAGGCTAAGAATGGACAGCTCACTGGTCACCATAGCAACACCCACCCATAGCACAGGCTCCAGCAGGTATAGTTCACTGGTCATCCCCAAAGCCAACAACTCCTTTGGCCGCCTTTCATTCCAGTTCTCTGCTGCCAATGACTGGAATGAATTTCAAAAATCACTGAAGTTGGAGACTTGTATTTCCCTCACTAACTTTAGCATCAGCTGTCAGAGCAGCTTACCGATTGCTTCAGCTGTACTCAGCCCATCTGGAAATAGCCCATCTAACCAACTACCTACCTCATCCCTATATTTGTTTTTGTTTTTCTACTTTTTTGCAGACCAGTATTTCTACTTGCACATCCTCATCTGCAAATCTATCACTTCAGTGTAAATTGCTAAATTGTAATTACTTCGCCACTATTAGGCCACTATTACCTCCTTATTACCTCCTTACTTCATTTGCACTTCATTTGCACACACTGTATATATATTTTTCTATCGTTATTGACTGTACGTTTGTTTATCCCGTGTGCAACTCTGTGTTGTTGTTTTTGTCCCACTGCTTTGCTTTATCTTGGCCAGTTGTAAATAAGTACTTGTTCTCAACTGCCCTACCTGGTTAAATAAAGGTGAACATTTAAAAAATAAAAAATAAAATGAGGGATTATTGAATTCACTCAGTGTCACGGAACCAATACGCAGCGTGGTTGAAGTTCATGTTTTTTTAATAAGAAAAACTATACATGAACAAACTACAAAACAATAAATGTGAAAACCCGAAACCAGTCCCGTGTGGTACAAACACTGACACAGGAGACAATCACCCTCAAAACCCAACACCAAACAGGCTACCTAAATATGGTTGCCAATCAGAGACAATGTCTCTGATTGAGAACCATATCAGGCCAAACACAGAAACAGACAAACTAGACACACAACATAGAATGCCCACTCAGATCACACCCTGACCAAACAAAACATAGAAACATACAAAGCAAACTATGGTCAGGGTGTGACAGTACCCCCACCCAAGGTGCGGACTCCGGCCGCAAAACCTGAACCTAATGGGGAGGGTCTTGGTGGGCATCTGTCCGCGGTGGCGGCTCTGGTGCTGGACGTGGCCCCCACTTTACCATAGTCTTAGTCTGCCACATTGTCCACTTCCGTGGCCTCCTAACCACGGCGACCCTTCTAAATGACCCCACTGGACTGAGGGGCAGCTCGGGACAGAGGCGCAGCTCCCTACTGGCTGACGACTCTGGCAGATCCTGGCTGACTGGCTGCTCTGGCAGATCCTGGCTGAATGGCGGTTCTGGCTGCTCCATGCAGACTGGCGGCTCTGGCTGCTCCATGCAGACTGGCGGCTCTGGCTGCTCCATGCAGACTGGCGGCTCTGGCTGCTCCATGCAGACTGGCGGCTCTGGCTGCTCCATGCAGACTGGCGGCTCTGGCTGCTCCATGCAGACTGGCGGCTCTGGCTGCTCCATGCAGACTGGCGGCTCTGGCTGCTCCATGCAGACTGGCGGCTCTGGCTGCTCCATGCAGACTGGCAGCTCTGGCTGCTCCATGCAGACTGGCAGCTCCATGCAGATTGGCAGCTCTGGCAGCTCCATGCAGATTGGCAGCTCTGGCAGCTCCATGCAGACTGGCAGCTCTGGCAGCTCCATGCAGACTGGCAGCTCTGGCAGCTCCTTGCAGACTGGCAGCTCTGGCAGCTCCTTGCAGACTGGCAGCTCTTTGCAGACTGGCAGCTCCTTGCAGACTGGCAGCTCTGGCAGCGCTGGACTGGCGGGAGATTCCGGCAGTGCTGGAGAGGAGGAAAGCTCTGGCAGCGCTGGACAGGCGGGAGACTCCGGCAGCGCTGGAGAGGAGGAAGGTTCTGGCAGCGCTGGACAGGCGAGGCGCACTGTAGGCCTGATGCGTGGTGCTGGCACTGGTGGTACTGAGCCGAGGGCACGCACAGGAAGCCTGGTGCGGGGAGCTGCCACCGGAGGGCTGGTGCGTGGAGGTGGTACTGGATAGACTGGACCGTGCAGGCGCACTGGAGCTCTTGAGCACCGAGCCTGCCCAACCTTACCTGGTTGAATGCTCCCGGTCGCCCTGCCAGTGCGGCGAGGTGGAATAGCCCGCACTGGGCTATGCAGGCAAACCGGGGACACCTTGCGCAAGGCTGGTGCCATGTAAGCTGGCCCAAGGAGACACACTGGAGACCAGATGCGTAGAGCCGGCTTCATGGCACTTGGTTCAATTCCCACTCTAGCCCAGCCGATATGGGGAGCTGGAATGTACCGCACCGGGCTATGCACCCGCACTGGGGACACCGTGCGCTCCAAAGTATAACACGGTGCCTGCCCGGTCTCTCTAGCCCCCCGGTAAGCACAGGAAGTTGGCGCAGGTATCCTACCTGGCTTCGCCATACTCCCTGTGTTCCTCCCCCCAAGACATTTTTGGGGCTGACTCGCGGGCTTCCATCCGCGTCGCCGTGCTCGTGTCTCCAACTCCATTCTCCTATAATCCTCCTCGCACTGCTCCAGCGAATCCCAGGCGGGCTCTGGCACTCTCCCTGGGTCGACCGCCCACCTGTCTATTTCCTCCCAAGTAATATAGTCCATACTTCGCTGCTCCTGCTGCCGCTGCCTGTCACCACGCCGCATGGTCCTGTTGTGGTGGGTGACTCTGTCACGGGATCCTGTTGTTGAAGGAGAGGTGTACCAATACGCAGCGTGGTTGAAGTTCATGGTTTTTTAATAAGAAAAACTATACATGAACAAACTACAAAACAATAAATGTGAAAACCCGAAACCAGTCCCGTATGGTACAAACACTGACACAGGAGACAATCACACACAAAATCCAACACCAAACAGGCTACCTAAATATGGTTCCCAATCAGAGACAATGACTAACACCTGTCTCTGATTGAGAACCATATCAGGCCAAACACAGAACCAGAAACTAGACACACAACATAGAATGCCCACTCAGATCACACCCTGACCAAACAAAACATAGAAACATACAAAGCAAACTATGGTCAGGGTGTGACACTCAGAAGTCTTTTTGACTCTGTCGTCTGTAAAATGATAAAGGTAGATGGTGAAAGTCAAACTGGGCTCAATGTTTGGGGTGGTGTTGGCTGTTTTTTATTGGATGTTGAGTTGAGAACAGGAGCTATCGGCATCATCTGTCTCTCCCCAGCATGCACTCTGTGTGTGCTTGCACGCGTGCATGTGTTTGGGTGCGTGCCAGGGAGTGGGTGTTTCTGTGCTGTCTGTGCTGGCAGCTCAGGTGTTCATCAGCCAAGGGAATTCTAGGGTGCCAACGCAGCGCTGATGTACAACAAGAGAGACCTGCGTGTGTCCAAAAAGCGATGTAGGAAGCCTGCCACACAATATGCCTCATCGCTTAATGTGCTAAGTGGAACATGGATTAATTAATATATTGTGCAGCCAGTTGAGACGACAGGAAATCTGGACCTGTTATGATATTGCAAAGCTTTATTAGCTGTATTAGTTTACGTGTCCTGATTTTAATGATAACATGACAATCATGACACTGTGCTATGAGTCATAGGGTTGGGGCAGTTTGCAGTTTAACCTCTAGCGTTGAGCAATCCCGTATCCGGGAGCGTAATCATAGCCTCAAGCTCATTACCATAACGCAACGTTAACTATTCATGAAAATCGCAAATTAAATTAAATAAATATATTGTCTCACAAGCTTAGCCTTATGTTAACAACACTGTCAACTCAGATTTTCAAAATATGCTTTTCAACCATAGCTACACAAGCATTTGTGTAAGAGTATTGATAGCTAGCATAGCATTAATCCTTGCATTCAGCAGGCAACATTTTCACAAAAACAAGAAA
This sequence comes from Oncorhynchus gorbuscha, assembly GCF_021184085.1. NCBI lineage: Eukaryota > Metazoa > Chordata > Actinopteri > Salmoniformes > Salmonidae > Oncorhynchus > Oncorhynchus gorbuscha. The sequence goes on along the minus strand of NC_060193.1, from coordinate 37,825,569 downwards.
AGCATTCAAATAAAATAATTTACCTTTGAAGAACTTCGGATGTTTTCAATGAGGAGATTCTCAGTTAGATAGCAAATGTTCAGTTTTTCCAAAAAGATTACTTGTGTAGGAGAAATCGCTCCGTTTTTTCATCACGTTTGGCTAAGAAAAGAATCAAAATGAGGTCTCTACAACGCCGAACTTTTTACCAAATTAACTCCATAATATCGACAGAAACATGGCAAACGTTGTTTAGAATCAATCCTCAAGGTGTTTTTCACATATCTATTCGATGATAAATCATTCGTGGCAGCTGTGTTTCTCCTCGAAGCAAACAAAAAATACACGCAGCTGGAGATTACGCAATAATTGCAACGGAGGACACCTCTCAGCTTGCACTGGCCTACTGGGTGTAGGCCTATGTTTCCTCATTCTCCATCTTCCTCTTCAGCATCAACGCCACGTTTGTGTAACCAGAAGGCTCAAGTTTCAGTGTTTTTGTCACGCTGGCTACATTTGGATACGATGTAGGCTAGTCTATGTGTTTTGACCAATTTGTGAAAATCCTGATTTATTTTTGGCCTACTGTATGTCAGGTGTTGATTTATTTATCATAGCCTAGTATTCCTATGAATAGGCCTGCATTAATGAAGAAGGCCCAGAAGAAGGTCCTACATTTGTTTTATGAAGTGTTTTGTTAATTTGAACCTGTTCTATTTTTAAAATCAAATCAGTTTATTTGGCACGTACGCCGGTATGTGTGTGTGTGTAAGTAAAGACATAAAACAACAGTAACAAGACATTTGAAAATATCAGTAGCAAGGCTATATACAGACACCGGATAGTCAGGCTTATTGAGGTAGTATGTACATGTACGTATGGTTAAAGTGACTATGCATAAATGATGAACAGAGAGTAGCAGTAGCGTAAGGGAGGGTTGGCGGGTGGTGGGACACAATGCAGATAGTCTGGGTAACCATTTGGTTACCTGTTCAGGAGTCTTATGGCTTGGGGGTAAAAACTGTTGAGAAGCCTTTTTGTCCTAGACTTGGCACTTAGGTACAGCTTGCCATAGTAGAGAGAACACTCTATGGCTGGGGTCTTTGGCAATTATTAGGGCCTTCCTCTGACACCACCTGGTGTAGAGGTTCTGGTTGTCAGGCAGCTTTGCCCCAGTGATGTACTGCGCCGTACGCACTACTTTCTGAAGTGCCTTGCGGTCGGAGGCCAAGCAATTACCATACCAGACAGTGAGGCAACCAATGCTGCAGCTGTATAACCTTTTGAGGATCTCAGGACCCATGCCAAATCTTTTTAGTTTCCTGAAGGGGAATAGGCATAGTTGTTCCCTCTTCACGACTGTCTCGGTGTGTTTGGACCATTCTAGTTTGTTGTTGATGTGAGCACCAAGGATCTTGAAGCTCTCAACCTGCTCCACTACAACCCCATCGATGAGAATGGGGGCGTGCTCGGTGCTGCTTTTCATGGAGTCCACAATCATCTCCTTAGTCTTGGTTACGTTGAGGGATAGGTTGTTATTCTGGCACCACTCGGCCAGGTCTCTGACCTTCTCCCTATAGGCTGTCTCGTCGTTGTCGGTGATCAGGCCTATCACTGTTGTGTCGTCTGCAAACTTAATTATGGAGTTGGAGTCGTGCCTGGCCATGCAGTCGTGGGTGAACAGGGGGTACAGGAAGGGACTGAGCACGCACCCCTGGGTAGCTCCAGTGTTGAGGATCAGCATGGCAGATGTGTTGCTACCTACCCTCACCACCTGGGGGCGGCCCGTCAGGAAGTCCAGGATCCAGTTGCAGAGGGAGGTGTTTAGTCCCATGTTTCTTAGCTTAGTGATGAGCTTTGAGGGTACTATGGTGTTGAACACTGAGCTGTAGTCAATGAATAGCATTCTCACATAGGTGTTCCCTTTGTCCAGGTGGGAAAGGGCAGTGTGGAGTGCAATAGAGATGGCATCATCTGTGGATCTGTTTGGGTGGTATGCAAATTGTAGTGGGTCTAGGGTTTCTGGGATAATGCTGTTGATGTAAGCCATTACCACCCTTTCAAAGCACTTCATGGCTACGGACGTGAGTGCTATGGGTCTGTAGTCATTTAGGCAGGTTGCCTTTGTGTTCTTGGGCACAGGGACTATGGTGGTCTGCTTGAAACATGTAAGTATTACAGACTCAATCAGGGAGAGGTTGTCAGTGAAGACACCTGAGAGGTCAGCACATGCCCGAAGCACACATCCTGGTAATCCGTCTGGCCCCGCAGCCTTGTTTATGTTGACCTGTTTAAAGGTCTTACTCACATCGGCTACGGAGAGCGTGATCACACAGTCGTCCGGAACAGCTGATGCTCTCATGCATGCCTCAGTGTTGCTTGCCTCGAAGCAAGCATATAAGTGATTTAGCTCGTCTGGTAGGCTCATGTCACCGGGCAGCTCACGGCTGTGCTTCCTTTTGTAGTCTGTAATAGTTTGCAAGCCCTGCCACATCCGACGAGCGTCGTAGCCAGTGTAGTATGATTCAATCTTAGCCCTGTATTGACGCTTTGCCTGTTTGATGGTTCGTCGCAGGGCATAGCGTGATTTCTTGTAAGCTTCCGGGTTAGAGTCCCGCACCTTGAAAGCGGCAGCTCTACCCTTTAGCTCAGTGCGAATGTTGCCTGTAAATCCATTGATTCTGGTTGGGGTATGTACGCACAGTCACTGTGGGGATGACGTCCTCGATGGACTTATTGATAAAGCCAGTGACTGATGTGGTGTACTCCTCAATGAATCCCGGGAACATGTTCCAGTCTGTGATAGCAAAACAGCCCTGTAGTTTAGCATCTACTTTATCTGACCACTTTTTTATAGACTGGTGCTTCCTGCTTACATTTTTGCTTGAAAGCAGAAATCAGCAGGAATCAGGTGATTCAGGTTCTTTCAAAACCCCAACGACATAAAAAACATTTAAAACAAGACCTAGCTTGAGAGATGATCATTGACTTTATTGCTTTAGAGTAAGTATAGATTTTTAGGCTAATGAATGATAACGAATGCAATAAGAAAATGTATGATTTTATATATAATACACATATACACCTTAGAACAGCACATGATTCTGTCTGGTTTTATATGCTTTAGAATGACCCTTCTGGTTTTGCTGGGAAATACTGGGTAACCAGGAGAAAAGTGATTTATTTTCCGATTGGAAAATATTAATTTTTGAGGGGTTGGGTTTCCTCCAGTGGTCGGGAACCAATAAGCCATGCATTTAAAAATAATATGACAGGGTATTAGCTTTAAAACTGCCACTTTTTCTCTCAACCTCATGGCAAAGTGTGTATAATAGCAGGAAATTTGTTCTAAGCCAGCAACCTTTTCTCTCAGCCTCATGGCAAGCCCTAATGAACATTTAATATGTTCCGGGTTCATTCAAATGTGTTAGATTGTAACCTGTAAATGCATTTCAAACCAGCTTTTGAACCTGCACATACTTGGTTAAAATATGTTTAAATGACATTGCAACACAATTTAATGCAATACATCCATTTCAAATATTTTTTTGCAATATAAGCTACACCTTTCCATGGCTATACATGGAACTGTCACACTAAAAAACGTATTTTAAAGTAAAAATGTATCCTCTGTGGATTTACTATTTAAAAACAATTCAAGAGGGTTGAAAGAATACTTTTTTTAAAATCAATGGAGTCTTAAGAACCTGTCATCACATTGGAATAACATTATCAGTCTTGAACTCATATGAACTGACAAACATGAATGACTTCTGTGACGTGTGAGACAGTGATATCTATGATGCTAACGTTTACTAGTAATGACAGCTACTGAGCCATTCTCTTGACAGATGCTGTCATAATATGGACACTGCAATTATGGGCTGTATGACAACCACTTGAAGTGCCGAGCTATCGTCCTTTCACACCAATGCTCAGCACAATCATAATGACCTGTGTGTGTGTGTCTTTACACATCTGTGTGTGCCGTGTTTGCATGCACGTGTGTGTATGTGTCGTTCTTTCATATGTGTGCGTGTCAGGCACTGTACGTGACACGTTCCACCTGTCTCCCTAACCATGTCCTCTGGGCTCCCCCAAGGCGCTCTCCTGTAGTTGAATATCCAGCACCAGGTCAGTCAGTTAAGTCATCTTTCATGTGAAGGGGGCAGTGGAGGCATAAGAGAGAATAATTCAGTGGAGCCATGACTCATTTATTAATAGGTGGTGGGGAAGTCCCTATTGGCCCTCGTCAAAAGCATTGCACTTTAAAGGGAATAGGGTGCCATGTGGGACGCAGGCAAGGAGAGGAAGAGAAGGGTTTGTTGCAGACCTTGACAGTTACCTCCCCCCATCTGCAGAGAAGTGATGGTAGAGATCTACAGCATGTGATATGTCAAGACACTATGACATCGTAACCTTTCAGTACTCCAACCATAGAGATCCTATTACTGTACATTACTAATTATTACTATGAGTATTCTAATTCCTAATTCTATGACTCCAACATACTCCTCTTGTACACTAGATACTTTTCTGGTGCTGCATTCCATAGTAGCTGTAGATATTTGTTTAAAATATGTGACTCACCACCTGCATATGGTCTTATGTAGCAAACTTTAAAATATTTTTTTTACATTGGATAAAGGTAGAGACTCAGAGCTACAAAATGGTATATCAGACACTGCATTTTTGATGAGCAATGGGGAAGTAATTCTGCTTTGAAAGTTGATCAACTTGTAAACTCACTTTTGAGAAAATGGCCTTTGAATATCTTGGTATCGAGTGAAGAGCTCTTCTTTGTCTACACCCATTCAACAGCGCTCACACCCTCTAAAGCTTTAGCTTGACGCTCTGGCCAATGATTTGTTTACCTCTGGATAACATGAAAACCCTAACCAGCCCTGCTGGCAACAATGTAATTGCGCTTTTTTGCCAACGTTTACTGACTGTACACTTTAGCTTAAGACATGTAGCTAGCTAGGTAAAAAATTAACCTAGCTCGGTAAACAATGTGTAAGATCACACATCACGTAACGTTAGCACCTTTATTTAACCAGGTAGGCCAGTTGAGAACAAGTTCTCATTTACAACTGCGACCTGGCCAAGAGAAAAGCAAAGCAGTGTGACAAAAACAACAAGAGTTACACATGGAATAAACAAACGTACAGTCAATAACACAATAGAAAAATATGTATACAGTGTGTGCAAATCAAGTGAGGAGGTAAGGCAGTAAATAGGCCAATAGTGTCAAAGTAATTACAGTTTAGCAATTAACACTGGAGTGATAGATGTGCAGATGAGGATGAGAAATTAGAAATACTGGTGTGCAAAAGAGCAGATAAACAAAAACAAATATGGGGATGAGGTATGTAGTTGGTTGGTTGGTTGGATGGGCTATTTACAGGTGAGCTGCAGCGATTTGTAAGCTGCTCTGACAGCTGACGCTTAAAGTTAGTGAGGGAGATATAAGTCTCCAACTTCAGTGCTTTTGACAATTCATACCAGTCATTGGCAGCAGAGAACTGGAAGTTAAGGCGGCCCAAGGAGGTGTTGGCTTTGGGGATCACCAGTGAAATATACCTGTTGGAAAACTAATGAGCCAGCCAGCTTGCGTTAGCTTGTTAAACAACAATGAACATAGTGCCAAATCATGTCGTTACTACCCTGCATGAATCTGTTGGGAGCTAATCTACCAGGTTCATTGTTAGCTTGCTAACATTAGGCTCTAACCGGCAAAGCAAACGGCTCTGGGATATGAACAATAACATCATAGACATAACATGTAGCTAACTAGCTAGGTAAACAACGTGTGAGATCACACAGGTAACGTTCGCTAACGAGCCAGCCTAAACAACAATGAGCATTGTGTCAAATCATGTCGTTACTACCCTGCATGAATCTGTTGGGAGCTAATCTACCAGGTTCATTTTTAGCTTGCTAACATTAGGCTCTAACCGGCAAAGCAAACGGCTCTGGGATATGAACAATAACATCATAGACATAACATGTAGCTAACTAGCTAGGTAAACAACGTGTGAGATCACACAGGTAACATTAGCTAACGAGCCAGCCTAAACAACAATGAGCATAGTGCCAAATTCTGTCGTTACTACCCTGCATGAATCTGTTGGGAGCTAACCAAGCAGGTTCAATGTTAGCTAGCTAACATTAGGCTGTAACTAGCAAAGCAAACGGTTCTGGGATACGACTAATGTCATACAAGTAATGTTAGCTAGGGAGCCAGCCAGCTAATGTTAGCTAGCTAGCTAACCGTACACTTTAGCTTGAAATGAAACCACTTTCTGTCAAAATTAGAAACGTGTAATATCTGAAAATGTAGCTAGCTAGCCTCTAGTGACTCCCCATCCCACATGAGGGAGCATAATCATCGACTGACACTAATTAGCACAACGCAACGGACATAAATATTCCTATAAAATATTCCTATTCATGAAAATCACAAGTGAAACATATTGAGACATAGCTTAGCCTTATGTTAATCACCTTCTCATCTCAGATTTTCAAAATACGCTTTACAGCCAAAGCTAGACAAGCATTTGTGTAAGTTTATCGATAGCCTAGCATAGCATTTTGTCCAGTTTGCAGCAGGTAACTTGGTCACGGAAATCAGAAAAGCAATCAAATTAAATCGTTTACCTTTGATGAGCTTCGGATGTTTTTACTCACGAGACTCCCAGTTAGATAGCCAATGTTTCTTTTTTCCAAAAATATTATTTTTGTTGTTGAAATAGCTCCATTTGTTCTTCACGTTTGGCTGAGAAATCGCCCGGAAATTGCAGTCACGAAAATGCCAAAAAATATTCCAAATTAGCTCCATAATATTGACAGAAACATGGCAAACGTTGTTTATGATCAATCCTCAAGGTGTTTTTCAAATATCTATTCGATAAATCAACCGGGACTGGTGGCTTCTTAGTAGGACAGAGAGAAACAATGCCCGCATTTGTCCTTTACGCACCAAACACTCTGATAGACTTCAGCTGACCACTGACACAATGTTGATGTTCAGGCTCATTTTTCATAATAAAAGCCCGAAACTATGCATTGTGACACTAGACACATTAGGGAAGCCATAGGAAAAGGAATCTGGTTGATATCTCATTCACTGCTCAATAGGGACGCATAGGAACGCAGAGCTTTATAAATAAGAGTCCCTTCCTGATTGGATTTTTCTCAGGCTTTTGCCTGCAACATCAGTTCTGTTATACTCACAGACAATATTTTTTACAGTTTTGGAAACTTTAGAGTGTTTTCTATCCTAAGCTATCAATTATATGCATATTCTAGCATATTGTCCTGACAAAATATCCCTATTATTACGGGAACGTTATTTTTCCAAAAATGAAAATACTGCCCGCTAGTCACAAAAGGCTAGACAATATTACCTGTATGCATCATCATGCATGATGGACGTGTCTCCCTGTCACGGATGACATCCCACGGTTTCCTTTAGTTTGAAGATGTGATCTGGAGAAAGGTGTTTTCCCTTTATCTCTTTAGCTCTCATAATCTAATTCCACTGATTACAAATCTTGATCCTCCAGAAAGTGGAGAGCAACACTTATGCAGCTTTTTTTTTTTTAAAGCTGCGTTCGACAGGATTACCAACTCTGACTGACCAGTTCAAATAGACAGAAGCCTCTATATGGCAGACCAATCCCAACTCCTCTCTCGGCATGTACTGCCCACTCATTATCTCAACCAATTATGGCTTGTGGGAAGTTTGCACCCTTTGTCTGTGGCTTAACTAACAAGGCTCGTAATTTAACAATTGTATTCGTATTTACAGATGGCATACAAGTTTGTTATTAAGGCACATGATTAAGGCACATTATTAAGGCACATGTTCCAGAAGGCATTTCTGCCCAAAAACGCATTTTGCTTTAAAAAAAAAAATGTTCAAATGGCTCTCCTGTGAAGTTGTGACTTGCGACATATGCCTAGTTTCCTGAAATGGGTCACATATATCCACAATTCCATTTCCAAGTATACCTTTTTCGAAATATACATCCTGGATAGAAATCTTCATTAATTATATTTTAATTTCCGTACTTGTTAGAGCAAGTCACAGAGATGATAGGCTGCTGAAACCGTTTATGTTGAGGAAGAGCTTGGGTCTTTCCAGGTAAATGTTGATGCTCTACTTGTAACTGTAAGTGGTTTGCACATCTCCTTTCCACAAGCCATTTAAAGTTGCTTTAGTTGACTTTCAGCAAATATATAAATGGCATGAACCAAATTCACTTGGACTGCGGCTTGATGGGCGCTCATTTAGCTGACAGTAAGAAGCTCAGTAAATTCTCTCTCTTATCCATCTCACTCTCTCTCACTCACTTTGTATCTCACACTCCCCCCCGCTTCTTGCCTTCTCTCTATCCCTCTCTCTCTGTGAAGTAAGTAAAAAACACAGAATATAATTCCTCCCTTGGTTCGTGCACTCAGTACCTCCCTGTGAGTCCACCATTGCTTATCTGGTGCAGCTGACCAGATCATCAGTCTGAGTATATGGGGGCCCCTGCAGAGAAGTAGAAGGCCACTAGAGGTGGGGCCAGAGGTGTGCCCCCACTAAAACTGTGATGGTGGGGGTGGCTAGGGAAGCAAAAGAGAAAGAGTGAAGCTGTCATGGTGTGATGGCGAAATGGGGAGGCCTACGTTATCTCCAAGGAGACAGCCCAGGAAGACCGCATTACCAGAGGATTTGGGGCTGTGCTGCGGCGCGCTGAGGCAGGAAGCAGCCTGTGAAGAGGCTGAGTTACAGAGATGGATTAGAGAGCCAAAATACTTCAGGGGAGATAAGCAGCCAGCCCAAGAGTTAGCACTTCAAACAGTGTGTGCCAGTTTATTTATTTGTGTGTGTGTGTGTGTGTGTGTGGGGTGGGGGTGGGGGGTCTTTTCCCCCTGCAGCAGTCCTGACCACACAGTAACTACTTCAAAACAGCTCATATATTTTTCAGCCTGTATGTTTTCACCCTTGTGCCAAGAGAGAGTAGGTCTATCTTATTTGTCTTCTGGGAGTAGAGAGTGACTGTGTGCGGATGTGTTTGGATGTGTGGACAGAGATGGGTTTGGCGTGTGTGGGAGTGTTTGGCGTGTGTGGGAGTGTGCGTGTGCGCACATGTACCCCACATGAATAAATTCTATCGTATTCACTGTAGTGTTTTTGCGGACATTGCTGGAGTATACTGTAGTATTTTGAGTTTGCTATAGTTTAAATACTGTAGTAAAAAAATACTATATTCAAATAAAATGTTATTGGTCGCATACACAAATTTATCAGATGTTATTATGGGTGTAGCGAAATATTTGTGAAAATTAGGAGCCAGGAACCAAGCGACCATGTCTATCGGTGAAATCTTGTATTAAAAAGGATTAAAGGATTACATTTATTTTTATCGTCAATTGCACACAAGGTCCAACTGAAACACTTCTGCTTTTAATCCAACCCCTCTGAATCAGAGAGATACAGGGGGCTGCCACTTTGGGCACCTGGGGAGCTGTTGTTGTGGGTTAACTGCCATGCTCAAGGGCAGAGCGTCAGATTTTCACCTTGTCAGCTCAGGGAATCGAACTAGCAATCTTTTGGTTACCGGCCTAATGCTCTAACAATTACTATAGTAATTACAGTAGTGTTTTTGCAGACTGTAATACATTGTAGTATTCAGTGGCGAATAGTGACTATAGGACCTAGGCCTTCAGCGGGACCAAAAATCTTCCAATACATTGTATCAAACAAAAAAATCAAGAAAATAACAGAAAACATAGCATCACTTAATGTGCCAGACATTAGATCTTCTGTATTCAGACCGTTCTAGTTCTTTTAATGACATCATGAATGAATCTGTCACGCTCGTCATAATGATTGGACCAAGATGCAGCGTGGTATATTTCCATCCTTTATTTTGGAAATTAAAACTTCAAAGAACAAAATGAACAAACCGTGAGGCTAATAATAATGCTGACTGGCAACTATATCTAGACATGATCCCACAAAGCACAATGGGAAAATGGCTACCTAAATATGATCCCCACTCAGAGACAACGATAAACAGCTGCCTCTGATTGGGAACCATATCAGGCCACCATAGAAATACAATTCCCCTAGATAACCCACCCTAAATCACACCCTGACCCAACCAACATAGAGAATAAACAGCTCTCTATGGTCAGGGCGTGACAGAATCAAACCGGCCTAGCCACGCTTCTGGCTGCCGCACACAGAGACAGAACCGGCATGGCTACAACATGGCAGACACACAGCATAAAATATTGCACCGTTTACACAATTTATGGTAGCCAACACAACTATCACACTATCACCAATAGCAACAACAACCGTGTCACATCAAAGGTGACAGGCTCATGTTGCTGAAAGGACAGTGACTGTAATACCTGTGCACTCCATGGTGCTGAAGGAGAGAAAATTGTGGTCAAACACATAGAGACGGTTGATTGACAGGCGACAGCAGTCACACACAGCAACAAATTATGTTAAAGAATAAGCAGCCCATTCACTCCAGTAGGCTCCATGAAATCATACCAATACTTAAGCATAACCATTTCGTGTCCAAAATGAAATGAACAAACCAGCTATTATTTCCTAATGCAAATATATTTTATAATGTTCATCACACTAATCGTTGATCTAAAGTTGAAATGCAACAATGTTTCACAGTCATTATTTTCAAAGAGATAGCTAAACGCTGCAACAAAAAGCAGTCACTCACCAGATTATGATCATTTGTAAACAAAGTTTGAAAGTTAATCTTGAAAAGGGTGATGCTAACAAATTAGCAACAACATTCACCTTGAAGTTGAAACAGCTGCTGCAGCCGCCATTGTCATTTTCACACTACTACAACACACGCTAGCCAACATTGCCACACTACAACACACGCTAGCTAACATTGCCACACTACTACAACACACGCTAGCCAACATTACCACACTACTACAACCCACGCTAGCTAACATTGCCACACACCTACAACACACGCTAGCTAACATTGCCACACCACTACAACACACGCTAGCTAACATTGCCACACTACTACAACACACGCTAGCTAACATTGCCACACTACTACAACACATGCTAGCTAAAGTTACTAGCATTCACATTGAAAACCACTGATTATTTCCTCTTTCGCTCTCTTCTTCTTCTTCTTCAAAGTGTTATGGAAGACTACAACCTATTAGTGTATTGACGCCACCTAATGTATTGGCTGTTTATCAGCTTTGTTATTCTGTGTTATGAATTCATTACCTCTTGCGCTCTTCGAGAAGGCCTAGACCCATCACTTTTCTTTAAATGGTCCCACCCATTGCAAGTCAAAAGGTGATTGGTTCATTCCACTGTCACTCCTAAATTCTGCTCTAATACAGTTGAATGGCAGAGGCCTTCTGGCCAGCTTCTTAAGGCCTAGCCATTGGCTGGCTGAGCAAGCTAGAGTTTTCTGCCCAGTATTAACCCTTTTCTTTCCAACACAAAATTTAGACATGAAATCTGAAAATTATTACAATTATTGTACAGATTATATAGATATTAAATATACATTTAATTACAGAAATATATATGTTTTATAAATCCTTAGGCCTTTTCTGGCCTAGAAGGTACTGATGGTTCCCCACTGGTAGTATTTACTTTAGTATTTTTGCGGACTGTAGTATTTACTGTAGTGTTTTTACAGACTGTAGTATACTGTAGTATTTACTGTAGTGTTTTTGCAGACATTACTGTAGTATTTATTGTAGTTCTTTGTTTGATTATCTTTGACATAGAAGCGGTGGCTTTCTCCTTGAGGAAAACTACACATTTTCCATAACCTGTGGGTGGGTAGGACTGGGATCTGAACAGATCCTCTATTGTTTTCTATAACCTGTAGGGAACACAATAATGCACACAGCATATATTTGGCATGCAGATTCCTCCCTTACAAATTGGGATATGGGGAGGGGAATAGGCAGGGTATATGAAAATTAAATAATCAAATCAAACTTTATTTGTCACATGCGCTGAATACAAGTGTATACCTTACCGTGAAACGCTACTGACAAGCCCTTGCCTTAATCAAAAGGCAAGGCATCACGAAGGCCAGGGGGGGGGGGGAGAATATATCTGAGTGAGGTTATACAATGATATAGTGAGAGAGAGAGGTAAAGAGAGTGGATATTACTAAAGTTAAAAACTGTAGTGTTTTGTGAACTGCAGAGTTTATGCAGACATTACTGTAGTATTCTACAGTATACAACAAAATGTTATAGTAAATACTAAACATGATCAAGGGATACTACAGTGTGCAGTATAGTATTATACAGTATGCTACAGTTTACTACAGAATGCTATAGTAAGTACTGTTGTATTCTATAGTAAACTGTAGTATTTTTTCATGTGAATGTGTGCGTGCACAGGAACCATTCCCATGGTTCCTGTGGGGGAGTCATCCCCCTGGGATAAACATTTCATTGCCTCTCTACCTGTACCTCACTCCTTTTGAATACAAGTGGATGCTTTTTTCTCTACTTTCTCTACTCTCTTTTAGTATATCATTGTATAACCTCACTCAGATATATTTTTCTCCCTGGCCTTTGTGTTGCCTTGCCTTTTGATTAAAGCATTCTTTGTGGGCATGCACTGGAAAGTAACATCACAGGCAACAAAGGCATTAGCCGAGGTGCGCATATACTGAATACAATACAATCCGTTCCCACAAATACATATCCAATCACCATATAATGCAGATAAGACTCCATGTTTCCTCCACAAAGGTCAAATCATAGCACTACCGATATAAATAACAATGCATAGCCTATCTAATGCTGATTCCAGCACATTCAAAAAGTGGGGCTCAAGGTATGCTATGATACCAATTCAGAACATGCTGCTATTTGAGAGATATACCAGAGATAGTACAATTCCTGGTGGCGTGTTGTTCCACTACCTTAAATTACCCCCTCTCAGATCCTCAAGCTGTTATCAGCTCTCATTAAAGATGGAGGGAGACAGTCCCTGGAAAAATCATAAAATAAATTGATTTAATCAGCAGAGCACTCTGAGGGCCCACTCCTGGGTGGCGAGGCGCTCCCTTCAGTGTGCTGCACATGAAAGCAGTGGGGTCTATCGGTGTGCCTCCGCAGAATTTAGAGAGCTGAAAATAGGCTTGTGGTGATAATGATACTGGGAAGCTAGTAGTCTTGTCTAATGACGTTTCAACGTGCATCTCCTCAATTTTCTCGATCACTCTCTTCTTTTTTTGCAAGTGCAAGGGGAAAAACAGATTTAGGTCATTGTTGTCTCACAGCTAACAATTCCTTTTTCTGGTATATGTTTTCCTCCCCTTTTACCTCTGTCTTCCTTCCTGTGCCAACTGGGGCTTGATCTGAAACCTTGAGATTGTTAAAGCTTCACGGAATATCCCCAATTTACCAACTCAGTAACACTTTACACGTTATCTGGCTATGGTTATATTATAATATGACAAGTTATAATATGGTCATAACACTGTCATGGCACATATATTTAGACCTGTTGTTTTTAAAACATAATTATTTTATTTTATGGCTGGTTATGACACCTACATAAGTGTCAAAACTCACAAAACCTACCACACAAGGCAAAACATTCCATTACACCATAGCCTATGTGTCTACAGTATGTTTATGTAATATACTTTTCATTACAACAAAACAAAGGTTTTAAGAGACAACATTTCAAACGAAAAGGAAACTTCTTGGCAGGGAAAAAACTATTATGTCATAACCAGCTTTAAAATAATGCAATATATGTCACAACAGGTGTAAATATATGGGTCATGACAGTGTTATGACCATATTATGACAGGTTATGACAAGTTATGTCAGCTTTTATTATTATGAAATGTTTATGACCGTGTTGTCAGAAACTCCCCACAGTGTGCCAGGTGATAAAGATGAGGGCAAACAGGACCTTGGTCTCGCCTGATTTTTCCCCTGAATGCACCCGAAACACACACTGATAGCCGTTGTGTGGTTTGCCCATGCTGCAAAAATATCAAAACGGAAGTGAAATGGAAGTGGAAATGGAAGTTAACCCCATTGAGCGGAGAGCTTTCAATAAGGGCCACAGTTGGCCGGATACCTCCCAGAGAGGATGCAAGGATGCAACACCCGCCAACAGTGGTGGTAGACGACAACAGTCACTTGGCCCTTTCCTCTCTCTTGTCCTCTTAAATGGGAATTTTTGCCTTTTATTCATGTACCTATCTGGCTACTTTTATCACACCAGATACATTCGCCATGCACAACCAAAGCAAAACGACACCATGTGCCGTCTTTGCTCTCACCAACCCTGTAAACATTGCATCACCTGTTCCCTGTTAGCACGTGTTCACTGTACCATTTGTAATGATGACTTACCTGGATGGCATATTTTCATAATTACGCACTGTGCCAGAAATCACTCAGACTCCAACGTCTGTGCATCTTTCTGATGGGCGGTGCCGCGGCATAGTTCAAATGGCCCCAGCCAATGAGGAGTGGCGGTGAGAACATGCTGCTGATAGGGTTGCGCTGACACAGGCCTTTGCACGTACCAAAGAAATGAAGTAGTGCACCTTTATTAATGGAAGGGAGGAAAAGCAATGCTTTATGATCATCCTGCACCTTCCCGAGACACCATGTCCCTGAGATGAATAGGAGCCCGATGATAGATGAGGCATTTACTCCCAAGAATGCAAGCACAATGCATATTGTAATGGCCCCCCGAAAAAGTTTGAGAGACAATACTTTGCTTTAGAGAGCAGACCATTATTCTTCCATAAGGAACTGGCAAAGATTGACAAAATACTTTTCCCAAAAACGTTATGATGGATTAGAACAGCAGATTTAAACCCCATGATGATAGCATAGTTAGGACGTTTGAACGCTCTCCATGTCACCCTACCGGTGGTATTAACGTTAATTTCATCATTATAACTTGGGCCCAGTTTTTCCGGCGGGTCACATAGTCAGGCCAAAATTTTGGCCTTAGCTCTAAACTGACTTTCTTAACCTGCAGTATTACAGTGTCCATATTAGGACAGCCGTAGCAACTCCTTCTGAGACTGGCTTATTATGGACACCATACAAGTCAACTATTACCTAATTTCTCTTTAGTCATAGAGTAAACTCTCCTTGAGTATGACCTCAATGCATCTGTAACTTCTTCAGTTTCTGTCTACAGTCTGCAGTCTTTCCAACCATGGAGGAGCTAAATGTGGCCTGGTAATCTGGCTTAGTTGATTACATGGGAACACACACTGAGCAACACCCTCTAATGGGGGACTGGGTCCGCTGCTGCTACGCATGGCTGGGTACCTTCACGGGTGGTCTCCCATGCTCAGACGAGGATTACTACCCACTCCTCTGCTTTACTCCTCTTCCGCCTCTCTCTCTCTCCCTGTCTTTCTGTTTGTTAGCCTCCCACTCTCCCTCTCTCTCTGTCTCTCTCTCTCTCTTTTATCAAATCAAATCAAATTTATTTATATAGCCCTTCGTACATCAGCTGATATCTCAAAGTGCTGTACAGAAACCCAGCCTAAAACCCCAAACAGCAAGCAATGCAGGTGTAGAAGCACGGTGGCTAGGAAAAACTCCCAAGAAAGGCCAAAACCTAGGAAGAAACCTAGAGAGGAACCAGGCTATGTGGGGTGGCCAGTCCTCTTCTGGCTGTGCCAGGTGGAGATTATAAAAGAACATGGCCAAGATGTTCAAATGTTCATAAATGACCAGCATGGTCTAATAATAATAAGGCAGAACATTTGAAACTGGAGCAGCAGCACGGTCAGGTGGACTGGGGACAGCAAGGAGTCATCATGTCAGGTAGTCATGGGGCATGGTCCTAGGGCTCAGGTCCTCCGAGAGAGAGATAGAAAGAGAGAATTAGAGAGAGCATATGTGGGGTGGCCAATCCTCTTCTGGCTGTGCCGGGTGGAGATTATAACAGAACATGGCCAAGATGTTCAAATGTTCATAAATGACCAGTATGGTCGAATAATAATAAGGCAGAACAGTTGAAACTGGAGCAGCAGCACGGCCAGGTGGACTGGGGACAGCAAGGAGTCATCATGTCAGGTAGTCCTGGGGCATGTTCCTAGGGCTCAGGTCCTCCGAGAGAGAGAAAGAAAGAGAGAAGGAGAGAATTAGAGAACGCACACTTAGATTCACACAGGACACCGAATAGGACAGGAAAGGTACTCCAGATATAACAAACTGACCTAGCCCCCCAACACATAAACTACTGCAGCATAAATACTGGAGGCTGAGACAGGAGGGGTCAGGAGACACTGTGGCCCCATCCGAGGACACCCCCGGACAGGGCCAAACAGGAAGGATATAACCCCACCCACTTTGCCAATGCACAGCTCCCACACCACTAGAGGGATATCTTCAACCACCAACTTGCCATCCTGATACAAGGCTGAGTATAGCCCACAGAGATCTCTGCCATGGCACAACCCAAGGGGGGGCGCCAACCCAGACAGGAGGACCACATCAGTGAGTCAACCCACTCAGGTGATGCACCCCTTCCAGGGACGGCATGAGAGAGCCCCAGTAAACCAGTGACTCAGCCCCTGTAATAGGGTTAGAGGCAGAGAATCCCAGTGGAAAGAGGGGAACCGGCCAGGCAGAGACAGCAAGGGCGGTTTGTTGCTCCAGAGCCTTTCCGTTCACCTTCCCACTCCTGGGCCAGACTACACTCAGTCATATGACCCACTGAAGGGACCCACTGAAGGGAAGGGATGAGTCCTCAGTAAAGACTCATCCCTGGGTAGGCAGACCATTCCATAAAAATGGAGCTCTATAGGAGAAAGCCCTGCCTCCAGCTGTTTACTTAGAAATTCTTGGGACAATTAGGAGGCCTGCGTCTTGTGACCGTAGCGTACGTGTAGGTATGTACGGCAGGACCAAATCAGAGAGATAGGTAGGAGCAAGCCCATGTAATGCTTTGTAGGTTAGCAGTAAAACCTTGAAATCAGCCCTTGTTTTGACAGGAAGCCAGTGTAGAGAGGCTAGCACTGGAGTAATATGATCAAATTTTTGGGTTCTAGTCAGGATTCTAGCAGCCATATTTAGCACTAACTGAAGTTTATTTAGTGCTTTATCCGGGTAGCCGGAAAGTAGAGCATTGCAGTAGTCTAACCTAGAAGTGACAAAAGCATGGATTCATTTTTCTGCCTCATTTTTGGACAGAAAGTTTCTGATTTTTGCAATGTTACGTAGATGGAAAAAAGCTGTCCTTGAAATGGTCTTGATATGTCCTTCAAAAGAGAGATCAGGGTCCAGAGTAAAGCCAAGGTTCCTTCACAGTTTTATTTGAGACGACTGTACAACCATTAAGATTAATTGTCAGATTCAACAGACTCAGATTCAACAGACAACAACTCTTTGTTTCTTGGGACCAAAAGCATCTCTGTTTTGTCCGAGTTTAAAAGTAGAACGTTTGCAGCCATCCACTTCCTTATGTCTGAAACACATGCTTCTAGCAAGGGCAATTTTGGGGCTTCACCATGTTTCATTGAAATATAAAGCTGTGTGTCATCCGCATAGCAGTGAAAGTTAACATTATGTTTTCGAATAACATCCCCAAGAGGTAAAATATATATTGAAAACAATAGTGGTCCTAAAACGGAACATTGAGGAACACCGAAATTTACAGTTGATTTGTCAGAGGACAAACCATTTACAGAGACAAACTGATATCTTTCCGACAGATAAGATCTAAACCAGGCCAGACCTTGTCCGTGTAGACCAATTTGGGTTTCCAGTCTCTCCAAAAGAATGTGGTGATTGATGGTATCAAAAGCAGCACTAAGGTCTAGGAGCACGAGGACAGATGCAGAGCCTTGGTCCGATGCCATTAAAATATAATTTGCCACCTTCACAAGTGTCGTCTCAGTGCTATGATGGGGTCTAAAACCAGACTGAAGCATTTCGTATACATTGTTTGTCTTCAGGGAGGCAGTGAGTTGCTGCGCAACAGCCTTTTCTAAAATGTTTGAGAGGACTGGAAGATTCGATATAGGCCGATAGTTTTTTATATTTTTTGGCTTTTTCAAGAGAGGCTTTATTACTGCCACTTTTAGTGAGTTTGGTACACATCCGGTGGATAGAGTGACGTTTATTCTGTTCAACATAGGAGGGCCAAGCACAGGAAGCAGCTCTTTCAGTAGTTTAGTTGGAATAGGGTCCAGTATGCAGGTTGAAGCTTTAGAGGCCATGATTATTTTCATCATTATGTCAAGACGCAGATTTAAAGAGGAGTCCGTAAATTGCTTTCTAATAATCATAATCTTTTCCTGAAAGAAGTTAATGAATGTATCACTGCTAAAGTGAAAGTCATCCTCTCTTGGGGAATGCTGCTTTTTAGTTAGCTTTGCGACAGTATCAAAAAGGAATTTCAGATTGTTCTTATTTTCCTCAATTAAGTTAGAAAAATAGGATGATCCAGCAGCAGTAAGGGCTCTTCGGTACTGCACGGTACTGTCTTTCCAAGCTAGTCGGAAGACTTCCAGTTTAGGGTGGCGCCATTTCCGTTCCAATTTTCTGGAAGCTTGCTTCAGAGCTCGGGTATTATCTTTCTCACTGTCATTCTCTCTTATCTCTCTTATACGGAGCCGTTCAATGCACTGGAAGCCCTGTGTCTCTTGTGAATAATGTCACAGGGTATCAGGGCTGCGCTGGTTGAGTGGAGAGCAGGGTAGCATGCAGCGAAGGGGAATATGGGAAAGAGTGAGGCACTTCACCTCATTAGATGCAATGCTCTCGCAGGCATTCAGTTTAGTTCGGATACAATTTACCTCTGGCAGAAGGGTACCACTCAAGTTTGGTTTTGATTTCACTTTGTGAAAGTGTTTGATAATAACCAGTTTACATACATTGTTATTGTTACACAGTTTGCATGCTCCATGGCACTCATTCATAACTGTCCATATCATGCTGCCAATTCATGCTCCCTTAAAACCACCATTATCTATCACAGGGGTTCCCAAAATGTTCTCACACACAATCCCAAATTGACATCAGGAAATTGCAATGACCTCAATCATTTATCCACATACATTTGGGAACCACTGACCTAGTCCTATATTCTAATCTCCATTGTCCTCTCTCTCTCTCTGCCCCCTCAGCTCCCCCCACGCCCATTGCCCCTCCGGAGCTCTTGGCGGTGGGGGCCACCTACCTGTGGATCAAGCCCAACGCCAACTCCATCATCGGGGACGGACCTATCATCCTGAAGGAGGTGGAGTACCGCACCACCACGGGCAACTGGGCCGAGACCCACATCGTGGATGCCCCCACCTACAAGCTTTGGCATTTGGACCCCGACGTGGAGTACGAGATCAAGGTTCTGCTGACCCGGCCAGGCGAGGGAGGCACGGGGCCCCCGGGACCTCCACTCATCACCCGGACCAAGTGTGCTGGTGAGTGGAACAATGTGGTTTCTTTGTCGGTGTTGTGTTTCTGTCTGTGTTCTATTATGTTCAAGTGCTCGTCTTTATTTAGGTCCCATTAGCTGATGCCTTAGCGACTGCTGGTCTTCCTGGGTTCCTTCTAACTAGAGAATAATTAACAATCTGTGTGGATTTCTACTGCTCATCTTTCAGTGCTGTATACATTGGGCTCCTATTACCAGATATTTCCTCTTTGATGATGGGAGCTATATTCCATTATCTAATTGAAGGTTATCGAATTCATCACAAGTGAGACTTGGAAAAGGAGAACCAAATAGATTTTTCCTTGCAACAGTGAATCAATGACTTCACTGTGCACCACCTGCCTCCATAAGGTCCACCCCACCATCGGCTTCTGAAGTTCACACTTCCTGAATCATCCGAGACACTCCGTTTGCATCCCAAATGGCACCCTTTTCCCTTTATAGTGTACTACTTTTGACCAGGACGCATAGGGTAGGTGGTAGACATTTTTGTTGTTGTAATTATTGGCCCAGTGGGTAGCGTATGCAGCTTGCAGAAAGACACACTTCATTTAATAAAGTGACTGCTAATCAGATCAACCCTGTGTGTGCGTGTGTATGAGAGAGACTGTGTGTGTGCAACTGTGTCTGTATGTGACTGTTTGCATGTGTGTGTGCGTGCAATGGCTCCTGTGGGGCTCTGATGGGGAATGGTAATTGAGGTGAGCAGATGAGCAGCCGTGGGAAGTCTCTGTTCTCCAGGTGAGAGACATGATGAAGGAGCTGCGTGTGGCAGCGCGAACACAGTGGGGAAGCACCAATGATCTGGAGAAAATGAAGCACTGTTAGTGTCCCCTCTCTCTTTTTCCCTTTTCTTTCTCTCTGCACCTTTCTCTTTCTCCTGTGCTTTCGCTCTTTCTTCTTTTTCTGTTGAATTCTCTCTCCTTCAATTTAGTCTCTATACTTTCTGGCAGTTTTCTTCTCTGTGTTCCTATAATCCTTATCTCTCTTTCTCTTATTCTCTTTGTCTACTTTGCTTTGAATTCTCTCTCTCTCTCCATTGAGTCTGTATTTCTTAATCTCTCTCTCTTCTCTATTTCCCCCTGTTCTTTCCCTCTCATTACCCGCTGCTTTACTCAACATCTCATTCTTGTTCTCCGTCTGGAAAACTGATTGGATATAAGGGCAGAAGGCGAGACCCAGATGCAGACAAAGGAGACAGATGGTTGGAGTCTTTGTTGTTTATTTCATCCAAAATGAGTAGGTAAGGGAATGGCCGTGGACAGGCAAAAGGTCAAAACCAGAGTCCAAGAGGTAAAGAGCGGCAGACAGGCTGGATGTCAGGGCAGGCAGAAGGGTCAGGCAGGTGGGTACGGAGTCCAGAAAAAACAGGCAAGGGTCAAAACCGGGAAGACTAGAAAAAGAGAATGGAGAACAGGAGTATGGGGAAAAACACGCTGGTTGACTTGAAAGCATACTAGACAAATTGGCACAGAGAGACAGGAAACACAGGGATAAATACACTGGGGAAAATAAGAAACACCTGGAGGGGGTGGAGACAATCACAAGAACAGGTGAAACAGATCAGGGCGTGATGTTGGATTTGCAAAAACTCATCAATGTAAGGGATTTTTTTTTTTTTTTTACACAACGTTTAATCTTTATTCAATGACAGGGTGATATTCTTGGGTTGATTCTAAGTTGAATTCCCATTAGTTGACAACTCAACCAAATGTAAATCAAAACTTGATGTTGAACTGACGTCTGTGTCCAATGGGACAGTTGCTGCCTTCTCAAACCTTTTGAAGTTTATGCAGTGTGAATATGTCTGGGAGTGTGTCTGTGTGTGAATCTGCCAATGAATGTCTGTCTCCAATCTTCGGCCTTTGTATTTTTGTATGTTGGTGCTGTGACTATGTGTGTTCAAGGTACTTTGCGCTACTCTAAGTTCCTCTGTGTGTGTGTATGCGTCTGTGTTTACGTGCTCACATTTGTGTGCGCGTGTCTTTGTGTGGTCCTTTGGCAGCCACCATCGCTCTCTGTACCAGTAAACAATTTAGCTAGGTGAAAATGATGTGTTATAGTGGTTCCCTGCAACCGGCTCTGTAGGTATCCACCACACCGCCACCCCCCCCCCCCCACACACACACACTCCTGGGCTCCCTGTCTCAGAAGCCCCATTCCCTCTCAGCGGGCTTCCACAGCACTTCTTGCCTGATGAAATGCTCCCAATTCCAGCTGACAGACACTATCTGATCTGTGCCACCGCCAGCCGCAGCCGTTTGCATTATGCTAATCCAGGCCCATGTAAAAAGTGCTTTCTCGCTAATGTACAGCTACGGGCGGTGGCATTCACTGTGACATTCATCAGGCATGTGTGGAGTAGACGCTGCACCACACATTATCACTGTCAAAGGCAAAGGCAATGAACAGAGCCCTCCTGGAGGAAACTGTAGAAGATGTCAGCTCTGAATGGAGCCGGAATGGAGGCTGAACGGAACACGCAGAAATCGATACGGTCCGCATGAAGAGGAGTTTGTAATACATCCCCAAACAGGCTAAAAAACAAGAAGAGGACCTTTCTTGGGTTGTGAGCCGACCACTCTCGGACCAGTTACAGATTGCCCAGTCACTTTGATTGGGCTGTAGAAGCTAACCTGAGAACAGTGTTGACAAGGGGGTAGATCTTTCTGTTACAGTAAGCTACGCAGTGCTGCATCTCAACTCGGTTCAGGCTCTGATAATGTGTTCCATCCAGAAGATGTTGGTCCTCAGCCTAAGTTACATGAATCAGAACAAACCCTGCTTGACAGTGTCTAACTACCACACAATTCTGGTGTGTTTCATGTAAGCTGAAGATCGGACACTGTTCGAGATGTCCGAGTGCACGAAGATGAGTCAGAACCAATAGACAAATTACGCTGCTTGGGCATTTGCGTTTGTGCACAAGTCTGTGTGTGTGTGTGTGTGTGTGTGTGTGTGTGTGTGTGTGTGTGTGTGTGTGTGTGTGTGTGTGTGTGTGTGTGTGTGTGTGTGTGTGTGTGTGTGTGTGTGTGTGTGTGTGTGTGTGTGTGTGTGTGTGTGTGTGTGTGTGTCTACCTGCGGCCCAGATCAATATGGAAGAGGCTGCCTCTTTTCATCATATCAGAGTCAACCAGGAGGGAGAGAGAGAGGATGAAGAGGGAAGGGTGAGGAAGGAGGGAGGGAGGGGAGACAGCGGGGGCAGAGTGGAGGTGATGTGGAACAAAGGTGCTGCTGGCCGCGGCTCAATAGCTCTGTACTGTAACTCCTCTGTGTACTGGGCTAGCTTGGCTGTGTGAAGTGCAGCAGAAAGAAACATATGTTTTCTGAAGTGTCGGCCGCCGTGTTTACCTGTCAGAGAGATCTCGTGCCGGGATGGGGGGTGTAGAGAGGAGAAGGGCCTCATAAATGCTCAGGGGCCCACTCGCTTGTCTGCCTGGCTGATTTTGAGTGTTGGCAGCCTGCAGCGCTTGAGTGGGCTTTGTCGTGGCACAGCAGGGCCGAGGGGGAAACACAAAGCACACATTGCTATTCACGTCGACATCCTCCAACACCTGGGTGTATGGCCATTACAGTGGATGTACTGTTATCTTATTACATTCAGGTCAAATTCAAGACCCATTTACTACTCTCCGCCAGGCAGTTGTGGAGTAAGTACCACATTTTCATACTTGAGTAAAGGTAAAGTTACGTTAATAGAAAATGACTCAAGTAAAAGTGAAAGTCACCCTGTAAAATATTACTTGAGTAAAAGTCGCCTAAAAGTATTTGGTTTTAAATGCACTTAAGTTTTAAAATAAATGTCATTTCTAAAAATATTTATAAACAATATAATTGGACCAGTTTCCTGTCCTGTTGAGCATTCAAAATTGAATGACTACTTTTGGCTGTCAGCGAAAATCTATGGAGTAAAAATTACATTATTTTCATTAGGAATGTAGTGGAGTAAATGCTGTCAAAAATATAAATAGTAAAGTACAGATAGCCCATAAAATACTAAAGGAATTTACACCACTGCCACCAGGTGACGATGAGGGACGTGACATCTTTGGCTCCCAGCGTGTCGCTTCATCTCATGTGTCATCCCGCCGACTGGCACACATTCTTCCACCCGGCCCTAACACCCGCGGTGGCAAAGTGTGTTCGACTCGTTAGGAGGTGGACTGAAGATGCCTTTAATCCATTTTGCACTGAGCGTGAATGATCTATAAACTATAGACCTCCGCTTGACTGTCAACCAAACAGGATTTATTCTTATTGTCTTTCCCCTCACGTTGCGATAAATCTACCCCCTGTGCGTTGGAAGATGAAGGTGATAATGTGCTTGTGAGAGCTGTGGTGGCAAGAGTTCATCTTACTCATCCTTCAGTCTCTCTCTCTCTGTCCTTGGCTGGTTGCCCCGAAAATACCCACCTACACATGTTCCCCCCTCCTGGAGGATCAAATGGACACTCTCCAATAACCGGATGTTCTGTTTTATTAGGTAAATCCCAACCATGAAGAAGTTTTGGAAAATGTTCAAATTGACATTGGATAATTTTTAATATTCTGATGAAAAAATGGCCTCGTAGCTTCCTAAACTCTAGTGTTAAGTTTGAAGTTTCTGGGTTTCTTAGAGTTCCGGCACATTTAATGATTTATATGGCTCTCTCTTTAGACTACCATGCTTTAGTGCTTTCTATTACCATTGCCCTTCATAAGCTTTTCATAGATGATGGGCAGTGGACCGTTGTCTGGCCTAGAATTCATGCCGAGCCCAAATGCATGGTTTTAAAGGACAACGCTACTGTTAATTTGTTTGCATTATTTCTGGGCAAGGAGAAGATGACTTTGCTCCAAGGCTGGTCTCCTGGGCCAGCATTAATCTTTCCGCTCGCCATGATCTGAGAAGAGGACTTTGCAATATAACATTTTTCTCCAACAGTTCTTTCTCTCCTAAGTCGACGCTGCTACTGCCACAGAGGGGTTGTCCTGCCACACATGCACACACTGACACGTGCACGCTCGCACATACACGGACACACTTTCTTCACAGGTCACTCATCTCCCTTCAGGGAGTAGTGAGGAAGACATGGAGGAACGCTCTGATGATCTGGGGGACGCAGCCTCTCCTGGATTGATCACTCTTTAAAACACCTTCCCTCCTCTGTTAACTGACTGAATATTTATGAGGCAAGATCTAATGTGTCTCCTGGCTTATGTCCTCACACTATTAAGAGATGGGTATTTGATTTACCAGCAGGATATATGACTTTCCTTTACTTCCTTGCCAACTGCAGCTTTTTGATTTAAAAGACTCAAGCTTTAAAAACAACCTTTTGTACCGGGGAAGGGACAGGGATATTTTAAACAAAAAAAATGTTTGAATCAAAATGAGTTAACATACTGCAATTCTCATCAAATTGTGATGAGGACAATGGGACAATGTGCTGTTGTAGTGAAAGAAACATGAAATAAAGCTACTCACACAGCATAGAGTCTTTTCACCAATGACATCTTGTTTTATGTCTAACCTAGCACTCAAGATGTGCTTGTGGGCCTTGTCAAGAACTTCAAGACTATCAAAAGCCATGTCAAATATCCTTATAATGCAAGAAAGACAATAAGCCAAGTGTCGTCAAGGACTCGACCAGGGAGGCCCATTGAGATCAGCTAATCCTTGCTTTTTCTTCTTTACATGGAACGTTAAGGGATTTAAGGCACCATATAAACAACATAGGTTTTTTTTTTTAAACACTGACGCACCAGTCAACACTGATCGGCCACTCAAACTGGGCCCAAGTTAATCAGAAAGGCTCTTCACATGCTGAAAGGACTCTATTTCTACTTTCACCTTCCCCTCTGCTCCCCCCTCTCTCTCTCTATGGGGCTTATAATGACAGGCCTGAGGATAAACCCCACTGGTACAGCTTGGTAATAAAGGCTGTGTTTGTGTGTGTGTCTGTACACGTGTGCGTGTGGTAATGAAGAGGGTAAGGGAAAGCTCTTCAGAGAGAGCTGATGCCTGACAAAGCATGTTTCACGTTTCCTTTCACAGCACGTCTCACAGACACACACACACACAGCACGGCAATATATTGAATTCCAAGTGTGTGCTTAATGTGTGCATGTATGTCATGCGTATGTGTGATTGTGATGATGGTACAGGGGGAATTGGGGGAAGCTCATATGTGTATGCATGAGCATGTACAGTACCAGTCAAATTTGGACAAACCTACTCATTCAAGTTTTTTTTCTACATGGTAGAATAATAGTAAAGACATCAAAACTATGAAATTACACATATGGAATAATGTAGTATCCAAAATAGTGTTAAACAAATCAAAATATATTTTATATTTGGTATTATTCAAAGTAACCACCCATTCCCTTGATGACAGTATTGGACACGCTTGGCATTCTCTCAACCAGTTTCATGATGTAGTCACCTGGAATGCATTTCAATCAACAGGCATGCCTTGTTAAAAGTTCATTTGTGGAGTATCTCTCCTTCTTAATGCATTTGATCCAATCACTTATGTTGTGACAAGGTAGGGTTGGTATACAGAAGATAGCCCTATTTGGTAAAAGACCAAGGCCATATCATGTCAAGAACAACTCAAATAAGCAAAGATATACGACAGTCCATCATTACTTTAAGACATGAAGGTCAGTCAATCCGGAAAATTTCAAGAACTTTGAAAGTTTCTTCAAGTGCCTGTCTCAAAATCCATCAAGCACTATGATGAAATTGGCTTTCATGAGGACCACCACAGGATAGGAATACCCAGAGACACCTCTGCTGCAAAGTTCATTGACTGCACCAGATTTGCCAGTTCTTACTGTGAGATGTTACCCCACTCTCCCACCAAGGCACCTGCAAGTTCCCAGACATTTCTGGGGGGAATGGCCCTAGCCCTCACCCTCCAATCCAACAGTTCCCAGATGTGCCTGTGTCTGTGTTATTTTGCCCATCTTAATCTTTTCTTTTTATTGGCCAGTCTGAGATATGGTTTTTTCTTTGCAACTCTGCCTAGAAGGCCAGCATCCCGGACTCACCTCATCACTGTTGACATTGCTGCCCGTTGTGGATTTGTGAGGTGTCTGTTTCTCAAACTAGACACTCTAATGTACTTGTCCTCTTGCTCAGTTGTGCACTGGGCCCTCCCACTCCTCTTTCTATTCTGGTTAGGGAGCTGTTCTGTGAAGGGAGTAGTACAGTATCAGTATGATTAGAGGGACAATAGAGTGCTGAGTACCAGGCAGTTAGCCAGTTTGGTAGGCTACTAATGACCATAAGCAGCATCAGAGTGGAATTTGACTGCAGTCATGAGTCGTGACTACCAGTGTGGCGGTAATACTGTACCCTAACCAAAATATACAGTATATCCCAATCTCTAATCTCTTTAAAATGTATGTCTTACATCCTGGAAATGTTATATAAGATTTGACATAGGCTGATTGAATTTGATGTCTGCCATCAATTGAGACGCAAAGATTAAGTTGATATGAAACTAAGCTCTTCAGAAGCAGCAAGGGCAGTCAAATTCCCTCTATGACAGATACTTTACATTGATTCATTTTGGAAGAATTACAATCATAGCTTGGTATAGGTTTTTGGGCATTGTCAAAGACTCACCCAAATAGAGATGAATGTCATTGAGAATAAGTTTTGAGTGCAATCTGAGACTAAGATAAAGTGCAAAAAATTAATACTCCTATATTTATCCTGAAGACTAATTAAATGTCCAATCAGATTGTCTGTACAATCCATTTCCTTTGAAATCCTTTTGTATCCTGTTCCTATTTATTGAACATAAACACCTTTTTCTATTTAATTTATATCTCATGGGGGTCAATGTTGTAATCTGGGTCTATAGGTTATAAAATTGTTTTGTTTGGTAACAGGGCTTATAAATAAAATAATTATGAATAAAACAAATCAATATATTAACCACTACATACAAATCCAAAGCTTTTTATCATAAATACAAGTATCTGTCCCTGTGTAAGAACCTTTATTAAAAATCAATAACAGATAGGATTACAGCTCCTGCTATGCAATTGTACTTAAAATGGTCTCATATTCAATAATTAGTTGTTTTTCTGATACCACATTCTGTCTGTCTTTCTGCCTGGAAGTGTGTGGGTGTTCTATTAAAACATTTATGAGAGTAGGGACAGTGAATATAATCGTTGCAAATGGCTATACGACTGAAACCCTTCCTCAAATAATCATTTAAAAATGCATCACACGTACCATAGTGTAACAGTTGTAATCAACACATCCCTCAGCTGCTAAGTGTAGACATAGCCACAGGAAGTAGGGGTGCTGGAGGCAGGGCCGCCGGAAAACGTGTGGAGAGGCCTTTTTTTATTTCCTTTAATAAAATATATTGATGCAAAGCATTGAAAAGAGGGGCAAATCTCTGTTTTTTAGACCGATTTGCCTCATGATACATGCACACTGAGTGTACAAAACAGGAACACCTCATTTTTCCATAACATAGACTGACCATGTCATGCAGGTGAAAGAGGACCCAAAAGCGACTTAACAGAAACAGAGTTTATTCAAGTCCAAACAGAAAACGACAAATCCTGAATCCTTAACAGGAAATGTCCAAACAGGGAATAACAGAAATCCTCTAGTCTGTAGAGGGGAATAACAGGAGAAGCGGCCACAGACTGCAGGTCGCTTCGGGTAGGCGCAGGCCGTAGCTGACAGAGACACCTGCTCACACGCAGCATCTGATGAAGGCAAAAACACGACAGGACAGGGCGATACACAATCACAGCACGGTGAATTCTAAACAAGGAACCGACGGGACAGGAACGGAACACAAAGGAAGAAATAGGGACTCTAATCAGGGGAAAGGATCGGGAACAGGTGTGGGAAGACTAAATGATGATTAGGGGAATAGGAACAGCTGGGAGCAGGAACGGAACGATAGAGAGAAGAGAGAGCGAGAGAGTGAGAGAGGGAGGGGGAGAGAGAGGGATAGAAAGAGGGAAAGAACCTAATAAGACCAGCAGAGGGAAACGAATAGAATGGGGAGCACAGGGACAAGACATGATAATAAATGACAAACATGACAGTACCCCCCCACTCACCGAGCGCCTCCTGGCGCACTCGAGGAGGAATCCTTGCGGCAACGGAGGAAATCATCGATGAGTGAACGGTCCAGCACGTCCCGAGACGGAACCCAACTCCTCTCCTCAGGACCGTAACCCTCCCAATCCACTAAGTATTGGTGACCCCGTCCCCGAGAACGCATGTCCATGATCTTATGTACCTTGTAAATAGGTGCGCTCTCGACAAGGACGGGAGGGGGAGGGAAGACGAACGGGGGTGCGAAGAAAGGGCTTAACACAGGAGACATGGAAGACAGGATGGACGCGACGAAGATGTCGCGGAAGAAGCAGTCGCACAGCGACAGGATTGACGACCTGGGAGACACGGAACGGACCAATGAACCGCGGAGTCAACTTACGAGAAGCTGTCGTAAGAGGAAGGTTGCGAGTGGAAAGCCACACTCTCTGGCCGCAACAATACCTTGGACTCTTAATCCTGCGTTTATTGGCGGCTCTCACAGTCTTCCCCGCAGACAAAGGCAGACCGGTAATGAAGTCTAAGGCGATGTGAGACCATGGTCGAGAAGGAATGGGGAGCGGTCTGAGACGACCGGCAGGAGGAGAGTTACCCGACTTAGTCTGCGCGCAGTCCGAACAAGCAGCCACGAAACGGCGCGTGTCACGCTCCTGAGTCGGCCACCAAAAGCGCTGGCGAATAGACGCAAGAGTGCCTCGAACACCGGGATGACCAGCTAACTTGGCAGAGTGAGCCCACTGAAGAACAGCCAGACGAGTGGAAACAGGAACGAAAAGGAGGTTACTAGGACAAGCGCGCGGCGACGCAGTGTGCGTGAGTGCTTGCTTAACCTGTCTTTCAATTCCCCAGACTGTTAACCCGACAACACGCCCATAAGGAAGAATCCCCTCGGGAACAGTAGAAGCCACAGAAGAACTAAACAGACGGGATAAGGCATCAGGCTTGGTGTTCTTGCTACCCGGACGGTAAGAAATCACAAACTCGAAACGAGCGAAAAACAACGCCCAACGAGCTTGACGGGCATTAAGTCGTTTGGCAGAACGGATGTACTCAAGGTTCTTATGGTCTGTCCAAACGACAAAAGGAACGGTCGCCCCTCCAACCACTGTCGCCATTCGCCTAGGGCTAAGCGGATGGCGAGCAGTTCACGGTTACCCACATCATAGTTGCGCTCAGATGGCGACAGGCGATGAGAAAAATAAGCGCAAGGATGAACCTTATCGTCAGACTGGAAGCGCTGGGATAGAATGGCTCCCACGCCTACCTCTGAAGCGTCAACCTCGACAATGAATTGTCTAGTGACGTCAGGAGTAACGAGGATAGGAGCGGACGTAAAACGTTCTCTTAGAAGATCAAAAGCTCCCTGGGCGGAACCGGACCACTTAAAACACGTCTTGACAGAAGTAAGAGCTGTGAGAGGGGCAGCAACTTGACCGAAATTACGAATGAAACGCCGATAGAAATTAGCGAAACCTAAAAAGCGCTGCAACTCGACACGTGACCTTGGAACGGGCCAATCACTGACAGCTTGGACCTTAGCGGAATCCATCTGAATGCCTTCAGCGGAAATAACGGAACCGAGAAAAGTAACGGAGGAGACATGAAAAGAGCACTTCTCAGCCTTTACGTAGAGACAATTCTCTAAAAGGCGCTGTAGAACACGTCGAACGTGCTGAACATGAATCTCGAGTGACGGAGAAAAATCAGGATATCGTCAAGATAGACAAAAACAAAGATGTTCAGCATGTCTCTCAGAACATCATTAACTAATGCCTGAAAAACAGCTGGCGCATTGGCGAGACCGAACGGCAGAACCCGGTACTCAAAATGCCCTAACGGAGTGTTAAACGCCGTTTTCCACTCGTCCCCCTCTCTGATGCGCACGAGATGGTAAGCGTTACGAAGGTCCAACTTAGTAAAGCACCTGGCTCCCTGCAGAATCTCGAAGGCTGATGACATAAGGGGAAGCGGATAACGATTCTTAACCGTTATGTCATTCAGCCCTCGATAATCCACGCAGGGGCGCAGAGTACCGTCCTTCTTCTTAACAAAAAGAACCCCGCCCCGGCCGGAGAAGAAGAAGGCACTATGGTACCGGCGTCAAGAGACACAGACAAATAATCCTCGAGAGCCTTACGTTCGGGAGCCGACAGAGAGTATAGTCTACCTCGAGGAGGAGTGGTCCCCGGAAGGAGATCAATACTACAATCATACGACCGGTGAGGAGGAAGGGAGTTGGCTCGGGACCGACTGAAGACCGTGCGCAGATCATGATATTCCTCCGGCACTCCTGTCAAATCGCCAGGTTCCTCCTGAGAAGTAGGGACAGAAGAAACGGGAGGGATGGCAGACATTAAACACTTCACATGACAAGAAACGTTCCAGGATAGGATAGAATTACTAGACCAATTAATAGAAGGATTATGACATACTAGCCAGGGATGACCCAAAACAACAGGTGTAAACGGTGAACGGAAAATCAAAAAGAAATAGTCTCACTGTGGTTACCAGATACTGTGAGAGTTAAAGGTAGTGTCTCAAATTTGATACTGGGAAGATGACTACCATCTAAGGCAAACATGGGCGTAGGCTTGTCTAACGGTCTGAAAGGAATGTTATGTTTCCGAACCCATGCTTCGTCCATGAAACAACCCTCAGCCCCAGAGTCAATCAAGGCACTGCATGTAGCACCCGAACCGGTCCAGCGTAGATGGACCGACATAGTGGTACAAGATCTAGATGAAGAGACCTGAGTAGTAGCGCTCACCAGTAGCCCTCCGCTTACTGATGGGCTCTGGCCTCTTACTGGACATGAATTAACAAAATGTCCAGCAACTCCGCAATAGAGGCACAGGCGGTTGGTGATCCTCCGTTCCCTCTCCTTAGTCGAGATGCGAATCCCTCCCAGCTGCATGGGCTCAGTCTCAAAGCCAGAGGAGGGAGATGGTTGCGATGCGGAGCAGGGAAACACCGTTGATGCGAGCTCTCTTCCACGAGCCCGGTGACGAAGATCTACCCGTCGTTCTATGCGGATGGCGAGAGCAATCAACGAGTCCACATCTGAAGGAACCTCCCGGGAGAGAATCTCATCCTTAACCACTGCGTGGAGTCCCTCCAGAAAACGAGCGAGCAGCGCCGGCTCGTTCCACTCACTAGAGGCAGCAAGAGTGCGAAACTCAATAGAATAATCCGTTATGGACCGTTCACCTTGGCATAAGGAAGCCAGGGCCCTAGAAGCCTCCCTACCAAAAAACTGAACGGTCAAAAACCCGAATCATCTCCTCTTTAAAGTTCTGGAACTTGTTAGAGCAATCAGCCCTTGCCTCCCAGATAGCTGTGCCCCATTCTCGAGCCCGGCCAGTAAGGAGTGAAATGACGTAAGCAACCCGAGCTCTCTCTCTAGAGTATGTGTTGGGTTGGAGAGAGAACACAATCTCACACTGCGTGAGAAAGGAGCGGCACTCAGTGGGCTGCCCGGAGTAGCAAGGTGGGTTATTAACCCTAGGTTCTGGAGGCTCGGCAGGCCAGGAAGTAACAGGTGGCACGAGACGTAGACTCTGGAACTGTCCAGAGAGGTCGGAAACCTGAGCGGCCAGGTTCTCCACGGCATGGCGAGCAGCAGACAATTCCTGCTCGTGTCTGCCGAGCATGGCTCCTTGGATCTTGACGGCAGTGTAACGAGCGTCTGAAGTCGCTGGGTCCATTCCTTGGTCGGTTCCTTCTGTCATGCAGGTGAAAGAGGACCCAAAAGCGACTTAACAGAAACAGAGTTTATTCAAGTCCAAACAGAAAACGACAAATCCTGAATCCTTAACAGGAAATGTCCAAACAGGGAATAACAGAAATCCTCTAGTCTGTAGAGGGGAATAACAGGAGAAGCGGCCACAGACTGCAGGTCGCTTCGGGTAGGCGCAGGCCGTAGCTGACAGAGACACCTGCTCACACGCAGCATCTGATGAAGGCAAAAACACGACAGGACAGGGCGATACACAATCACAGCACGGTGAATTCTAAACAAGGAACCGACGGGACAGGAACGGAACACAAAGGAAGAAATAGGGACTCTAATCAGGGGAAAGGATCGGGAACAGGTGTGGGAAGACTAAATGATGATTAGGGGAATAGGAACAGCTGGGAGCAGGAACGGAACGATAGAGAGAAGAGAGAGCGAGAGAGTGAGAGAGGGAGGGGGAGAGAGAGGGATAGAAAGAGGGAAAGAACCTAATAAGACCAGCAGAGGGAAACGAATAGAATGGGGAGCACAGGGACAAGACATGATAATAAATGACAAACATGACAGACCAGGTGAATCCAGGTGAAAGCTTTGATCCCTTATTGATATTTTCTCTCTGAAAAATGTACTTAATTTATTCTGATTGTCGTAAGGGTCCATGATTTTGTCCACATAGGGCATCTGAACACACAAAATAAATGTTGATGATTTTCATAAAATTTTGTACACCTGTAGTGTTCCCGGTCAAAAATGACCAGTCATTAGAAATGAATGGGTGAGACGATAATTAGTGTATACAATTGAGTTCAGGCACATGCCCATTCATCAAATGGACACACTTCCTCTCCCAGACCCCCACATGCATGTTTGTTTGAGCACACACACACGCGCACACACACACACACCTCACTCCCCTTCTTGGCTTCCATGGCAACCCCCACGGGAACCTTTCCCCAATATAATCTTTCCCCCATGGGAACCACACCTGTTGGCATTCTCACAAACAATCGCTACATTGTTTCAATAATATATAAAACTTTTCTCGCATCTCTGGTGTATAAAGCCTTTTTGAGGCCTTGCTCACAATTCATTCTGTGGCAGCACAATGACCAAACGATATACTGTATGTGAGGCTCTTGATCATATCTTTGATCATGACACTGGTGAGGAGGACAAAGGCCAGGAAACTGACAGTGAAGATGCATTAGAGGAGGAAGTGTCAGAAGTTGAAGACAACACAGATTATGATCCAGACCAAGAGACAACCGATGTGGAACAATCCAGTGATGAGG
Organism: Oncorhynchus gorbuscha; assembly: GCF_021184085.1. Classification (NCBI taxonomy): domain Eukaryota; kingdom Metazoa; phylum Chordata; class Actinopteri; order Salmoniformes; family Salmonidae; genus Oncorhynchus; species Oncorhynchus gorbuscha. Next base: position 37,792,003 of record NC_060193.1, on the reverse strand, counting down.
AAGAGGGCCCTGCTGAGGTTGTTACATTGCAGTGATGAGGAAGAGGGCCCTGCTGAGGTTGTTGTTACATTCTGGGTCAAAAATGGGAATTTGTCCGGGTCTTCATCCCCACCTGAGAGGAGAGGTCGGCTGTCAGCTGAAAATGTTATCAGGATGACTCCATTGCCAACGAGATACGTTATATCCCGGATTGATGACATAAAATCCTGCCACTATTTGAACATTTTAAATGGTTTCAAAACAAACGTCCTTGTTAGACATTAACACAAAGTAGTCTGTGATAAATAGCACAATATGTTTCATCTGATTATTTGTTATAGTCAAAATAATCCATACATTATGCTTTTGTTACTCAAAAATGAGTTGAATGAGCTCAGGTCAATGAGGCCTACAGGCCATAAACAGCAAATAGAAGTTCAAAACTTGTAATCTTCACAAGAACTTAAGTTGATAAAAAGATCCAACACAACATTAAGTGATAATATATGTATTATTATGGATTTATAATCCGATATAATGGGGGCGGTCATTTTGGACCGGGGACACATAATTAATTAGTTAGTTAATTAATTAATTAGTTAATTAATTAACATGAAACGAACACAACAGGAGGGTTAAATCCACTTCAATCAGTGTATATGAAGGGGAGGAGACATGTAAAATAAGGATTTTTAAGCCTTGAGACAATTGAGACATGGATTGTGTATGTGTGCCATTCAGAGGGCGAATGGGATAGACAAAATATGTAAGTGCCTTTGAACGGGGTATGCTCAATAGTTTCAAGACTGGTCCACCACCCAAATGACAACCAGCCACCCTGACACAACTGTGGGAAGCATTGGTGTGGTATAGCACACCATATTACTTACATGTATACAACTTATATAAGGACAGAACATGAGACGGAGTAGAAACTAATGTGGGCATTGTTTAATGCGTTTCACAGGACAAAAAATTCCAAGCATTGCAATGTATGTAAACAGGGGTGCGTTACTGGTGCCCTAAAGCGACAAACTTACACACAACATATACACAACATATTCCTCCACTTTAATTTTGATGCCTCATACGGAAAAAGTAAATATTCACTGTTTTATATATTATTATCTTTTTAACATAACTGTTCTCTTAATGTAAATACATTAACTTTTCAGAATAACCTTTTCTGAACTATGGAAATAGGGTAGACTGCCTCAGTTCCCAGACTTAACCCTGGGGTGTATTCTGCCCCAATGTCGGAGGTTAGTTTGAACTAAATAGTCAACCTGTCAAGGGGTCGTCTTTCTCTTGCAAGGTAATGGCGACATAGAGGTGAGTCTACCTAGAGTCACATTGTCTCTGAGTCTGAGTGGTGATGGTGTATGCCCAGACTGGGGTGCAATAGTACCATGAGTAAGCACTCTGGCTGGTTCAGGTGAGTCTGGAGCACTTTCCAAATGTGTAGGTTCAGGTAATGGCTCTTAGTCATAGTAGGTCTCCAGTAGCTGATCTTTTTTGTTTGTCACTTGACATTAGTCATTTCTGTCGTCTCTGTTCCTGGCAACAGTTGAGCCACGTATCTTCTCCAGATGATTTTCTCTGGTGTGTGAAGGGCCTGTTTGTGCAACCACTGTGGCTGGTATCCACTTTGGACCTTTACAGTAGTTCCAAGCAAAAACTCTCTCTCCATCTCTGAAGCTTTTGTCTTTTGCTTTGCTCCGTCTCTCTACCTGTGCTCTCGGTTGTGTCTATACGACCTGTTTAGTCTTTGGAGGTCAAGGTTGTAGCATAGGGAACGTTTCTGTAGGTCAACAGGAAGGTGTTTATGCATCTATTGAGGGACCCGTTCCCTTGTGATGATTTTAAAGCTTGCTTCATTGTCTGGACAAATCTTCCAGCAAGCCGTATCTCTACCGCTCCTGCTGCCTCTAGAGAGTTGAAAACAGCAGGTCTGAAACAGGTAGGATGTCCGGTGAACAGGTCAGGGTTCCATAGCCGCAGGCAGAACAGTTGAAACTGGAGCAGCAGCATGGCCAGGTGGACTGGGGACAGCAAGGAGTCATCAGGCCAGGTAGTCCTGAGGCATGGTCCTAGGGCTCGGGTCCTCAGAGAGGGAGAAAGACGGAGAGAAAGAAAGAAAGAGAGAAAAATAGAGAGAGCATACATAAATTCACACAGGAGACCGGATAAGACAGGAAAAATACCCCAGATATAACAGACTGACGCTAGCCCCCCGACACATAAATTACGGCAGCATAAATACTGGAGGCTGAGAAAGGAGGGGTTGGGAGACACTGTGGCCCCTTCCGACAATACCCAATAATGATGTCAGCTGACTCACATTCTGTGGGGATGGAGCCTTCACTTTTAATGGTGCCTTGTGGAGCCCCGAACTGCATCCTGTCACCCCAGGTACTCTATAGAATGCCGAAAAAACGTGCATTTTTCCTTCCGGACCCTCAGACTGTACTGTAGTGGAGTGTCCAGGTTTCTCAGGTGCTCCTGCTTGTCATTGCCGGTGAATAGTTGAACATCGAGGTAACATTGGACCCGGTGTGCCCGCTCAGTATCCGTTCCATAGCTCTCTGAAACAAGGCCTGGAGCTGAGGTTATTCCAATAGGAATCGTCTGGTACCGTCTGGTACCTGCACTGTCCTTTGTGAGTCACTATGGACAACAGTGACTCTTGGTCCACATGCATCTGTAGATAGGCCTGTCTATCTTACTGAATTTCTGTCCTCCAGCTAAACCAGAAAAGTGGTTGTCAATGACGGGAGTAGAAACTAACGTGGGAATTGGTTAATGTGTTTCACAGGCCAAAACATTCCAAGCATTTCAATTTACATAAGCAAAGTGCCCTAACAAGAAAAACTAGAATATCAGTATACTAGAATTGTGGTGTGGTGCCAGGAAAATAACCTCTCACTCAACAAAACAAACAGGAAACAGCAGAGCGAGCACCCCCCTATAAACATCAACGGGACCGCAGTGGAGAAGATGGAAAGCTTCCTCGGCATACACATCACTGACAAACTGAAATTAAAGGTGAAACAGCGCCTCTTCAACCTCAGGAGGCTGAAGAAATTTGGCATGGCATCTAAAACCCTCACAAACTTTTACAGATGCACACTTGAGAGCATCCTGTCGGGCTGTATCACCACCTGATATGGTAACTGAACCACCGAAACCGCAAAGCTCTCCAGAGGGTGGTGCGGTCTGCCCAACGCATCACCGGGGGCAAACTACCTGCCCTCCAAGACACCTACAGCACCCAATGTCACAGGAATGCCAAAAAAGATAATCAAGGACAACAACCACCTGAGTCACTGCCTGTTCACCCTGCTGTTGTCCAGAAGGCAAGGTCAATACAAGTGCATCAAAACAGGGAACGAGAGACTGAAAAACAGCTTTTATCTCAATACAATCAGACTGTTAAATAGCCATCAATAGCACATTAGAGGCTGCTGCCTATATACATAGACTCAAATTCACAGGCCACTTTAATAAATGGAACACTCGTCACTTTAATCATGTTTACATATTTTGCATTACTCATATCATATGTATATACTGTATTATATTCTGCTGTATCTTAGTCTATGCCACTCTGAAATTGCTCATCCATATATTTATATATTCTTCATTCCATTCCTTTTCTTTAGATTTGTGTGTATTTGGTATATGTTGTGAAATTGTTAGATTCTACTGCACTGTCAGAGCTAGTAGCACAAACATTTCACTACACCTACAACAATGTCTGCTAAACACGTGTATGTGAGCAATACAATTTGATTTGACAACCATTTGAGTCATGGACCAGCATCCCTGTGGAATGTTTTCGACACCTTGTAGAGTCCATGCCCCGACGAATTGAAGCTGTTCTGAAGGCAAAATGGGGTGCATCTCAATATTAGGAAGGTGTTCTTAATGTTTTATACACTCACTGTACTGTACCATTAATGGTCCTCCTAATATTGCGCAATCCGTATGTCTCTTCTTTGGACTGGGTCGTTTTTTATTGCTCTCAATTTGTTACTGTCAGAGTAGCCACTCATTTCGGTCATTTCTGCGTTATTACAAAATATTCTGTTAATGTCTGCTATCATGTAAATTACGTAGAATCACATGAAATACGTCTAGAAAAAAACTAAAAATAATCTAAAAGCGCCTCTTCTCAACTGTATTCCCTTACACAAATGTGATTATAGATGCATGCAAGGTTTTATTATATAGAAGATTTCCCTCTCCTCTTATGTACTTCACCTGTCTCAACCCTCAACTGTTTACACAAGACGAAGTCTGGTAAGGAGCATCTCTGAGAATGATGAAGATACGATGAGAAAGCTTTTACAATGACACAGTGACAATGGCACCAACAAAGAAATGTTTTTTTTAAATTAGAGAGCATTTGATAAAATGTTGGTCACATATGTCATCCTGCTCTGGTTCTTTGTTCTGAAACGAACAATTTCTAGTTCATTAAAGACCTGTGTTTCGTCTGAGGCTGAGGTCTCGCCATGTTAAAGGGTCTCATTTCCCCCTAAAATCAGCAACATCAATAACACAATCTAATAGCTCAGTCCCTTCAACTGAAACATTACGATGCCCCTGTTAGACACAATAGGTAACTCTGCATTGAAAATGTATCATTCACGCATATTTGGGAATATCTAAGAAATAGGGAATCCATATTGTGTCTTTAGCATCTGGACACTCTTCTTTTTTCCATCACGGACGAGATTAGTGATCGCTCCTCTTTTTTTGTTGTGCAAGAACATGGCACTCTGCCTTGTTTGATGTCTCTGCGGTCTATCAAAACAAGCTGATCATTGAATAGGGTCCATCAGAATGAGATCAGTTCTGTATACAAAACAGCGCTAGCACCCAGCAGGACACTGCTTTAATAAGTTTAATGTAGCCATGGCACGGCGTTTTGGGCAGTAAGTGTCATGCAGGTGAAAGAGGACCCAAAAGCGACTTAACAGAAACAGAGTTTATTCAAGTCCAAACAGGGAATAACTGAAATCCTCTAGTCTGTAGAGGGGAATAACAGGAGAAGCGGCCACAGACTGCAGGTCGCTTCGGGTAGGCGCAGGCCGTAGCTGACAGAGACACCTGCTCACACGCAGCATCTGATGAAGGCAAAAACACGACAGGACAGGGCGATACACAATCACAGCACGGTGAATTCTAAACAAGGAACCGACAGGACAGGAACGGAACACAAAGGAATAAATAGGGACTCCAATCAGGGGAAAGGATCGGGAACAGGTGTGGGAAGACTAAATGATGATTAGGGGAATAGGAACAGCTGGGAGCAGGAACGGAACGATAGAGAGAAGAGAGAGCGAGAGAGTGAGAGAGGGAGGGGAGAGAGAGGGATAGAAAGAGGGAAAGAACCAAATAAGACCAGCAGAGGGAAACGAATAGAATGGGGAGCACAGGGACAAGACATGATAATAAATGACAAACATGACAGTACCCCCACTCACCGAGCGCCTCCTGGCGCACTCGAGGAGGAATCCTGGCGGCAACGGAGGAAATCATCGATGAGTGAACGGTCCAGCACGTCCCGAGACGGAACCCAACTCCTCTCCTCAGGACCGTAACCCTCCCAATCCACTAAGTATTGGTGACCCCGTCCCCGAGAACGCATGTCCATGATCTTATGTACCTTGTAAATAGGTGCGCTCTCGACAAGGACGGGAGGGGGAGGGAAGACGAACGGGGTGCGAAGAAAGGGCTTAACACAGGAGACATGGAAGACAGGATGGACGCGACGAAGATGTCGCGGAAGAAGCAGTCGCACAGCGACAGGATTGACGACCTGGGAGACACGGAACGGACCAATGAACCGCGGAGTCAACTTACGAGAAGCTGTCGTAAGAGGAAGGTTGCGAGTGGAAAGCCACACTCTCTGGCCGCAACAATACCTTGGACTCTTATTCCTGCGTTTATTGGCGGCTCTCACCGTCTGTGCCCTGTAACGGCAAAGTGCAGACCTCACCCTCCTCCAGGTGCGCTCACAACGTTGGACAAACGCTTGAGCGGAGGGAACGCTGGACTCGGCAAGCTGGGATGAGAACAGAGGAGGCTGGTAACCCAGACTACTCTGAAACGGAGATAACCCGGTAGCAGACGAAGGAAGCGAATTGTGAGCGTATTCTGCCCAGGGGAGCTGTTCTGCCCAAGACGCAGGGTTTCTGAAAGAAAGGCTGCGTAGTATGCGACCAATCGTCTGATTGGCCCTCTCTGCTTGACCGTTAGACTGGGGATGAAACCCGGAAGAGAGACTGACGGACGCACCAATCAAACGACAGAACTCCCTCCAAAACTGTGACGTGAATTGCGGGCCTCTGTCTGAAACGGCGTCTAACGGGAGGCCATGAATTCTGAATACATTCTCAATAATGATTTGTGCCATCTCCTTAGCGGAAGGAAGTTTAGCGAGGGGAATGAAATGTGCCGCCTTAGAGAACCTATCGACAACCGTAAGAATCACAGTCTTCCCCGCAGACAAAGGCAGACCGGTAATGAAGTCTAAGGCGATGTGAGACCATGGTCGAGAAGGAATGGGGAGCGGTCTGAGACGACCGGCAGGAGGAGAGTTACCCGACTTAGTCTGCGCGCAGTCCGAACAAGCAGCCACGAAACGGCGCGTGTCACGCTCCTGAGTCGGCCACCAAAAGCGCTGGCGAATAGACGCAAGAGTGCCTCGAACACCGGGATGACCAGCTAACTTGGCAGAGTGAGCCCACTGAAGAACAGCCAGACGAGTGGAAACAGGAACGAAAAGGAGGTTACTAGGACAAGCGCGCGGCGACGCAGTATGCGTGAGTGCTTGCTTAACCTGTCTTTCAATTCCCCAGACTGTTAACCCGACAACACGCCCATAAGGAAGAATCCCCTCGGGATCAGTAGAAGCCACAGAAGAACTAAACAGACGGGATAAGGCATCAGGCTTGGTGTTCTTGCTACCCGGACGGTAAGAAATCACAAACTCGAAACGAGCGAAAAACAACGCCCAACGAGCTTGACGGGCATTAAGTCGTTTGGCAGAACGGATGTACTCAAGGTTCTTATGGTCTGTCCAAACGACAAAAGGAACGGTCGCCCCCTCCAACCACTGTCGCCATTCGCCTAGGGCTAAGCGGATGGCGAGCAGTTCACGGTTACCCACATCATAGTTGCGCTCAGATGGCGACAGGCGATGAGAAAAATAAGCGCAAGGATGAACCTTATCGTCAGACTGGAAGCGCTGGGATAGAATGGCTCCAACGCCTACCTCTGAAGCGTCAACCTCGACAATGAATTGTCTAGTGACGTCAGGAGTAACGAGGATAGGAGCGGACGTAAAACGTTCTTTTAGAAGATCAAAAGCTCCTGGGCGGAACCGGACCACTTAAAACACGTCTTGACAGAAGTAAGAGCTGTGAGAGGGGCAGCAACTTGACCGAAATTACGAATGAAACGCCGATAGAAATTAGCGAAACCTAAAAAGCGCTGCAACTCGACACGTGACCTTGGAACGGGCCAATCACTGACAGCTTGGACCTTAGCGGAATCCATCTGAATGCCTTCAGCGGAAATAACGGAACCGAGAAAAGTAACGGAGGAGACATGAAAAGAGCACTTCTCAGCCTTTACGTAGAGACAATTCTCTAAAAGGCGCTGTAGAACACGTCGAACGTGCTGAACATGAATCTCGAGTGACGGAGAAAAAATCAGGATATCGTCAAGATAGACAAAAACAAAGATGTTCAGCATGTCTCTCAGAACATCATTAACTAATGCCTGAAAAACAGCTGGCGCATTGGCGAGACCGAACGGCAGAACCCGGTACTCAAAATGCCCTAACGGAGTGTTAAACGCCGTTTTCCACTCGTCCCCCTCTCTGATGCGCACGAGATGGTAAGCGTTACGAAGGTCCAACTTAGTAAAGCACCTGGCTCCCTGCAGAATCTCGAAGGCTGATGACATAAGGGGAAGCGGATAACGATTCTTAACCGTTATGTCATTCAGCCCTCGATAATCCACGCAGGGGCGCAGAGTACCGTCCTTCTTCTTAACAAAAAGAACCCCGCCCCGGCCGGAGAGGAAGAAGGCACTATGGTACCGGCGTCAAGAGACACAGACAAATAATCCTCGAGAGCCTTACGTTCGGGAGCCGACAGAGAGTATAGTCTACCTCGAGGAGGAGTGGTCCCCGGAAGGAGATCAATACTACAATCATACGACCGGTGAGGAGGAAGGGAGTTGGCTCGGGACCGACTGAAGACCGTGCGCAGATCATGATATTCCTCCGGCACTCCTGTCAAATCGCCAGGTTCCTCCTGAGAAGTAGAGACAGAAGAAACGGGAGGGATGGCAGACATTAAACACTTCACATGACAAGAAACATTCCAGGATAGGATAGAATTACTAGACCAATTAATAGAAGGATTATGACATACTAGCCAGGGATGACCCAAAACAACAGGTGTAAACGGTGAACGGAAAATCAAAAAAGAAATAGTCTCACTGTGGTTACCAGATACTGTGAGAGTTAAAGGTAGTGTCTCAAATTTGATACTGGGAAGATGACTACCATCTAAGGCAAACATGGGCGTAGGCTTGTCTAACGGTCTGAAAGGAATGTTATGTTTCCGAACCCATGCTTCGTCCATGAAACAACCCTCAGCCCCAGAGTCAATCAAGGCACTGCATGTAGCACCCGAACCGGTCCAGCGTAGATGGACCGACATAGTAGTACAAGATCTAGATGAAGAGACCTGAGTAGTAGCGCTCACCAGTAGCCCTCCGCTTACTGATGGGCTCTGGCCTCTTACTGGACATGAATTAACAAAATGTCCAGCAACTCCGCAATAGAGGCACAGGCGGTTGGTGATCCTCCGTTCCCTCTCCTTAGTCGAGATGCGAATCCCTCCCAGCTGCATGGGCTCAGTCTCAAAGCCAGAGGAGGGAGATGGTTGCGATGCGGAGCAGGGAAACACCGTTGATGCGAGCTCTCCTCCACGAGCCCGGTGACGAAGATCTACCCGTCGTTCTATGCGGATGGCGAGAGCAATCAAAGAGTCCACATCTGAAGGAACCTCCCGGGAGAGAATCTCATCCTTAACCACTGCGTGGAGTCCCTCCAGAAAACGAGCGAGCAGCGCCGGCTCGTTCCACTCACTAGAGGCAGCAAGAGTGCGAAACTCAATAGAATAATCCGTTATGGACCGTTCACCTTGGCATAAGGAAGCCAGGGCCCTAGAAGCCTCCCTACCAAAAACTGAACGGTCAAAAACCCGAATCATCTCCTCTTTAAAGTTCTGGAACTTGTTAGAGCAATCAGCCCTTGCCTCCCAGATAGCTGTGCCCCATTCTCGAGCCCGGCCAGTAAGGAGTGAAATGACGTAAGCAACCCGAGCTCTCTCTCTAGAGTATGTGTTGGGTTGGAGAGAGAACACAATCTCACACTGCGTGAGAAAGGAGCGGCACTCAGTGGGCTGCCCGGAGTAGCAAGGTGGGTTATTAACCCTAGGTTCTGGAGGCTCGGCAGGCCAGGAAGTAACAGGTGGCACGAGACGTAGACTCTGGAACTGTCCAGAGAGGTCGGAAACCTGAGCGGCCAGGTTCTCCACGGCATGGCGAGCAGCAGACAATTCCTGCTCGTGTCTGCCGAGCATGGCTCCTTGGATCTTGACGGCAGTGTAACGAGCGTCTGAAGTCGCTGGGTCCATTCCTTGGTCGGTTCCTTCTGTCATGCAGGTGAAAGAGGACCCAAAAGCGACTTAACAGAAACAGAGTTTATTCAAGTCCAAACAGGGAATAACTGAAATCCTCTAGTCTGTAGAGGGGAATAACAGGAGAAGCGGCCACAGACTGCAGGTCACTTCGGGTAGGCGCAGGCCGTAGCTGACAGAGACACCTGCTCACACGCAGCATCTGATGAAGGCAAAAACACGACAGGACAGGGCGATACACAATCACAGCACGGTGAATTCTAAACAAGGAACCGACAGGACAGGAACGGAACACAAAGGAATAAATAGGGACTCCAATCAGGGGAAAGGATCGGGAACAGGTGTGGGAAGACTAAATGATGATTAGGGGAATAGGAACAGCTGGGAGCAGGAACGGAACGATAGAGAGAAGAGAGAGCGAGAGAGTGAGAGAGGGAGGGGGAGAGAGAGGGATAGAAAGAGGGAAAGAACCAAATAAGACCAGCAGAGGGAAACGAATAGAATGGGGAGCACAGGGACAAGACATGATAATAAATGACAAACATGACAGTAAGAATTGCCCATCAAACACGGGGGCCCGCATCAAGGCAATAACTCGTACATAATTGCCAGATCTCGTAATTGCCCTGAGTGAATTGTTCCTAGGCAACCTCCCTTCAACATCATCATCTCAATTTGAGCATGGAGAGGAGAGAACTTTGACCTGAATGATGGACAGGAAATAAATGGGGTTTGAAAGAAAAGATGAGCTGCGCCTGTCAGTCAGAAAATGTCATTCAAGAGCTTTTTTGTCATACTCAATATATTTAGTTATGATTCTTAGATAAATTAAATGAAATACAATTGCAGAACAGTGCGTTTTAATCAATTATTTGGTGACAAGTGAATATATTTAGTATAGTGTTATTTAACCCTTATTTAACTAGGGAAGCCAGTTAAGAACACATTTTTATTTACAATGACGGCCTACCAAAAGGCAAATGACCTCCTGTGGGGTTGGGGGCTTCGGATAAAAAAGTAGGACAAAACACAAATCATTACAAGAGAGACACCTCAACATTACATAAAGATAGACCTAAGACAACACAACACACATGACAACACAGCATGGTAGCAACACAACATGACAACAACACGGTTGCAACACAACATGGCTGCAGCACAACATGGTACAAACATTATTGGGCAGAGACAACAGCACAAAGGGCAAAAAGGTAGAGACAACAATACATCCACGAAGCAGCTACAAGTGTCGGTAAGAGTGTCCATGATTGATTCTTTCAATGAAGATATGGAGATAAAACTGTCCGGTTTGAGTGTTTTTTGCAGCTCGTTCCAGTTGCTAGCTACAGCGAACTGAAAAGAGGAGCGACCCAGGGATATGTGTGCTTTGGGGACCATGAACAGAATGTGACTGGCAGAAGGGGTGTTGTATGTGGAGGATGAGGGCTGCAGTAGATATCTCAGATAGGGGGAGTGGGTCCTAAGAGAGTTTTATAAATAATCATAAACCAGTGGTTCTTGCATCGGGTTTACAGAGATGACCAGTTTATCCTCTACAGAATCGGTGACCCTACAGTTGATGCTAACGTGCGCTAACGTGCACTAATGTAACTAGAATGACGTTGTAAGTAACAACTTTCCAGGACATAGACATGTCTTATATACAGTTGAAGTCGGAAGTTTACATACACCTTAGCCAACTACATTTAAACTCAGTTTTTCACAATTCCTGACATTAAATCCTAGTAAAAATGCCCAGTCTTAGGTCAGTTAGGATCACCACTTTATTTTAAGAATGTGAAATGTCAGAATAGTAGAGTGAATTATTTATTTCAGCTTTAACTTCTTTCATCACATTCCCAGTGGGTCAGAAGTTTAAATACACCCAATTAGTATTTGGTAGCATTGCCTTTAAATTGTTTAACTTGGGTCAAACATTCCACAAGCTTCCCACAATAAGTTGGGTGAATGTTGGCCCTCCTGACAGAGCTGGTGTAACTGAGTCAGAGCTGGTGTAACTGCTCACACACACTTTTTCAGTTCTTCCCACAAATGTTCTATAGTATTGAGGTCAGGGCTTTGTGATGGCCACTGCAATACCTTGACTTTGTTGTCCTTAAGCCATTTTGCCACAACTTTGGAAGTATGCTTGGGGTCCATTGGGAAGACCCATTTGTGACCAAACTTTAACTTCCTCAATGATGTCTTGAGATTTTGCTTTCAATATATACACATTATTGACTTGCCTCATGATGCCATCTATTTTGTGAAGTGCATCAGTCCCTCCTGCACCAAAGCACGCCCACAACATGATGCTGCCACCCCCGTGCTTCACGGTTGGGATGGTGTTCTTCGGCTTGCAAGCCTCCCCCTTTTTCCTCCTAACATAATGATGGTCATTATGGCCAAACAGTTCTATTTTTGTTTACATTTACATATTTACATTTAAGTCATTTAGCAGACGCTCTTATCCATTTCTTATCTTATTTCAGGTTTCTGTTTCATCAGACCAGAGGACATTTCTCCAAAAAGTACAATCTTTGTCCCCATGTGGAGTTGCAAACCGTAGTCTGGCTTTATTATGGCGGTTTTAGAACCGTTGCTTCTTCCTTGCTGAGAGGCCTTTCAGGTTATGTCGATATAGGACTTGTTTTACAGTGGATATAGATACTTTTGTACCTGTTTCTTCCAGCATCTTCACAAGGTCCTTTGCTGTTGTTCTGGGATTGATTTGCACTTTTCGCACAAGAGTTCCTTCATCTCTTGGAGACAGAAGGCGTCTCCTTCCTGAGCGGTATGACAGCTTCGTGGTCCCATGGTGTTTATACTTGCGTACTATTGTTTGTACAGATGAACATGGTACCTTCAGGTGTTCAGAAATTGTTCCCAAGGATGGACCAGACTTGTGGAGTTGTACAATTTTAGGTTTTGGCTGATTTCTTTTGATTTTCCCATGATATCAAGCAAAGAGGCACTGAGTTTGAAGGTAGACCTTTAAATACATCCACAGGTACACCTCCAATTGACGCAAATGATGTCAATTAGCCTATCAGAAGCTTCTAAAGCCATGACATAATTTTCTGGAATTTTCAGTCCTCCTCTGGGTACAATTATTTCAATACAAAACCTAGGAGGCTCATGTTTCTCACCCCTTTCCATAGACTGACACGGCAATTATGACAGCTTCCGGAGGATGTCCTCCAACCTATCCGAGCTCTTGCAGCATGATCTTGCATGTTGTCCTCCCAATCAAAGGCTCAGAGAATGAAACTAGTACTGAAAGCTACAGCTAGCTAGCAATGCAGTGCATAAAATGTAGTGAGTAGTTTACTGAAAGAGAGAGCAAGACAATAGTTGAACCGTTTTCAACATGTTATTTTCTCCAAAAATGAAGGAGAAGCTAGAGAGCTAGCTATATTTCATTGTGCTTTTTTTCCACTTTCACCTTCAGTTACTTAGCTAGCAAAAGCAGCTAGCTGCTTCAGCCTACTCAGACACAATCAAACAGAGTGGAATGCCATTTTAGCTAGCTGGCTGTGGGTATGCAACACTGGAGCTATTCCAAGTCAACGTAAGCTTTTGATTTTATTCATTTATTGCCACTGTATTTGCATGTGATTAGGGGTGTATTCATTCTACCGATTCTGTTGAAAACTTTCCTTAAACGAAAACCGGGGATAAACGAAAGGGGGATAAACATACCTGAATTTGTCCAATAGAAACTCTCGTTTGCAACTGTTGGACAAATAATTACACCCTAGATCAGCTAGATGCAGTCAAGAGTCTGCAAGGTGGTATAGAATGTGTCATTGTCTGTCACCTTGATGACTAAACATGTTATCTCGACCTGTGGACCTACGTTGTAAACTTTCATTCATAGGCTAGGTTGTAGCAACCTCATGATGACACATTTTGAGGATCATGTACTGTAGTAACCTAAACCTATCGATGTTACATTGAGCTGAGTTAATGGAATATGAATGACAGTCATCCAACATGCTGTAATAGAAATAAGGCTATGCTCATTAGAAAAATAACCGTCCTCCCTAATTTTAAACGGCACCGTCCGCCACTGATTTGTACCATATGTTTTACTCATTAATTAGCATATAGCTTGTATGGAGCTTGATGGAAATGACAACAAATCCCAGTCCAGATCCGACAAGTACTTTATTTTCTCCCGGTAATTTGCGTGCGTCAAAGCACAGCCTATTCTTGACCAATGATGTATATAAACCCAGAATTTCTGGTGCTATGTATTGGCCATTGAGAGAAAGCCACTGGTCAAACATATTTTCACTCATCAGTAGCAGCATTACTCCATAGGAATGAATGGAATTCTACATTATTTCAATAAAATGTTTCAAGGACAAAATAACATGTATTTAAGTATTTTGTTGTTGTAGTCAGGACAGTAACATTAGCTCACATAATATGTATAATTAAAAAGCATGGGGACAATGTAGGAGGAGTACCAAGGGTTTATACACAGCACTGTTCTCGACCCATCTAGCCAGCACTCAGAGTAGGCAGCCAGCTACAGCACATGGTCATTGAAAAGCACTTTGAAACCCAGAATATTTTTCCCACCAACGGTGTCACTTATTTTTATTTATAACTCTAAAGATAAAAGGTTGGTCAGAAATGGCTGACATGCAGATGCCCCTTTCATTGTGTGGTCAAAGTTCAATTCAGCGTGCAGACCATTCCTGACACCTTCCAACGTGTCTCTAGTTCTTGAGGGGAGAACAAACAATAGGGTACTTCTCAACCAAAGCGTAGGATTAGCCTCTCTTGGAATGATGTGACAGACACCTATTGTTGGGTGGAAATATACTTTTCTCCATATCTGACTAATATTTCCTTGAGTTTAAAGGTTGGAAAAAACATGGGCTACTTGGCGTGTTCCTCAAATGTTATTCACAAAAGGGTCAAATTAATTGACCTTACCATGTTGACCTGACGCTGCTTGTGCTCCCTACATCCTCTCGATTTGGGGGCATCCGCGAACCCTCCAAACAAGCTCCACATTTTCAACATTGTGCAACTCATTCTAGTATGTGAGGTATTTTTTTAAACAACTGAATAATGCTGTTTTTGGGTAATTATGTTGCTTCGAGTCCAATTTGTTAGCACTTCCACAAATAACTTTGAAAATAATGGCAGATATTTGCAGCGGAGGACAAAGTAATGACCGTTGCCATGGCAATGTCAAATGCGGACGACTTTTTGATTAGCGCATAATAAGAGTCCCATTGGCCTTTGAGGTGAGGTCACTGGGTAAAGAAAGGACTGACAAAATTATGTGGGGGAGGAATAACAACATGGTAACCTTTTCAGTATTTTATTAAAACGTCAATTAAAATGTATGTTGGCGCCACGCAATGCCAGGAGGGAGCCAGTGTGGCAGGAGCCTGTGCTTTGCTACACTCTCCCCCCAAAAATTATTAACAGTCATGTCACTCCTCCATACTGTTCTGTCAGCACTTTCCACTGACTTCCACAAGCCACTGTCCTCCACTCTCAGTTAGATCATCTCATTAGCAGAGAAATTTAAAATGACAATGAACATGATGCAGTCATGGTTTAGAAAGGATATTTTGTCCTGAAATGGTGTTATCCATGATTCTGTGTTGGAGGTTGTGTGATAAACTGCAAGTTATTGTAGGTATCTTGACAAGCTTGAGAGTGTGTGGTACTAAATCTTAAACCAAATGTACTTTTTTGTGAAGAGATGAGCCTAACGTAATTTACATGCATATGCCTGCATGCCTACACCCACACACTAACACACACACACGGACCCTCACACACATGCACACACACACAAAAATTGCAAGAAATTCCTGTTCAAACCAGAAAAGCTATTTAAAAGCATATAATACCTGTGCAAAAAAATTGGACACTTTATTAATTGACAAAATAAGCACTAATGTTTTATTTTTGTGTTTGTTGCAATTTATTAAACTCAAATTTCTTTCACCACACTATTTTGTTGATGTAGCCTAGAATTAAGGTAGCCTAGGCCTATGAAGCACTATTGGCCGATTGGTAAAATATTAAGAGGTCTAGTGAAATTACATTTGTTTTAGCCTACCTTCGACCGGAAGATGTCAGGCAGCTTGTTGGCCCTTTTCTCTCACTTGGCCTAGGCTTGATCAATTGCCAGCAAATCGGACCAGAAGCCCATCCTGCTCCGCTTTTGTCAGTGTAACATCATGAAACAATGTTACAAATGTCTATTTCATCGATCGCTTTTGTGGACACAGTGTATCAGCTGTTTTGTGATTAACAACAGTTTATATTTGAGCCTCTGCCTGTGCCAAGCGTTTGTGGATATTTGAATGTGAGGTGGAGATCAGACATTGTCTACGGTAACTGCGTCGAGAGGTTGTGTTTTGTGGCGATAGGTAGCTTAGTGGTCAGAGTGGTCGAATAACCGAGCTTGCAAGGTGAAATATCTGTCAATGTAGGCTTGAGTAAGGCACTTAACCCTAATTTGCTCCAGGGATGCTGTACATACTATGGATGACCCTGTAAAACAACACATTTCCCTGCACCTATCTGGTGAATGTGGCAATAAAACACATTTTTACCTGCACATATAGTAAGAAATTGGATTTATAGAAGCCATGCATGCAGGCCAAGGGATGTTCTCTATTGGGGACTTTATGTTGAGGAAATATGGTAGGCTGCTAGGGTTGTGTATGGTCTAATGTATGAATAATGCCGGAAAGTTGATGCGTCTCACATGCATATTTAGTATTGTTGCATCTTGGTTAATTGACCCTTCTAATGATCCATTCACCAGTTGTGATATGTTTGAGGGATGCTTGGGGAGAGTAGGCTATGGCCTTCTTTTAGCGCTGATCTGTATAACCTACTTGTATAACCTAACTAACCTACTACTTGCCTCTACTTGCTGTTTGCAATGGCATGGTAGGAGAACCCGTTGCACGCAGGGCTTTGAATTTATGACAACTTTGCAATTAGGTGTTCTTTACCATTTGGCCATCATATATGCCACCAATGCTCCTTCACTGCACTCTATACTACTCTGTAAGCTGGTTATCTCTGTGTACCCGTCGCAAGATGCACTGGTTTATGCTCATTTATAAAATGGTCTTATGCCTCACTCCCTTCTATCTGAGATATCTACTGCAGCTCCACATACACCACCGTTCTGCCAGTCACATGCTGTTAAAGGTCCCCAAAGCACACACATCCCTGGGTCGCTCATCTTTTCAGTTCGCTGCAGCTAGCGACTGGAACGAGCTGCAACAAACACTCAAACTGGACAGTTTTATCGCCATCTCTTCATTCATAGACTCAATCAAGGGCACTCTTACTGACAGTTGTGGCTTCTTCGCATTATGTATTGTCTCTACCTTCTTGCCCTTTGTGCTGTTGTCTCTGCCCAATAACGTTTGAACCAGGTGTTGTGCTGCTACCGTGTTGTGCTTTCACGTTTTGCAGCCTTTTGATGTTGTTGTCTTAGGCCTCTCTTTATGTAGTGTTGTTGTGTCTTGTTGTGATGTGTGTTTTGTCCTATATTTTTATAGGCCTTTTTCCTTCCGGTAGGCCATCATTGTAAATCCGAATGAGTTAAATAAAAGTTATATAAAAATGTGAAAAAGGCCTATGGCAGGCTACAACAGCACACACATTCACACATACACACTGAGCGTTGATGATTGATCATGCAGATAGCAGAGCAGGTCGCAGAGAAACCACATTTAGACATTGCATATAATTGAACAGTTCCATTTCACGTGACGCTGTTCATAGAAATAATGTATTCTAATTTACAGGTTTCTCAACATTATTTATCCTGGGAAATGAGAATGGGTTTTGGCGGGAAATCTCGGTTTCTCGGTTCCCACTATTAAACCTTAATGTGAACACACATGTTTGCCTCCAGCTGTTCATCTCCCCCTCCCCCCGCACACTCACACACTGTCTCCTAGTGGTTTGATGAACAGATCCCCTGTGGTAGACAAAAGTCACTTCATATTTTCTCAATTGCCTGTAGTGTGTCTGGTTTGAGCTTTGAAATAAGTTTAGACGAAGGTTCAGATGTAAATTCAGATGTAACACAACACAGGCCACGGGTCTGCTCCACAGTGGCGATTTTAGCATGTAAATCTTGGTGGGACAACCCCCCCCCCCACCACCAAGTCATTAGGCTAAACAGTATTCTAAATTAGGAGGGGGAAAGGTACCAAATGATTAGGCTGAGGCACATGGGCTACTAACAGCTTACTACACAACATACACTTAGTATTACTTTCTTAGCTACCATATACATATCTCCCTTGAATAATTTATGCAGCAGCATACATTACATTTTTGGACTTGTTGTGCTGTGCTCACTTGAACAGGGAAGTGGAGTGGTGGTCCTCGTGGGCAAATTCTGTCATGAAAGTCTGGCATTCTCTGGAAGTATGGTGCTTTCAAGACAGCTGGGAACTCAGGAAAAAACAATGTTGAATCATGACGTCAGTGATCTTCAGGTCGGAGCTCTAGAAAGAGGCCTGAGTTTCCGACTTGCAATTCCGGGTTGGATGACCATTCAAAATAAAATAAAACATTTAGTTCCCAGTTGTTTTGAACTCACTGAAGTCTGAGATTTCCCAGTTCCGAGTTTCCAGTTGTTCTGAATATGGAAGCAGTCATGCTGAATTGACCGCATACATGTTTGTCCTTTTAAGCTTGGAAAAGAGACCCTTAAACCCAGATTTGGACCACACACCCACTCCACTAAATAGCAGGCTAGTGATTGCTTTGCAATGCTTGCACTTGGCCTCTGATTCCTTCCTAACCACTCATTGTTGAATTTGCAATATTTAATTGTCAAGATCACCCCGTAGATTTTGCAGCAACGTAGTATCCCCATGAGTGACAGAACACTGAACCAATCACGGCGCAACTAGAAAACATTACCAACCCCTACGCTCCCTATTTTCCACTGGCTGCCCCACCACCACAGAAAGCACTGAGCTAGACTGAAACACCTGCATTTTGGAGCTGCCTTGCTGCTTTATTAACTACATTTTGTAAAACTGTATTTGCAAACTGATATGTGACACGTATTAATGTCAACATAACATGCAAAACAGGCACACAAAAAAAGCTCTGCCCCACCTGCCCTGAATGAGGGGTCGCCGCTAATCCTCCATTTCTTTGAACCAGTGTTTTTACCTCATTACTGAAATAAAGACTGCTTCTACAGAGCCTCGCCATCAAGCACCCAGCATCCACTTCTTCCGATAACAGATTAGCTTACAAGGGCAAACAGGGTATACTAATGTTCAAAGTTTTCCCAGGTTCATACATACAATATACACATTTGTTTGTTCTCCCACACTCTAACTGAGAGAGTGAGGGTACCTGAGAATCTATCTGTGGACATTTGATGTATCATGATCTTCATTGTGAGAAGTCATTACTGGGGGAAGCAGCAAGTGAAGTGTTGTTTTCCTCCAGCAAGGCTAAATTATTGGAAAGAGTGCCAGTTTGATTGATTCTGAGGGGAAGGGGGATTGCTTTCTCAGCACGCAGACTCTACTGGAGGGAAAGCGTAATAATATCCAGAAGGATCTCTCAATACAGACCTTTTTGGGGAAGGGTTGGGCAGAAGGAAGGCAGCAGCAGTGCTGGTGGAGGTAAGGTGATACAATGCTAGCTGTGTAGTCTCTGTCCCATCAGTCTATACTCTGCTTCCACCCCAATTTAGATTGCCTCTCTCTATCCCTCCCCCCACCACCACCATTCTTTTGTTTTGAAGTTGTTCATTTTGGAAGAAGAATACACACCGCTTCTCATTTTTTGTTATATTATCTTCCTCTTCCGCCGTGTTTCGGTTGTCCCCCCCGAAAAAAACCTTGTTTCCACATCTCTCTTTTCTACCAAATGTAGTTGGTGCTGCACACTTGGGCAGGACTCTGAGCCCGTGTGCTATATGGATCTCGTTAAAAAAAGAGAGCAATTGAGGGTTATTGAGCAGCTACTGAATAGAGCGGTGCACTTTTAATTATGAGAAACCAACCTTTTTCATTAGGACCCTTAGCTGTTTCTAAACGCTGTAGCAATGCTTAACGGAGAAATCCAGCCCTGAGAATGATATTGCCAATATATGACATAAAAGGAGCACAAAGATCTTGAATACTATCTAGTCCTCACCTTCAATATTAAATTTTCTTGGAATCTCAATAAAACGGCACTTTTGATGCGTGTCAGTCAAATCTTAACATAATCTTATCTCTATACAAGTACAGTTCATTTGAAAAGTATTCAGAACCCATTACTTTTTTGAAATTGTGTGAAGTTACAGCCTTATTCTAAAATTGATTAAATTGTTGTCTTTTTCTTCATAAATCTACACACAATAACCCATAATGACAAAGCAAAAACAGGTTTTTAAACATTTTTGTAGATTTATGAAAAGAAAAGAAATATCACATTTGCATACATATTCAGACCCTTTACTCAGTACCTTTGGCAATGATTACTGCCTTGAGTCTTCTTGGATATGCCACTACAAACTTGGCATACCTGGATTTGGGAGAGAGAGTTCAAGGGAGAGAATTCAAGGGAGGCGGGGAGAGAGAGACAGCTGCATTTTGAAACATGCTTTTAAAAAATGATAGATTTGAAGTTAGATCAACTTGGATTTCTTGGGAGGGACTTATGCAGGATGCTACCCTCCACAGCATGGCCTTCGTTCCATATCAAAACTAAAAAATAACTACAATATAATTTTGGACAAAATTACTTGGAGGGATTACTGGACTCCTTTTTCCAAGATATACAGGGGGTGCTCTGGCAAACAAACAGCAGAGACCTGAGAACACCATCCAACCTGGAACTGAGTGAGTAGTGTTTGGTCTGATGCTATTTTGAAAGCTAAAAAGAAGGGAAAAAATGAAATAAATGAAAGATAAAGTACATTACAATGATATATTTTACTTTATGGGGACGCAATGCTGAGTTAAAGGCTGCCAGGCTTGCTAGGACAGACCAGATCCAACTTCAATTAGCACTGAGGTGTGAAGTGAGAGGCATCGAGGCCTTTGCGCACAACACGTGGCAGGAAGGAGTCTCTCGCAGTCTGCCCCACCCAAATCCAGAGGCCTTTGAAGCCCCCTCCCACTGTTCAGAGACCGTCTACTGACATTTTCTACAATAAATAAAAGCTTCTCCCAAGTTGGTGTGACACCTACTCCCATTGCCTGCTGCACTGCTGCTTGGATTCCACCTGGCAATCTGTTCACCGTCTTCCCTGGCCTGTCTCCCCATCTGGTACAGGTACCTACCCCACACCCCCCTTCTCTTCTGAGATTCCCTTGCCTCCAGCACACATGCACTGTTGGGGCAAGTGTCTCTGAACTTACAATGGCTAGCCCCAATTAAATTTTTTCTTGTGCATTTTGCTATGTGCCTCATGACTCCTGCATGCTTTGTTGACTATGAACTTTCTTGTTAACCCAACTGTGGGACAAACAATGTTACGATCTAGTTGCCATCTAATGCACATTCAAATGTCATAAATCAACAGTGCAGAGCTCTCTCTGTCCTCTGCCGTGCCTTGATTGTATTACTGCTGATGATATCTGGAAATGTGCATGTACATCCTGGCCTTGGCATACGTATACTCAGGCTGACTGGCCCTCATTCAGGCAAATGAGAAATAAGTGCACTCAGGCTATCCAGAATGCCAAAGTTAATTACTTTAAGGAAAAGTTCTCTCTGTGGTTCTAACCCCAAGAAGTTCTGGAAAACGTTTTATGACCTGGAGAATAAACCTTCCAGCTTCCTATGTCCCTTAATGTTGATGATGTGGTTGTTACTGACAAGAAGCACATGGCTGAGCTCTTTAATCACCACTTCATTAAGTCAGGATTCCAATTTGACTCAGCCATGCCTCCTTGCCCATCCAACATTTCCTCAACTCCCACTCCTTCTATTGCAACGAGCTCCGATGATCCTCCCTCTTTTTCCCCTGCCCAGCTACAAAGTTTCTCCCTGCAGTCGGTCACTGAGTCCAAGGTGATAAAGGAGATCCTTAAACTTGACCCCAAAGTAAACATCTGGATCAGATGGTTTAGACCCTTTCTTCTTTAATAAGGTTGCTGTCCCTATCATCGCCAAGCCTATCTCGGACCTTTTTAACCTGTCTCTCCTCTCTTGAGAGGTTCCCATTGTTTGGATGGAGACACATCACTGCACTCTAAACTCTGTAAACTGGTCATCTCTGTATACCTGTTGCAAGACCCACTGGTTTATGCTTATTTATAAAACCCTCTTAGGCCTCACTCCCCCCTATCTGAGATATCTACTGCAGCCCTCATCCTCCTCATACAACACCCGTTATGCCAGTCACATTCTGTTAAAGGTCCCCAAAGCACACACATCCCTGGGTCGCTCATCTTCTCTGTTTTGCTGCAGCTAGCGACTGGAACTAGCTGTAACAAACCATGAAACTGGTCAGTTTTATCTCAATCTCTTCATTCAAAGACTGGATACTCTTACTGACAGTTGTGGCTGCTTTGTGTGATGTATTGTCGTCTCTACCTTCTTGTCCTTTGTGCTGTTGTCTGTGACCAATAATGTTTGAACCAAGTTTTGTGCTCCTTCCATGTTGCGCTGCTAAAAATCCCCAGGGTAATTTTCGTGTTGGAAGGTGAACCTACGCCCCAGTCTGAGGTCCTGAGTGCTCTGGAGCAGGTTTTAATGAAGTATTTCTCTGTTCTTTGGTCCGTTCATCTTTCCCTCGATCCTGACTAGCCTCCCAGTCCCTGCCGCTAAAAATCCCCACAGCAAGATGCTGCCACCACCATGCTTCACAATAGGTTTGGTGCGAGGTTTCCTCCAGATGTGAATCTAGGCATTCAGGCCAAAGAGTTCAAACTTTATTTCATCAGACCAGAGAGTCTTGTTTCTCATGGTCAGTGAGTCTTTAGGTGCCTTTTGGCAAACTCCAAGTGGGATGTCCTGTGCCTTTTACTGAGGAGTGGCTTCGGTCTGGCCACTCTACCATAAAGGACTGATTGGTGAAGTGCTGCAGAATTGTTTGTCCTTCTGGAATGTTCTCCCATCTCAACAGAGGAATTCGGGGTTCTATCAGGGTACCCATCAGGTTCTATCAGGGTGACCATTGGGTTCTTGTTCACCTCCCTGACCAAGGCCCTTCTCCCTAGATTGCTCAGTTTGGCCGTGTGGACAGCTCTAGTAAGAGTGTTGGTGGTTCCAAGCTTCTTTCATTTAAGAATGATGGAGGCCACTGTGTTCTTGGGGACCTTCAATGCTGCAGAAATTACCCTTCCTCAGATCTGTGCCTTGACACAATCCCGTCTCTGAGATCTACAGAGAATTATTTAGACCTCATGGCTTGGTTTTTGCTCTGACAAGCACTGTCATCTGTGGGACTGTATATAGACAAGTGTGTGCCTTTCCAAATCATGTCCATTCAATTGAATTTACCCCAGATGGACTCCAATCAAGTTGTAGAAACATCTCAATGATGATCAATGGAAACTCGATGCACCTGATCTCAATTTTGACTCTCATAGCAAAGGGTCTGAATATTTATGTAAATAAGGTATTTCTGTTTTACATTGTTTTGAATTTTGAAAACAATTCTAAAAACCTGTTTTCGCTTTGTCATTATGGTTTATTGTGTGTAGATTGATGAGGGAAGAAATATATTGAATCCATTTTAGAATATGGCTGTAACGTAACAAAATGTGGTAAAAGTCAAGGGGTCTGAATACTTTCCAAATGCCCTGCACATGCCACAGACATAAATACATTTTAAATACCTAGAAATCATTTTTGACTCTGACATGTCTGTCACAAAACAAATATGAAAAGTATATGGAACAGTCAAACGCAACCTGGTAAATTTCTAATTTATCAGAAACCAAATTTCAATAGATGCTGCTAAGCTGTACCTGCACTCAATGATTTTGTCCCATCTCTCATACTGTATCACAACCTGGTTCCAAACTAGTCTCAAAACAATGAAGCAACTTCAAAAACTCAATAAGCAAACTCTGAATGTGTTGGTCAAAAAAACAAACACCTATCACCAATGCAATATCATAAAAAAATACAACCTACTGAGCTTCTTATACCTTGCTGACATTGCTCTGTTGTTTAAGATCACTCATGACCTTGCCACACCACCTCTTAAGCAACTGGTTACATATTGCAAGGACAATACCAGGATGACAAGAGCTTTAACCAGAGGGAACCACTCATCTCAGGTTAGGTCCACTAAATTTGTCCAGACAGCTTTTTCAATCAGAGCGTTTGGATTATGGGACACCCTGCCAGTCAGTGTGAGAGAGTGCAGTACCTTTGCTATCAGTCATGTGACATTAAGATATTCTGACTCTTAAGATGTCAGACACTGTAGGACCAAGGGACATTTAAACTCTGGTGCAATATTATCTTTATATTTTCTGTTGTTTTATATTTATATTTTATTATATAGAGAATGTTATATTGTAGCATTGTCATTTTTAATGGTACCTTTATTTAACTAGGCAAGTCAGTTAAGAACAAATTCTTATTTTCAATGACGGCCTAGGAACAGTGGGTTAACTGCCTGTTCAGGGGCAGAACAACAGATATGCACCTCGTCAGCTTGGGGATTTGAACTACAGATCAAAATGAGCTATCTAGCTAAATCAGGTGCAATGCATTTGGACATGGTCCCTGACAAATAAATAAATAAACCGCCAGTTCAGGCAAATGAATCAATGGCTGTATTGATTGGCAGGGCTGTGAAAGGAGTCTGCTGGAGTAGTGAAAGAGTGTCAGGGAGCCACCGGCGTAGAGCCCAGCAGGTAACTAAGGTCAAATGCATGCTCCTCTCCACTACTCTTCCTCCCTAATTGTTCTCTACTCTAAAGGGTGACCTGTGGCCGGGAAATGGACAGTCCAGCCAACACAGTCACTTTAGCAGTCAGGAAGTGCACATAATCTTTGACAGATGCCCTTCAGCCTCTCCAGCCCTAACAAACCACCAGGAGGTTGTCTGTTTGTGTGTGCGTGCGTGCGTGTGTGCGTGCATGTTAGAGTAATGTATGTGTGTATGCTTACGCATGTGTGTTTGTTAGAGTTGCACTCATATGCCCTCATTAAACTGAGATAGCAAACTTCAAATGATGGGGGTTTAGAATGGCACAGGTTGTGGATGGAGGCTTTTTTGTCATGGGGTGGAAGTGCTGGGCTACTGTAATAAAGGTCAAAAAACTCATTTGTGATTCCTCAAATAAGTGGGGCTGGATTTTTCCTGCATGCTATGTGCACTCATGCATAGACCCACGCATTGCAATATTAGCTTCCCATAAGGGCTTGATGAAAGTGTAGGCTACAGAGATCTATTGAGTTGTTAAGAGCATGTACTGTAGCCTAGTCTATAACGTGACTCAAAGTTACTCAAACAAATCTAGGTTCCATGCTCCACTGGAAAACACAGTGCACTGGTGTGTTCTGGTATTGCACCAAGGTTGCAACCCTTGTCAATACCTCTCACTCAATACCTCTCACTCAACACGACACAAAAACATTGGATTCCGTGTGCTTTCACCGGCCCTTACATGTAAACGCCATTCGACCTTGTCCTGAGTGTATCCTCAGTTCTAATTCGCTAGCAGGCATCAATCTCTCGGTTTCTCAAACAAAGATGGACAAAGTCCCACTACCACATACATTTTGTTGTTTGACTATTGGTTTTAAGTGAGAGGGAATTGTTGAACATTGCAGTACCTGCTGAGGTACAATAGCTGTCGTGAAAAAATAAAGAGAGGAATTCTCGAAGCGTTGGCAATTGAAGAGATGATATGACCTAAGACAGGGAATTTGTACTCGGATGAAATGTCAGGAATTGTGAAAAACTGAATTTAAATGTACAGTTGATGTCTGAAGTTTACATACGCCTCAGCCAAATAGATTTAAACTCTGTTTTTCACAGTTCCTGACATTTAAACATTCCCTGTCTTAGGTCAGTTTGTGAAATATCAGAATAATAGTAGAGAGAATTATTTATTTCAGCTTTTATTTCTTTCATCACATTCCCAGTGAAAAACGAGTTTTAATTACTCCAACCTAAGTGTATGTAAACTTCCAACTTCAACCGTATTTGGCTAAGGTGTATGTAAACTTCCGACTTCAACTGTATGTAAATGTGATATTTCAATTTTAAATTGGAATACATTTGCAAACATTTCTAAAAACCTATTTTTAGTTTGTTATTATGGGGTATTGTGTTTAGATTGGTTAGGGGGAAAACGATTTGATCCATTTTAGAATAAGGCAGCAATGTAACTAATGTGGAGAAGGTCAAGGGGTCTGAATTCTTTCCAAATGCACTGTATCTGTTGGGGTTTGATCTTGTCTTTAGGAGGCTTTTGCTACTGAATATTGGGGGCACTGAGGCCATTATGGAGCATTCATATTCCCTTCATAATCATTGCGTTAATAATTTAATTAGCGTGCACTGTTATACTTTAGAATGTAGATATTGAATAATCACAATTTTGGGGTTTTTGGTTCATACAATACAGCCACATCAGATAACATTTCCATCTTCCATTTGTGTCTTGGGGTTGTGATTATTTGTTGTTTGTTGATCCAGGGCTGTGGGTTAAAAGAGCTACCTCTGCAAAATGACTGTGGACATAGTGTTAAGGTGGCGGGAAACGGCTTTAGAGTCCAGAAGCACTTTTGGGCCTACTACTTCACTGCTGTGCTTTGTGGGTTGCATTTGTCCCTCCAGTCCCTAAGGATAAAAGCCAGTGGTATCCTAGCCAATGACATTGACTGATCCTATTTTTATGTTTCTGTCTTTTTCTCTCTCCTTGTGCTGTTTACAGTACCCACACAGTTGGATATTGTGGGCACCCATTGATATGTTTATTGTTAGCAATTTCCACTTTGCTCTTTTGAGGAGCGGCCGTATGAATGTGGCGGAGTGTCAGCAGGGAGAACCGGGGCCGGCATTAAGATTGATTTCCATCCCCCCCCTTTTCTTCTTGACGGAGCTCCCCAACGTCTGCGATTAATAATTCCCCGCTCAGCGATCACCGGTGCTGCTACCCTGAGCCCCGCACCCCTATCTGTGGTGGAGTCGGCCCACCCATGGCATAGCAAACCTCCCCAGTGCCCCTTCTCAGTGTGTGCCAACCACTGCGACTGCCATGCACCCTGATAAATTACATTTGAGTCATGTGTAATGCTAGCCGTCTTCTCTCCATCCCTCCCTCCCTCCTTCGCTCGGATTGGGGTAGATGAATGAGAAGATCTGGAGCAGGAGGAAGATGTAAGATAATTAATTAAAACAATCCATTATTTGTCAAGATTTAGAGCAACTCAGGAGATGCCTTCATTGACTTAATTAACGACAAAAGCAAAGTTATAACTCAGGCTTCGCCGATTTAGGAAGATCCCCCTATTGGATTTTCCAGTCTGAAATTAGCAATGTTCTTGGAGCTGCTTTCCGAAATGAATCCAGATTAGCCTTAGATTAGCCTTAATCTGGGTTTTTGTTGTTCAGCATTATTCTCTATCACAGGGCTGTCCCTAGCCTTTTGGGGGCCCTAAGCAAGATTTGGTTGGGCCCCCTCACCTTGGAACCCTTGTTGATGTCAGAGAGAAATTTTATTTCCCTCAATTCTCACATTTTGCCATGGGCCAAAGAGAAAGATTAGCAATTTTATTACACATTTCATGCAATTGTATTCATTTTGCCATGGGGCAGAGATATTTTTTTCTTCTGTTTTACAGCTAATGTCCTTTAATTCTACCCATTTTGTCATGGGTAAAGATTTTATTTTTTCAGTTTTAAAGCTAATTTCCTGCAATTCAACACATTTTACCGTAATTTATGCCATGTTAATATATCAGAGTGAGAATGACTAACACAATCAATGGGGCTCCCCTGGAGGTCAGGACCCCTGGGTAAATTTGATTTCTTCAAATTGGTTAGACTAGAGCTGGTTAGACTAGCTACCAATCTAAAAATTGTTAACTGACATGGCTAATTGAGTGACTTTCAGTGACTGACAACAAGAGAAAAACTGCTAATGCACAAACGAATGTCAAAATTGCTTACTCTCAAAAGTAAGTTGAGACCCCGATATATGCCTGGGGCCGGCCCTGCTCTATCAGTTCCAGAAATTGGACTATAGCCCATTGTAAATCTACTGTGAGGCCTTGTTGTGCATGTCTTGCATGCATAAGTCTATTTCAAGGACTTTGTTAGCACGAGAAAGCCGTCTAGTACTGTGTTTTGTATTTTGAGTTCTGTGCATTATGTAATGCATGAAAAAGTAAATTTACCGGTAGTTATTTTGATCGCTGTCTTAGTTTACCACAACTGCAATGCATGGAGCCTGCTGGTCTCCTTTCTTCAGACTCCATCAAAAAGTAAGTAACATTGTATTGGATCACAAAACAATAAGCTGTTGCATAGTTTATGCATAGTTGCTTCTTTGGATGATGCTATTGATAAGATTCAAGGGGTTTTTAACCCATAAGAGTCTGAGCCCTGTCTAAGCCGGGGGAGGGCGTGTCTACTAAGCTATATGGAAATGTTTTAAGATCATACCAAGGATCATTTTGCTATTTGATTTTGAATTTTAAGACCCCTTGAAGTATCCAAAAAAGAAAAAGTGTATAATATTTGATTAACTTTTTGGGGGACCTTACTGCTATTAGACCATACACATTGAATATAGTAGTCCCCCCCCCCCCAATTTTTTGAAGGAAGTTTGTTCTGAAGTGTTTATCCTATATCTGAGTGACATAAGAAAGATCAGGAAGCATTTGCGAAATCACGTATCTCTAGCTTAAACTGACAGATGTCTATTTATTTATTAGGCTGATTAGATTTCCGCACGAGCGCTGACATCGATTTTAATAGTTTTTAAACAACCAAAAGGTTCAAGTGCTCAGCAGCCAAATGCCATTTGTTTGTGCACTTAGCTTTGGCTTGTCCAGATTAAACGACCAGATTTCATCTTGGAAAATTAGACAAAGCCTGTAAATATCAACTCCCACCCAGACGCACTGAAACAGAACAAAAATGGAAAGGCAGACTCGTCTCCCACCATCTTATGTGATTTAGCCATTGTTATTAGCCAATCTAGGGGAATTAGACTGACCTTGAAGCTAAAGAGCTTTGTCATGCTTTCAGGCATGATGTACAGTATCGACTTCACCATGATACTCGCAACATATGGAAGATTCTGCTGTGATAGCCCAACGATCACCCATGTGGGGGTTAGTGGTTAGTGGAGATTTACAGAAGGCAGACAACTTGAACAAAGTGTATGATATATTGTGTCTGTTTCTGATCATCACTGCTAAATAACTAACTCTATAATACATCAATAGCAGTTCAAGTTTTTTTCTTCATGTGACTCAATGCTGCCCAACACGGCTCATCATGTGAAATCCATGTGTTAAGTCTTGAACTTCCTGTTCAATCAGTTACAGGATCCCAAGAATACTAAGACAAATACTAATACCATTACTAAGGCAGTTCCTCTTAATTTGCCAATGGTTGGAATCACAAACTCTAACTCTTGTTCCTCTCTTTCGCCTTCTCCCTTCAGACCCAGTCAACGGGCCTCAGAATGTCAATGTAGTGGACATCCGGGCCCGCCAGCTCACCCTGCAGTGGGAGACGTTTGGCTATGCCGTGACGCGCTGCCACAGCTACAACCTGACCGTGCAGTACCAGTACGTGTTCAACCAGCAGGAGTTTGCGGCCGAGGAACTGATCCAGACGTCGTCCCACTACACCCTGCGGGGTCTGAGGCCCTTTGTCACCGTTCGCCTTCGCCTGGTCCTTGCCAACCCTGAGGGCAGCAAGGAGAGCGAGGAGATCGTGAAGCAGACGGAGGAGGATGGTGAGTGTCAGTGTTTCTGTCTTTAGAGTGGTATTGTCCTGGTTCCACTGTCTTGTCCTGTTCCTAGTTCAAATACATGCATGGGGTGTACTGTAGACATGCTACAAATTACACTAGTCTGCTAGCCCAAGGCTAGTACTTTTTTGACCAAGCTAGTTGAACATGTGCCAAACTAGCCTGCCAGGCCACTAAAATTGTATCATATGTCACAGATGTTTGACCCAAATGTTACCTGGGCTAATATTATAAATGGAGGTCTACTAGCCTGGCTAGCCAGCACCCAAATTCCATCCCTGCACATGCCAGAAATATGGCACTTTTCATTCCAGTAAACTGTCATCCTGTTCTGAGCAAGGCCAAAATGTCAAAATAAATGTTTTTTTAAACTAGGATAGATCATGAGATGGCTTAAAATAGCTGCCATATTATATTATGTTATATCATGTTGTTCAATCCATTTACATGTTTTCAAGCAGACAATGCTTTGCAGTAAAGGCACTAGATTGAAGGAACTGCAAGCTAATGGAAATATAGTAAGACCTCAATTGTTCCACTAATTAATACCACAATTATGATTGGTTACACTTGTAATAACTGTATAATGAGCACTGATTATAGCCCTAACTATTAAAAATCCAATATGACCACAGCATGTATTAATGAGCACAAATGAATACATTGTATGTGTATGACTGGATGTAATGTATAAACTACAACTCAGCAGACTTTGCTATTATCGATGCACTATGATGTCCTCATTCCATAAAGACTTTGGTAATGCACCCATAATGAACCCTCATTTATCATTGAGGGTGCATTATGTTCTTTAATCAAAACAGCCCCAACCTCCAACGGGGTCCCAAACTAGTTGAGAGTAGCAACACTGTGTTCATTGTTTTTAGCTAATAATATTTCATCTCTGGGTTGTAATTTTTGTTCTTAGCGGTGCTAATTGCACTTCTATGGAAATTACTTTAGTTTTATAGAGCTATGCACCGTCTCACAAATATGATTTCAATTTTAAAAGGCCCAATGCAGCCGTTTTTATCTCAATATCAAATCATTTCTGGGTAAAAATTAAGTACTTTACTGTAATTATTTCCAATCAAAATGTTCAAAAATTTCCCAAAATAGCTTCTTAGCAAAGAGCAATGTCTCAAGCAAGTATTTTGCTAGGACTGTCTGTGAGTGGTCTGAGTGGGGAGGGGAAAAACTGAATACTAGCTGTTACTGGCAGAGATGGTTTAGAACTCTTTCTTATTGGTCTATAAACATATTTACTGCCTGCTGATGTCACCATGCATTCCAAAACTCCATCCCACCAAAACAGGCTGATATTTCAGGTGATCTTTTCAAACAGCTCTTACACTAAAAGGGCATTATTCTAATTTCCACAATGTCATATTATTATTCCAACCTCATAATGTGGAAATATATATACTGAACAAAAACATAAATAGAACAGGTAAAGTGTTTGTCCCATGTTTCAAGAGCTGAAATAAAATATCCCAGAAATTGTACATGTGCACAGAAAAACGTATTTCTCTCAAATTTAGAGCACACATTTGTTAACAAAATTAGATAGAAAGCTTTTAAAAAAAAGATAATCCATCCACCTGACAGGTGTGGTATATCAAGAAGCTGATTAAAAATTATTATCATTACACAGGTGCACCTTGTGCTGGGGGCAATAAAAGTCCACTCTAAAATATGCCATTTTGTCACACAACACAATGCCATAGATGTCCCAATTTGATGTAGCGTGCAATTGGCATGCTGAGAGCAGGAATGTCCACCAGAACTATTGGCAGAGAATTTAACGTTCATTGCTCTACCATAAACCGCCTCCAACGGAGTTTTAGAGAATTTGACAGTATGTCCAACTGGCCTCAAAACCGCAGACCATATGTAACCATGCCAGCCCAGGACCTCCACATTTGGTTCTTCATCTGAGGGGGTGCTGAGGTGTATTAAAGCCTTTTTTTGCTGGGAAAACTAATTCTGATTGGCTTGACGGGGCGGGGAGGACCACCCATGGCTGCACCCTTGCCCAGTCATGTGACATCCATAGATTAAGGCCTAATAAATGTCACATTTCTATTGACTGATTTCCTTATGTGAACTGTAACTCAGTTAAATCTTTTACATTGTTGCATGTTGCGTTTATATTTTTGTTCATTATATAAAACACAGGAAAATCCCGTTCGACTGTACTGGGCCTTTTAAAAGGTTCCTCTTTCCCGTCGCTGATGAAACTGAAGTACACTACATGCACAAAAGTATGTGGGCACATCTTCAAATTTGTGGATTATGCTATTTCAGAAACACCCGCAGATGAGAATGGAGCCGGAGGGGATGGCTGCCGTTCTATGGGCTCCTAACCAATTGTACTATTTTGTGTGTTTTTTCACATTGTTTGTAACTTATTTTGTACATAATGTTGACGCTACCGTCTCTTTTTGCCCGAAAAGAGCTTCTGGATATCAGAACAGCGATTACTCACCTCAAACTGGATGAAGATATAATAATATAATATTATAAGGATATAATATTGCTCCCAGACAAGGCCGCATCATTCGCATGAAGAAAAGAAGGAAATACAGGGGGCGCAGGTCGGGGTGCTTTGTGAGAATTTGTCGGCGAGTGTGTAACCGGCTTCTACCCTACGTTCTATTGGCCAACGTGCAAATCACCGGAGAATAAACTGGTTGAGCTCCGTTCGAGCTAAACAGTTGGCTGGGTTTTCTGTGCATCGGCAGGACAAAACAGCTACGTCCGGTAAGACGAGGGTTGGGAGTCTGTGTCTATTTGTCATTAAAAGCTGGTGCGCAATGTCGGATATTAAGGTAGTCTTGAGGTATTGCCACCACAAACGAACGCTGGCTCTAAGACCGCACTCAACAAACTGTATAAGGCCATAAGCAAACAAGAAAATGTTCATCCAGAAGTGGTACTCCTAGTGCCCGGAGACTTTATTGCAGGCAAACTTAAATCCGTTTTACCTAATTTCTACCAGCATGTCAGATGGGAATAAAACTCTAGACCACCTTTACTCCACACACAGATATATGTACAAGTTCTCCCTCGCCCTCCATTTGGCAAATCTGATCGTAATTATATCGTACTGATTCCTGCTTACAAGCAAAAACTAAAGCAGAAAATACCAGTGACTCGTTCAATACAGTGGTCAGATAAGGCGGATGCTACCCTAAAGGACTGTTTTGCTAGCACAGACTGAAATATGTTCCGGGATTCATCCAATGGCATTAATGTACATGTACATATCCCAACCAGAAGCCATGGATTACAGTTAACATCCGTACCGAGCTAAAGCTACCACTTTCAAGGAGCAGGACACTAATCCGTAAATGTATAAGAAATCTCGCTATGCCCTCAGATGAACCATCAAACAAACAGGCAAAGTATCAATACAGGATTCAGGTTGAATCCTACTACATCGGCTCTGACTCTTTTCGGATGTGACAGGGCTTGCAAACTATTACAGACTACAAAGGGGAACCCAGCCGCGAGCTGCCCAGTGACACGAGCCTACCAGATCGCTTTGAGGCAATCAACAATGAAACATACATGAGAGCACCAGCTGTTCTGGACTTTTGTTCAATTAATTCCGTCGATATATATCCAAAATGTCCATTTATTTGGCGTGTTTGAGCCAGAAAAATACCGGTTCCAACTTGCTCATCGTGACTACAACATATCTCAAAATTTTCCTGTAAACTTTGCCAAAACATTTCAAACTACTTTTGCAATACAACTTTAGGTATTTTTTTACGTAAATAATCAATAAAACTGAAGCTAGCTTTCTGGTCACGCGCCTCTATCTAACAGTACACTTCAAGTGACCCTCGTTCAAGATGGCCGTACTTCTTCATTACACAAAGAATAACCTGAACCAATTTCTAAAGACTGATATCCAGTGGAAGCGATAGGAACTGCAAGAAGGTTCCTTAGAAATCTGGATTCCCAATGAAAACCCATTGAAATGAGTGACCTCAAATACAAAAATCTGAATGGTTTGTCCTCGGGGTTTGGCCTGCTAAATAAGTTATGTTATACTCACAGACATATTTCAAACAGTTTTAGAAACTGCTGAGTGGTTTCTATCCAAATCTACTAATAATATGCATATCTTATCTTCTGGGGATGATTAGCAGGCAGTTGAATTTGGGCATGCATTTCATCTGGACGTGAAAATACTGCCCCCTGTCACCAAGAAGTTAAACAGGTCAACATTCACAAGGCCGCAGGGCAGATGGATTACCAGGACATGTACTCAGATCATGCTTGGACCAACGGTCAAGTGTTTTCACTGACATTTTCAACCTCTCCCTGACTGAGTCTGTAATACCTACATGTTTCAAGCAGACCACCATAGTCTCTGTGTCCAAAGAATGACTACCTCCCTAATTGACTAACGCCCCATAAGCA
This sequence comes from Oncorhynchus gorbuscha, assembly GCF_021184085.1. Taxonomy (NCBI): domain Eukaryota; kingdom Metazoa; phylum Chordata; class Actinopteri; order Salmoniformes; family Salmonidae; genus Oncorhynchus; species Oncorhynchus gorbuscha. Next base: position 37,757,922 of record NC_060193.1, on the reverse strand, counting down.
GTCATGTCGGTAGCCATGAAGGTGTGTGTGCTCCCTATTCACCCACAACTGCGTGGCCAAGCATGGCTCCAACACCATCATTAAGTTTTCTAATGACACAACGGTGGTAGATCTGATCACCGACAATGATAGGGACGTGAGAAAGACAGAGGATATGATAATGTACTACAGGTAAATTGGGGTGGCAGGGTAGCCTAGTGGTTAGAGCGTTGGACTAGTAACCGGAAGGTTGCAAGTTCAAACCCCCGAGCTGACAAGGTACAAATCTGTCATTCTGCCCCCGAACAGGCAATTAACCTACTGTTCCTAGGCCATCATTGAAAATAAGAATTTGTTCTAATTGGTTAAATAAAGATTTTTTTAAAATAGGGTCGAACACAGCCCCATTCACATCGACGGGGCTGTAGTGGAGCGGGTGGAAAGTTTCAAGTTCCTTGGTATCCATATCACTGTCATGATGTTGTTATTGTTAATGTGATGACATGCTATTTATCAAATAATTAACTATGTTTATACGTGATTAAATGAATCCTGTAACCATTAACTCAGTAACCTGGTGCACCATGGGAAAGTTTGTTAATGAGTTACCGTTTCCCAAATTCACTCAAATAATATCAGAATCAATTTCATAGCAATTTCATAATTCATTCATTTCCTCATCAGTCTCATTCTGAATGTCGCATAATTCATAAATCTGCATTACCCGTGTATCACTAATCATTCCGTGCCACACAAAATGAGTTGATTATTTATTTACTAACAAGCTAAATGATAACATAAGATGCACATACACAAACCTTCTCGGTTATTGGTTAGAACTTAATACAATGGCAACAGGTCCCTAGCGGACCAACACAATATGACACGTGTTACACAAGATGGAGATTTACAGAGAGAGAGAGAGAAAGTACAATAGAGAAATTCAACACTTGGATACATTTGTAAACTATGCTTAGTTTCAGCCCTAACACCTTGCCCCGAACTGCCGCTCTTATGGCTAAAAAGTGTAATGCATTTATTTACGTGTTGAATGTCTCCGTTGGGTATCTTTTTGTGGGCTGAGTTCTGCTTAGTGGGAAATATTTGGCAGACGCCTTGTTCTTTCATCTTCAGGTGTAAGTCTCTGATTGCCCACACGATGTCACAATGTCCTTTCGCTTAGTTGTATGTTTCCTTGCACTCGTTCTGTGAGTGAGCTTCTGAGTGGGCTAATCAGCCATGTCGACGAACTCAGCATTGGTATGAGGGCCGTGTAGACAATCGATGACTTGAAAAGATATGCCAGAGGGTCCTGTTTAAATTCACCTTCCTAGATACAGTACTTAGAAGAACTACTCAACCATGAACCTGATTGTTTTGGGGTCGAGACTAATTGTGGACCTTTGCTGCAGCTCGCGGTCCTCTAGTCAAGTATGTAAATTCTTAACTCACATGTTCTATACCCCAGAGTAGAAAGGGTGTGTCAGTCTTTATGACACACTCTCTGGATTCCGTGGGGTGAAGCTAGTCACAAGGCAATGTATTAGAATTAGCTATGATCTCTTATGGACAACTAAAATCACATTCTTATCATCACCAAAACATTATTTTTCATCTGGATATTCTCTAAATCAAAATCAAATCAAATGTATTTATATAGCCCTTCTGACATCAGCTGATATCTCAAAGTAATGTACAGAAACCCAGCCTAAAACCCCAAACAGCAAGCAATGCAGGTGTAGAAGCACAGTGGCTAGGAAAAACACCCCAGAAAGGCCGAAACCTAGAGAGGAAACAGCCTATGAGGGGTGGCCAGTCCTCTTCTGGCTGTGCCGGGCGGGTGGAGATTATAACAGAACATGGCCAAGATGTTGCAATGTTCATAAATGACCAGCATGGTCAAATAATAGTAATCGCAGTGGTCGTTGAGGGTGCAACAGGTCAGCACGGCCAGGTGGACTGGGGACAGCAAGGAGTCATCATGCCAGGCAAGGAGTCATCATCCTGAGGCATGGTCCTACACAACATAAAGTATGTAAACATCACATACACATTATGAAAACTCCTAAAGTTACATTTTTTTCATTATAACATCCTCATTTAACTTTAATTCATAAAATAGACATTAATTTTCATATTCCATCCATCATTGTTACCACGATTTTGGCTGATGAAATATATTGTCGCAAAGTCCATTTATTTAATGTTCTGTAGTTTTTGGCTGTAAACTCTTCCTAAGGCATACAGACATTCCGATCTCTCACATTAGAGAACAGAATGGACTTGGGATGCTGCCTTATAATTTACAATGGGCGTGAGGTGATAAACCCCCCCATCAATCACTCTATACCTCTCCCCCTCTGCGGGAGGGAGAGATATTTCTGTAGAACTGTGATCCACTGTAACCTGATCCTCACAGTCCAGTCATGACAGTAGCAACAAACTACCATGGCCCAAACACACCAAGAAAGTTGTGAAGAGGGCACAACCACACCTTTTCCCCCTCAGGAGACTGAAAATATCTTATCCTCAAAATGTTCTACAGCTGCACCATCTAGAGCATCCTGACCAGTTGCATCACCTCCTGGTATGGCAACTGCTCGGCATCCGCCCGTAAAGCGCTTCAGTGTGCACAGCCCAGTACATCACTGGGGCCAGATGTGGAGGTCCTGAGCTGGCTTGCTTACACGTGGTCTGCGGTTGTGAGGCCGGTTAGACACACTGCCAAATTCTCTATGACAACGTTAGAGGCGGCTTATGTAAGATAAATTAACATTTAATTATCTGCCAACAGCTCTGGTGGACTTTCCTGCGGTCAGAATGCCAATGGCACACTCCTTCAAAACTTGAGAAATATGTGGTATTGTGTTGTGTGACAAAACTGCACATTTTAGAGTCCGTTTATTGTCCCCAGCACAAGATGTAATGATCATGCCACACCTGTGAGGTGGATGGATTATCTTGGAAAATGAAAAATGCTCACTAAGAAGGATGTAAACAAGTGTGTGCTCACCTTTTGAGAAAAATACACATTTTGTGTGTATGGAACATTTCTGGAATCTTTTATTTCAGCTCATGAAACATGGGACCAACACTTTACATGTTATGTTTATATTTTTGTTCAGCTTATGTTTTGAGGTTACGTATAGCTTGTTAGCACTTAGAGCACACCGATTGGTGTCAACCTTGTAAGGCGTTAATTTCACTTTTTATCAGGCATTAAAACAAGAAGAAATTAATCGTAGATGGATCTTGTATATTTCAGAGACCCTAGAGGGTATTTTTTAATGTATTTATGCTATTTATGTCCATTGTAGCAAGTCTACAAACAGAAATCAACAATACCTCTGAAAAAAGCATTTGTTTCATAGTTATTTTTTAAGATTGAAATAAAAGCTCTCTCTCTAAAGTAAGATAAATCGCCAGTAAAATCATCATTTAATCATGACTGTTTTAAATCTACTCAAGGACATAATTTATTTTCTAATAATATATTATTTAACCATCCAGGGTACACTCAAAGACTATGTCAAATGTGGAACAACATATATTGAGAGCTCTCCTCCCTCTTCTGTTTTTGAATAATTAGAGCTAACAAAGATTTCTAACATGTAAAAATGTCTCTTTGGTGGAATCACCATGGTTATTTGGTTGTGTGTTGGGTTGGGATGCTGACTGGACATGACAAATATCTTTCAGCCAAGTACATTCGATGTATCGTTGACAACACAATACTAAACCCTGGCGTCGCTGCTGTCTAATCTGGTTATAAATGGAACATTACTAAACAAACTAGTAAGTACTGTATTGCATGAATAATCCTATATTGATCTAAGACTAGGATCCACGATAAATGCCTTGATCATTGTCGACAACAATAGACCAAAAAAAACATTACAGTAAAATACATTTGGCAAAGTGTACATGTGTGATCTAAAGTAAATGGAAACAATTAGTATGAACTGGGTGACTCAAATCTTACCACTAAACTCCCAAATCTAATATGCTTCTTGTTAGCAGGGAGTTTAAGATAATGAGATTCACTGTTCTTTCTACCCTAAAGCTTGGCAATGTGCAAAAATAGTCCAGTTCCCCTTCCCCTATCACTCCATCCCTCTATCCCTCAATCTGCCCTGTTGAGGGAGCTAATGCCAACACTGTTCAAGACCAGCTGTAACATCTGCTTCCAGCTCACACTCTCAAACACGTAGATCCCATGAACGCAGCTCACTTTCCAGCTCACACTCTCAAACACACAGATCCCCTGAACGCAGCTCACTCTCCAGATCCCAATAACCTGAATTCTGATCACATGTTCACACACCTGTATGTCATTATCACACACTATTTAGTTCACTTTTCTCTGCACACTATCATTGTGAGGTATTGTTGGTTCTGTGACACACCTTTCAGAGCAGTTATCTACCTATTGCCTGATCGTTACTAGCCTTTTCCCTGCCTGTACTGTTGCCTTTATGGACTCCCGGTGAATGACCTTCTGCCTGCCCCTGGACCCAGCTACCTGCCTCTTCTGGTGGTCCTTTACAATAAACAGCTGCTGCGCCCTGCACTTGAAACCAGCTCTCTGTTTCCCATCATGTACATTACACCAGCCACATTCTTTTCATCTGCCATGCCAAATTATTAAGGTAGTGTGAAGTTGGACAAAATGGCCTTTTAACAAAGGTATTATCAGGACTTTCGTCCAGTCATCAGACTGCATAAATTAATATCAAATCAAAGAGTCAGGGTTGAGCACTGAGGATGTTTCCCTTGACCTCTCCCTTGACCTCTGCTCACTCAATTAGTCCTGGGGTTAAGCCACCAGCGCTGTCTTCCCACTTCCCCCATTTAGATGAGTTAATGCTTGAAAAGTAATTGTAACATTGTTTATATCAAAACAAATGTATTTATCACATACAAGTGTCCAGCAGATGTTATTGCGGATGTAGTGAAATGCTTGTGCTTCTAGCTCCGACAGTGCAGTAATATCTAAGAAGTGATATCTAACAGTTTCACAACATATACCTAAAATACATGTAAATCTAAGTAAGGAATGCATTAAGAATATACATATTTAGTACCGTTCAAAAATGTGGGGTCACTTAGAAATGTCCTTGTTTTCCATGAAAACATACATGAAATGATTTGCAAAATGAATAGGAAATATAGTCAAGACATTGACAAGGTTAGGAATAATGATATTTAATAAATAAATAATAATCCTCAGTTTGCAGCAATTACAGCCTTGTCGACCTTTGGCATTCTAGTTGTCATTTTGTTTAGGTAATCAAAGATTTCATCCCGTGTTTGATGAAACACCTCCCACAAGTTGTATTGGCTTGATGGGCACTTCTTACGTACCATACGGTCAAGCTGCTCCCACAACAGCTCAATAGGGTTGAGATGACTGTGCTGGCCACCCAATTATAGACAGAATACCAGCTGACTGCTTCTTCCCTAAATAGTTCTTGCATAGTTTAGAGCTGTGCTTTTGATCATTTTCCTGTTGAAGGAGGAAATTGTCTCCAATTAAGCGCTGTCCACAGAGTATGGAATGGCGTTGCAAAATGGAGTGATAGCTTTCCTTCTTCAAGATCCCCTTTACCCTGTACAAATCACTTTACCACCACCAAAGCACTCCCAGACCATCATATTGCCTCCAACATGCTTGACAGATGGCGTCAAGCACTCCTCCAGCATTTTTTTTTCTGCGTCTCACAAATGTTCTTCTTGTGATCCGAACACCTGACAATTTGATATGTCTGTCCATAACACTTTTTTTCAATCTTCCTCTGTCCAGTGTCTGTGTTATTTTACCCATCTTAATATTTTCTTTTTGGCTTTTTCTTTGCAACTCTGCCTAGAAGGCCAGCATCCCGGAGTCGCCTCTTCACTGTTGACATTGAGACTGGTGTTTTGCGGGTACTATTTAATGAAGCTGCCAGTTGAGGACTTGTGAGGCGTCTGTTTCTCAAACTAGACACTCTAATGTACTTGTCCTTGCTCAGTTGTGCACCGGGGCCTTCCCACTCCTCTTTCTATTCTGCTTAGAGACAGTTTGCTCTGTTCTGTGAAGGGAGTAGTACACAGCATTGTATGAGATCTTCAGTTTCTTGGCAGTTTTTCGCATGGAATAGCCTTCATTTCTCAAAACAAGAATAGACTGACGTGTTTCAGAAGAAAGTTATTCGTTTCTGGCCATTTTGAGCCTGTAATCGAACTCACAAATGTTGATGCTCCAGATACTCATCTGGTCTAAAGAAGGACAGTTTTATTGCTTCTTTAATCAGCACAACAGTTTTCAGCTGTGCTAACATAATTGCAAATGGGTTCTCTAATGATCAGTTAGCCTTTTAAAATGATAAACTTGTATTTAGCTAACACAACGTGCCATTGGAACACAGGAGTGATGGTTGCTGATAAATGGGCCTCTGTACGCCTATGTAGATATTCCATAAAAAATCAGCCATTTCCAGCTACAATAGTAGTTTACAACATTAACAATGTCTACACTGTATTTCTGATCAATTTGATGTAATTTTAATGGACAAAAAAAATGCTTTTTTCTTTCAAAAACAAGTGACCCCAAACTTTTGAACGGTTGTGTATTGCAGAGCGGCATTGAACTAAGATAGTGGCATGGTATAGAGTACAGTTTACACATATGAGATGATTAATGCAAGATACGGATACATTATTAAAGTGGCTGGTGTTTCATTTCCTTAAAGTCGCCAGTGATGCGTAATCGATGTCTATAGGCAGCAGCCTCTGATGTCCTGGAGATGGCTGTTTAACAGTCAGTGGTGTAGTATTGAAGATAATACAGTATGTACGTACATATGAAATAGGTGATGCCTATATGTAAGCACAATTTAAATTTGACCAAGATACCGTAGAATAGTGTGGAGTGCAGTTCATACATACAGTATGAGATGAGTAATGCTAGATTTGGAACATTATTAAAGTGGCTAGTGATCCATTTCTAAAAGTGGCCAGTGACTCCTAATCTATGTCTGTAAGCAGCCGCCTCTGATGTGCTAATGATGGCAGTTTAGCAGTTTGATGGCCTTCAGCTAGAAGCTGTTTTTCAGTCTCTCGGTCCCAGCTTTGATGGACATGTACTGACCTCGCCTTCTGGATGATAGTGGGGTGAACAGGCAGTAGCTCCGATGGTTGATGTCCTTGATGATCTTTTTGGCCTTCCTATGGAATCAGTGCTGTAGGTTTCTAGGGGGGCGGGAAGTTTGCCCCAAGTATTGCGTTGGGCAGACCGCACCACCCTCTGGAAAGCTTTGCGGTTGTGGGCAGCGGTGCAGTTGCCGTACCAGGCGGTGACACAGCTTGACAGGATGCTCTCAATTGTGTTTCCTACCTTCACCACCTGGGTGCGACCCGTCAGGAAGTCCAGGGCCCAATTGCACAGGGCGGGGTTCAGACCCAGGGCCCCGAGCGTAATGATGAGCTTGGAGGATACTACGGTGTTGAATGCTGAGCTATAGGCATTGAACAGCATTCTTACATAGGTATGCCTCTTGTCCAGATGGGACAGCGCAGTATGCAGTTGGATGGCGATTGCATAATCTGTCGATCTATTGGAGCGTTAGGCAAATTGAAGTGGGTCTAGGGTGGCAGGTAAGGTGGAGGTGATGTGATCCTTGACTAGTCTCTCAAAACACTTCATGATGATCGAGGTGAGTGCTATGTGGCGATAGTCATTTAGTTCAGTTACCTTTGCTTTCCTAGGTCAAATCAAATTTTATTTGTCACGTGCGCTGAATACATCAGGTGTAGACCTTACAGTGAAATGCTTACGAACAGGTACAGGGACAATGGTGGCCATCTTGAAGCATGTGGGGACAACAGACTGGGATAGGGAGAGATTGAATATATCTGTGAACACACCAGCCAGCTGGTCTGTGCATGCTCTGAGAATGCGGCTAGGAATACCATCTGGGCCGGCAGCCTTTTGAGGGTTAACACGCTATAATCTCTTAATCATGTCGGCCATGGAAAAGGAGAGCCCACAGTCCTTGATATCGGGCTGCGTTGGTTGCACTGTATTATCTTCAAAGCGAGCGAAGAAGGTGTTCAGTCTGTCTGGAAGCAAGACGTCGGTGTCTGCGACGTGGCTGCTTTTCCTTTTATATTCAGTGATTGTCTATAGACCCTGCCACATACGTCTCGTTTCTGAGCCATTGAACTTGGACTCAACTTTGTCCCTATATTGACATTTAGCCTGCTTGATTGCTTTGCAGAGGGAATAAATACACTTAGTATTCTTCCATATTCCCAGTCTTCTTGTCCTGGTTAAATGTGGTGGTTCACGCTTTCAATATGGCACGAATGCTCCCATCTATCCACGGTTTCTGGTTGGGGTAGGTTTTAATAGTCACAGTGGGTACAACATCTCCTGTGCACTTCCTGATAAACTCATTCACTGTATCGGTATATGTGTCGATATATTTATAATATGTACAGTTATCATAAGTTTGATTGAGAAGGAACAAAGTGTTGATATTTTATTTTGATGATTTTGAGTGTGCCGTTGTGTGCTGTAATGTCTGAGATACAACGTTGTTGAATGGTTCAATTGTTCTCAATCAGACCGTGGCGTTGTGAAACTGTACTGCCTAATCAATGTGTGTGTGTGTTCTTTAGTGCTCAAACCTGCTTGCCTGCTTTGCTTGAACATGCCGTCACTCCTTCGTGTCTTTACATTTCTCCAGTTCCCGGCTCCGTTCCAATGGAGTCCACCCAGACCGGACCATACGAGGAGAAGATCTTCATGCAGTGGAAGGCACCTAATGAGACCAATGGTGTCATCACGCTATACGAGGTGAGTGACATCAACACAGTCACCCGTGTTATCATGGCAGCTGCTAACAGAGTTATTTTCTCACTTCCTCAGCACACAAACATTGTGACTCACCACCTGGATTCGGTCTTATGTAGCAACATTTGAAACATTTTTTTTTACATAGGATAAAATGAACGACTCAGAGCTACAAAATGGTACATCAGACACTGCATTTGAGAATGGGAAATGGGAAAGTAATTCTGCTTTGAAAGTTGATCAACTTGTAAACTCACTTTTGAGAATATGGTCTTTGAATGTTTTGGTATCTAGTGAAGAGCTCTTCTTTGTCTACACCCATTCAGCATCATTCACACCCTCTTAAGCTTTAGCCCTGCTCTCGGGGCGCACACCTGACGCTCTGGCCGATGATTTGTTTACCTCTGGATAACATGAAAACAGCCTAACCAGCTCTGTTGGCAAACATTTCAGTACTCTTCTTTGTAGACGTTTACTGATACTGGCCATATTCAATGGGTGTTGTACACACGTCATGTAACATTAGCTAACCAGCTAAACTGCCAATGATGCCACCACAGTGCTGGGAGCTAACCAACCAGATTCAATGTCAGCTAGCTAACATTAGGCTCTAATTAGAATTGCAAACTCTGTTCTGGGTCCTGGAATACGAATAATAACTCTGCTAGTCAGCTAGGGAGCCAGCCAGCTAACATTAGCTAGCTAGCTAAGAGTACACTTTAGCTTGAAATGAAATGCCTTTCTGTCAAAATAGAAATGTGTAATATCTGAAAATGTAACTAGCTATCTTACCTCTATAGATCATCATGTATGATGGACGCATGTCCCTGTCAGGAATGCCATGCCACGGTTGCTCTATCTCTTTAGCTATCATACTCTAATTCCACTGATTTCAAAACTTGATCCTGCAGAAAGTGGACAGCAAAACTTTTGGAGCTCCACTACACAATACATAAAAAAGCCACGTTCAACAGGATTACCAACAGACTGACGAGCTGAAATAGACAGAAGCCTTCGACAGTGGTTCCTCCTTTAAAATTTGCACGGTGGGACTTAAAGGTACCCAGCGTCACGGCTTCATTGCTCCAGACCACCACAAGGGGGAGATAGAGTACTCATTATGCATTTGGGTCCCAAGGTTTTTATATGACCAATCATATAGAGTGGTTCCAATGACTTGTGGCGTTCTTCAACAAAGATGGCTGACAAAACATTACGGTGGAATCAGATGTAAGATGTTATAGTTGTTGTATCAACTTCAAGTCTGAATGGCATTAATGAAGCCTATGAATTGAGTAGAATATAATAACTTTATTGTGCCAAGGATGCAAGTCCTATATACATTTTACAGATCCCATATGTTTTGTCTTGTTATTCTATTAGTTGCAAGAATTTGTATAGTAATTAAATTGAAAAACTTGGATGTTTTGAATCCGGCGTTGTTTTGCGTATCAATTCATAAACCATGTGCCATGGAATGGGTACATCAAAAATCTCTAAAGAACTATTTTGCAATTTATATGGCACAGCTGTCAGTTTATTGGTCCTTAAATGAAATTGGTATATGTTTTTATTTATCACACTTTTCTTTAAGCATTTATGTTCTTTAATACAGGGCCGACATACAAGTTCCTTACTTTTTTCGCCTTCTACTTGCCTCTTCCATTTATATGGTAATGCTGCAATTAAATGGTTGTAATTTTGGGTAGAGCATTTCCACATGTCTGTGTTAGCTGCATGTGTGACAACTCCACCAGTCCTTATTATGATATCATTCACTAAAATTATACATTTTTTATTCATTTCTTTCTGGTGTGAAAAGTGCAAATCAATCCCAGAACAACAGCAAAGAACCTTGTGAAGATGCTGGAGGAAACACGTGCAAAAGTTTCTATATCCACAGTAAAACGAGTCCTGTATTGGCATAACCTGAAAGGCCGTTCAGCAAGGAAGAAGCCACTGCTCCAAAACCGCCATTAGAAAAGCCAGAATACGGTTTGCAACTGCACATGTGGACAAAGATTGTACTTTTTGAAGAAATATCGTCTGGTCTGATGAAACAAAAATAGGACTGTTTGGCCATAATGACCATTGTTGTGTTTGAAGGAAAAAGGGGGAGGCTTTCAAGCCAAAGAACGCCATCCCAACAGTGAATCACGGGGGTGGCAGCATCATGTTGTGGGGGTGCTTTTCTGCCGGTGGTACTGGTACACTTCACAAAATAGATGTCTTCATGAGGAAGGACAATTATGTGGATATATTGAAGCAACATCTCAAGCCATCAGTCAGGAAGTAAATGGGTCTTCCAAATGGACAATGACCTCAAGCATACTTCCAAAGTTGTGGCAAAATGGCTTAAGGACAACAAAGTCAAGGTATTGGAGTGGCCATCACAAATCCCTGACCTCAGTCCAATAGAAAATGTGTGAGCGGAACTGAAAAAGCATGTGCTAGCAAGGAGGCCTACAAACCTGATTCAGTTTCATCAGCTCTGTCAGGCAGAATTGGCCAAAATTCACCTAACTTATTGTGGGAAACTTGTGGAAGGCCCAAAACGTTTGACCCAAGTTAAATAATTTAAAGGCAATGCTACCAAATACTAATTGAGTGTATGTACCCCTCTGACCCACTGGGAATACGGTGAAATAAATAAAAGCTGAAATAAATCATTTTCTCTACTATTATTCTGACATTTTACATTCTTAAAATAAAGTGGTGATCCTAACTGACCTAAGACAGGGAATTTTTACTAGGATTAAATGCCAGGAATTATGAAAAACTGACTTTAAATGTATTTGGCTGTGTGTACAGTGGGGCAAAAAAGTATTAATCAGCCAGCAATTGTGTAAGTTCTCCCACTTAAGACGAGAGAGGCCTGCAATTTTCATCATAGGTACACTTCAACTATGACAGACAAAATAAGAAAAAAAATCCAGAAAATCACATTGTAGGATTTTTAATGAATTTATTTGCAAATGATGGTGGAAAATAAGTATTTGGTCACCTACAAACAAGCAAGATTTCTGGCTCTCACAGACATGTAACTTATTCTTTAAGAGGCTCCTCTGTCCTCCACTCGTTACCTGTATTAATGGCACCTGTTTGAACTTGTTATAAGTATAAAAGACACCTGTCCACAACCTCAAACATTCACGCTCCAAACTCCACTATGGCCAAGACCAAAGAGCTGTCAAAGACACCAGAAACAAAATTGTAGACCTGCACCAGGCTGGGAAGACTGAATCTGCAATAGGTAAGCAGCTTGGTTTGAAGAAATCAACTGTGGGAGCAATTATTAGGAAATGGAAGACATTCAAGACCACTGATAATCTCCCTCGATCTGGGGCTCCACGCAAGATCTCACCCCGTGGGGTCAAAATGATCACAAGAACGGTGAGCAAAAATCCCAGAACCACACGGGGGGGATCTAGTGAATCACCTGCAGAGAGCTGGGCTCAAAGTAACAAAGCCTACCGTCAGTAACACACTACGCCGCCAGGGACTTAAATCCTGCAATGCCAGACGTGTCCCCCTGCTTAAGCCAGTACATGTCCAGGCCCGTCTGAAGTTTGCTAGAGAGCATTTGAATGATCCAGAAGAAGATTGGGAGAATGTCATATGGTCAGATGAACCAAAATATAACTTTTTGGTAAAAACTCAAATCGTCGTGTTTGGAGGACAATGAATGCTGAGTTGCATCCAAAGAACACCATACCTACTGTGCAGCATGGGGGTGGAAACATCATGCTTTGGGGCTGTTTTTATGCAAAGGGACCAGGATGATTGTATCGTGAGATTTTGAGTGAAAACCTCCTTCCATCAGCAAGGGCATTGAAGATGAAACGTGGCTGTGTCTTTCAGCATGACAATGATCCCAAACACACTGCACGGGCAACGAAGGAGTGGTTTCGTAAAAAACATTTCAAGGTCCTGGAGTGGCCTAGCCAGTCTCCAGAGCTCAACCCCATAGAAAATCTTTGGAGGGAGTTGAATGTCCGTGTTGCCCAGCAACAGCCCCAAAACATCACTGCTCTAGAGGAGATCTGCATGGCAGAATGAGCCAAAATACCAGCAATAGTGTGTTAAAACCTTGTGAAGACTTACAGAAAACGTTTGACCTCTGTCATTGCCAACAAAGGGTATATAACAAAGTACTGAGATAAACTTTTGTTTATTGACCAAATACTTATTTTCCAACATAATTTGCAAATAAATTCATTAAAAATCCTACGATGTGATTTTCTGGATTTCTTCTCTCATTTTGTCTGCCATAGTTGAAGTGTACCTATGATGAAAATTACAGTCCTCTCTCATCTTTTTAAATTGGAGAACTTGCACAATTGGTTGCGGACACAGGATAGTATTTCAATGAGATACTTAATTTTAACCAGTGGAGAAAGTGAAATGCTTTATTGAAAGAAGTTCATTATCCAGGTGTTATAAATACATAAATGCATTATAATTATGATAATTGTAATATTTTAAATACAAGTTCAATCTGTACTTCAGTGCACATATGGTGTGCATTATAAAACAAGGAAGAAAGACGAGGTGGGGAGAGAAGTGTAGAAGACAGAAAGGGAAAGAGGTGAGTACAGTGGCAGACAGCATATGAATCATGAATTACAGTGCTACCCTAATATTCTCTCAGTTCATCACAATTGAGGTTTCTCCTAACCAGCCTTGGGCCCCCAGTTGGCCTGAAGGTTATCTTAAGAGTGGGTGAGGTGGCAATGATGGGACTAGCTTCCTCTCTCACTTCAAAACATACCTGCAGACGAGAGACAGATGGATAGAGAGAGATTATGAATAACCTTTGACTGTGTCCGAATAAAAAAAAACAGTCATTATAATCATCAGGAGGTCAAATGTAAAACTGACCTTGGATCATTAACTCTGGGACTACTACATCTCTGTCTGTATTTCAATGCAAAGCATCTCTTTAATAATACTTCCTAATAATTCATATTTAATAATACTACATCTCACATCTGATCATGCTGTGCCCTCTGTGTCAGCCAGATCAGATGGGGGAGGGGTTCTACCAAAACAGCTGATATAACCTAGAGGATTTAGGGAGAAGGGGGAGCGGGATGAAGTGATGGAGAGAGACTGTTATTGTGTGTGTGTGGTCTCTTATTATATTATTATATATATTACTTTATGCTGAAAAACAGACACATGAGGACAAACAATAGAAGATACTGTATGTGACATTTTCGACCCCTTGGTCAGCTCGCTCTCTGAAAGTGAAGAAAACAGCTTATTTTTATAGATGTAACAACAATAACTGAAATATGACCGTTCAATCTAAAGCAGCAGAGCTCGGTGTGAAAACCCACCTCCTATCACAGACCAGATTTGCCCTAATGACCAAGGGGTAGCTTGCTACTCAATGTAATAAAGTAATTACTTTTCAAATAAGTAAGCTACGCTGTCCTTACGAACCACATAGCATATCATTACAGAAGTATGTACCGGTTAGCTAGCTACATAACGTTAGTAGTTATACATCAAACTTGACAGTATATTAACTATAGGCTATCTAACTACCCAACGTTAATTGACTTGATTATTCTCATCATTCTTAGCTTAGCTAAATGGTATAGTTATTGTGCTTTCTCAATGGACATTCAGGTGCTTCGTAAATTTGTTCTAGCTAGCTACAGGCTTAAAAACGGCTTAAGAATGTTGGCTAAACTGGAACACTAGTGCGAGACCATAGCAAATTAATGGAATCGAACGTTCGCAGAGCCTGTTTCGACGGGACTGATGCTCCATGAAAAATGTATCCCTTTTTATTTATCTGTTCATCGGACAAAACTGAAAAAAACAACTTGTGTAGAAAGTAAACATCCGCACCTCGATGGTGTCAACTGTGCTTAGGTCTGCGTAATGAAAAAATAGGGAACAAATAAAAACTCCTGACTATTTCTGGTCTAGCGATCGATGACAAATAAGTTTGTTGCCCAGACTTACATAATTACAAAATATTAAAATGGTGCCCGTGTAACAGTTTTGCTTCCATCCGTCTCCTCTTTTCCTCTACCGAGGCTTGAACCAGGGACCCTCTGCACACATACACATCGTTACACATCGCTCCACGAAAGCCGCGGCACTTGAAGAGTAAGGGGAACAACTACTTCAAGGTCTCAGAACGAGTGACGTCACTGATTGAAACGTTAATAGCGGGCACCCTGCTAACTAGCTAGCCATTTCACACTGGTTACACCAGACTTGAAAAAAAATCTAAATATACATATTGTGACGTATTTGGCGAAATAGACAGCCTATATTTCCCCCATAGGAAACAATGGGAAAACCACAGAGTTCCAATATTATTTTTGTAAATGTTTTAACTATAAAACAACATGAGCAGATCTCATTGCCAACAATAGCGAAGCAGGCATTGTGACATTGAACAATAAGCTGGGAATAGAACATTCAGAAGGCGAGTGCACAATAGGAACTGGCAGGGTGAAAATGCACTAAAATAAGGCCAGTTATTTCAAAACAACGGCAAGCAGCTGGGAAATATGGTCATATTATGAAACTGGGCTCCACGGCGGATGCAATGAACCAGTTTTTATCAGAATATAACATTGTTAAAAATGTAATGTGTCCAGCCTACTATCTACACGGATCTCGTCTGAGTGTACCAGAGCGCAGAATAAATACTTTACGAGCCCTCAACACCCGTTGAATATGTCTGGTGTCAGTAAATGTTAGGAAAAAAACGTAATTAAATTGTTTCCAGCAGCACATCTACAGTCACCACTCTGATTAACATGAAAACTGCCTTACCAGTTCTGCTAGGGCGAGTAAAATGGTAAGAGTGGTCTCATTTGTGTCTGGTAGTAGTTAGCCAACGTTAGCTTGGGTATTCGACTACCGTTGTAAGGTCAGAACAGTCAAATCAACCCTACTCTTCGGCCCAAATGTCCAGTGTGCCCTCCGAGAGCAAAACGGTCTGAATGTAGAAACACCTACTTCGAGACACAAATGAGACCACTCTTACCATTTTACTCACCCTAGCAGAGCTGGTAAGGCAGTTTTCGTGTTAACCAGAGTGGTGACTGTAAATGTGCTGCTGGAAACAATTTAATCAAATTCTCTGGTAATGCCAAAAGGGATACTATCAAATGCTTCTCAAAGATGCCCTCTAGTGATAAAACTAGCAATAACTAGCACTACAGAAGAAATGGCTGAGAATTAAATGACGTGCCACAGAATGCTGCTGCCGCAGTATAACTTTAAAGAAGGAACCACTGTATATGGCAGACCAATCCGAACTCATCTCTCGGCATGTCCAACCCACTCATTATCTCAGCCAATCATGGATAGTGGGAAGGTTGCTCACTTTTGCTGCGGCTTAACTAACAAGGCTCGTTATTTAACAGTTTTATTCGTATTTACAGAAGACATAAAACATTGTATTGTGCACATGAAAGTTCACATGTTCGAGAAGGCATTTCTGCCCCAAAACGCATTTTGATTTTTTTTTAAATAATTAAGTTCCAACGGCTGTCCTGTAACTTGTGACATACACCTTGTTTCCTGAATCGGGTCACAAATACGCTCACAATTCTATCCTCACCCCCCACGACACTATAGGTTTTACTCATATTTCACACAACATGTCTTACTCATATTTGCCAGCTCTCAATTCAATTCATGAATTTCACAAATTCACAACTAAGTGTAACAAGGGTATTTATAGTCCCACCTTATCTTCAGCATACCACCCTGCATTAAACTGCTGGGTTACATCTGAAGCAGGGTCGGTCCTGGATTGTAGACCATACTGCTGGAAGTGGTGTTGGAGGGCCAGAAGATGGCACTTGCCTCTGGTCTAAGGAGATCCCAATTCCACAGGGATGTAGGATGCCGTCCTTAGGATTGGATGTTAACACTAGAAGCACATGGCATCGAGGGAACCACCTTTGAGCCAGTGACGATTATTTTGGACATCAACATTCTAATAAATATATTTCATATATTTGTTTTAATTAAACAATTCTTATTTACAATAACAGGAACAGTGGGTTAACTGCCTTGTTCAGAGGCAGAATGACATATTTTGTCAGCTCAGGGGTTTGATCTAGCAAACTTTCGGTTACTGGTCCAATACTAACCACTAGGCTACCTGCCACCCCCATATATGCTATCTCAACACGTAATCATTTGGTTGTGTTTATGAAGGTCTTAAGTAGCATTAGAATAGAAAATAAAATGTA